>NC_140495.1:81204840-81552340 GCF_964271855.1 Acomys minous
CAAACACTTTTCTTGAGTCTATGGAGATGATCACATGGGTTTTGTTTTATTTTGTTGTTTGAGACTGCGTTTCATGTATCCCAGGCTTACCTCCAACTTTCTACGTAACCACGAATGATACTTCTGCCTCTACATCCTGAATAATGGGATTTCTGGCATGTGCCACCACACCCAGTTTGTGTGGTACGGTGCCAGAGATCAAACCCAAGGCCTTGCGGATGCTAAGCAAGCACTCTACCCACCAAGCTACAGTTCCCCAACCCCAACCACAGGATTCTGTTATTTATTTATTTATTTACTTAGAAAAAACTCAAGTGTATTAGTGTCTTGCCTGTATGCATACATATATACCAATGCACTCCTGGTATCTGTAGGGGCCAGATGAGGATATCCATCCCCTGGAACTGTAGTCTCAGATGGTTGTGAGCTATATATGGGTGCTGGGAATTGAGCTTATGTTCGTTAAAAGAACAGCCAATGCTCTTAACTGCAGATCCATCTCTCTAGCCCCAATCACATGGTTTATATAAACATATAGCATATATTGAGATAACTTGTAAAATGCTAAACTAACCTTACATTTCTGGGGGTAAATCCCATTTGTGCATGTTATATTTTTCTTTTCACACTTTTGTTGTATATGAGTTATAAAATTTTATTAGGAACTTTCACATAAAAATTACAAAGGATTTTGGTCTTTATCTACTTGTAGTACCTTTATCTGTTTTTTTAAAATTAAGCGTGTGTGTGTGTGTGTGTGTGTGTGTGTGTGTGTGTGTGTTGGCTCAGTTTATTAACAATTAAACTTTATTATACAACCCAACTAACACACACAAGAAGGAAAAAAAAAGGTTAAAGGGACAGAAGATTAAAACCTCCTGGAATCCGTTCGGCAGGACGGGTCCTTAGGTGTCTCAGTCCCACGAGCTGGTCCGGTCCCTTCCTCTCTCTCCGAGCCTTCTCCTTTTCCTTTTACCTCTTGTTTTTCTCTCCCCCACCTTCCCAGTCATATGCAAAGGGCGGTCCCTTCTCCCTTCGAGGGTCAATTAGGAAAACAATAGCCACAGTGGGGTTCCTAGGTAGGCTTCCTGAATTCCAAGCCCAGGAAGGCTCCAAACAGTTTCTCACAAGGTATTCATGGTGTGCCCCAAGGGTAAAGCCTGCCAAGACTGCTTCCACCTGCGACAAAGCTTAATCTTTCCCACGTGTGTGTGTGTGTGTGTGTGTGTGTGTGTGTGTGTGTGTGTGTGTGTGTGTGTGTGCAGGCACACAAGTGCTATTGGTGCACGTGTGGACGGTTGGAGGACACCTTTCAACAGTCTGTTTTCGCTTTCCACCTTGTTTTGAGGCAGGATCTCCTTTGCTGTTTCCGCTAGCTGGCCCACAAGCTTCTGGGTGATTCTCCTATCTCTTTGAAAAGGCACTGGAACTAAGGCATGTCACTACCACATCTGTCTTTTAATGTAGGCTCTGGTGATGAAATTTAGGCCATCAGGATTGCATGGAAAGTGCTTTTAACCCTGTGTTGTCTGCTGGCTTTGTCTGGTTTCAATAGCAGGAACATTGCTTACATTATAAAGTGCCATGGGAAGTCTACTCTCCTCTTTGAACTTTGTAAAAAAAAAGTTAGTGCTGAGTTCAAGCATTTCTTCCTTTTGAAAAGTTTTCACTGTAAGTCTAAGGCTATCCTCTGTTGAGGTTTCTTATTAATGGTTACATTTCTTTCCTCGTCATAGTGTTATGATCTAAGCAATGGACGCCCACAAAGTCCTACCATGTGACAGATCCTACATGGTAGGTTTACTGGGATGGGAGTCTACAAAACCTACCTCTGGGTGAAGGTGGGGAGAAGAGAATGGGGAGAGGAGGCACTGGCTTTTTATAAGGGGATAACACGCATGCGCATGTGGCAACAGTGGAAATATGCCGCCTCTTGGCTGCTAGCGATGACGTACTCCACTGTCACTAGGTCCCTGGGGCAGGCCGTAGAGATGCCTGGTTGCTATATTTACATCATCTATTTGTATTTGCACAAGACTTGAGGATTTGTGTTATTTCAACCACTACATGTAAATCGCCAAGTTAATTGTCATAAAATCGTTCAAAATGTTTTTTCGTGTATTTTTTACAACCCATATAATGTTCTGCCCTCTCTTACTTTTTATGGTTTATTTTGTTTTTAAGTACGCCTATGCATGTGTCTATGTAGGTGCACATCTGTACAGTGCCCACAGAGTCCAGCAGAGGACATCAGGTCCCCTGGAGGCAGAGTTATGGACAGGTGTGACACCACATGGTTTCTGGAACCTGAAATTCACACGAGAGAGCAGTATGCCCTCTTGACTGCTAAGCCATCTTGCAGCACCTCATTCCACTTTGCACAATGTCAAACATTAGAGACATTCCCTCTGTGCCACTTTAGACTGATATTTTCATGGTCTTTACATTTTCTCATCATTATGTTCAATTTTCTTTTAATTGCACCCAGTGCATTTTTTTAAATGTAAAGTACTGTTGTTCTTGTCTCTTGATATTCAACTTGGATCATACATGAATCTTATATGTCTTGGTATCAACTTTCTTAAGCTCAAGTTATAAATATACCTCCTTTCTTGTCCTTGTCTGCTGACTGTAATGTGTGGGTCCGGCTCGGTTGGTGTTAATTGATTTTTCTCCTCATTATGGGTTGTATTTTCTCGCTTCTTTGCATGCCTGGTAATTCTTCATTGGATGCCAGACACTATGCATTTTAACATGTTGGGTGTTGGGTATTTATACATTTGATATAAATACTCTTGAGCTTCATTCATTCTGGAATGCAGTCAAGTCCCTGGGAGACAGTTAACCCTTTCACGCCCTGCTCTGCAGATCTATTGGATGAAACAGAGCAAGATTTAAGTCTGGGGTGTTCTGAAGCAAGGCCCTTCAGAGCACCTCATGTAGTTCTACCAAGTGTCAAGATCTTTCCCAGTCCGGCCATTCATACCAGACACTTGGCCTTTTGTGAATATGTGACAATGTCTCCCCAATCCAAAAAGGTTCTTCATGTATTTGTATATGTTCATGTGTTTGTGGGTACATATATGCATGAGAGTACACTTGCACACATGTGTGGTGGCCAGGGGTCAACCTCAGATTGTTATGCACTTCATTATTTACTTATTTACTTACTGTGTGTGTGTGTGTGTGTGTGTGTGTGTGTGTGTTTGTGTGTGTGTGTGCACGCGCGCGCGTGTGTGTGTGTGTGTGTGTGTGTGTGTGTGTGTGTGTGTGTGTGTAGTTGAGCGTATGTATGGGCATCACATACATACCAACAGCCTTAGCGGGTCCTAAGAGCACACCAGGCCCTCTGGAACTGGGGTAACAGTTTGAGCTACCACATGAATGCTGCAAGAGCAGTAAGTGCCCTTAACTACTGAGCTCTTTTTCTACCCACTTGCTCTCTGCCTTACTTTTGAGGCAGAGTCTCTCTCACTAGGACCTGGGCAATTGGGGTAGACTGGCTGGCCAGTGAGGGAGCCACCGTGCCTATCTCCCTAGTGCTGAGATAACAGACATGACCCAGCTGGTCTTCCTACATGAGCACTGGGATTCAAATGCTGGTCTTCACGCTAGCACAGCAGCCCTCTTAGGACCTGATCCATTTCTCTAGTTTGGGATGCTTCTTTACAGACCAACAGGACAGATCTTTGACATCACCTCTCTGACACCCTGTCAACTCTAGTCATTTCCCTGGGATTCTCAGTTTGAAGCCACTGACTTCTGCCTTGTTTCCCTTATCTTCACCAAGGCCTGGAAATTCTCTGAAGACACTAAGCTGGCAAAACTATAGAAAACATCTGTTCCCTAATTCCTTAGGACTATTTATCCTTCACATTTTTTTACGCCCAGTATCTTTTACTTGTGTTATAAACAAAGGTTTTGGTTTTAGACATGAGAATGGCATGAGTTTATCTCCTTTCCCCCATCCTTCGAAAAATATCTTTAATCGTCCATCTCCTGTGTACATCTGTGTACACATGTAAGGTGCACATGTGGAGATCAGAAGACAGTCTGTGGGAGTTAATTATGTCCTTCCACAGTGTAGATCCTAAAGATCAAACTCAGCACATCAGGCTTGGCAGCAATCTGCTTAGCCATCTTGCCAGCCCCAGGAGAAAGGCTCTAACCATTGTTTTTTTAGGTCTACCTTTCCTGTGTTCAGAGAACTCTGTTGGGGACAGTCCTTCCACGGAACTCACCTGTATCACCTTCCTGGTCTAATAAAAGTTCAGTGAAGCTTCATGCCTGCTCGACAAGAAGTTAAAGCCTTTAGTAAATGATACAGAGTGGATCGCCAGTGCCGGCTGAGCCGTCTCTTTTGATGGTTACTTTTCCGTTCCTGTGGTCCTCTCTTCTGAGAGCAGTGTGTAAAGCACTCTCCTCATTATTTTTTTTTTCTGTTCATTTCTTCTTCACCGAGTGTAAAGCCTACATTCCACACAGGCAGAATCTGTATGAGGCTCCCGCGCCTGGTACGTGTACATTATAGCCTTGTCATGCGTCCCTTCATCTCCTCAAAGCCTTTCATCCTAAACAAGCCTGCGGTCCGTGACGCCAGAGCTGCCGCCCACAGTTTAGCGTTGCCCGCATTTAGATGGTGTAACTTTTCTTGTCCTCGTTTTCCTCAAATAAAGGAGTTAAAGCCATTTTCGTTGTGTTCATTTGACGTGTGTCCACACATGGATGGAAGCCACAGCACACGAGTGGAGGTTGGAGGACAGAGAGGTTTGTGGGAATCAGTTCCCCACTTCCAGAGCCGAGTCACCATGCTTGGTAGTAAGCACCTTTACTCATCTTACTCACCCCGAATAAGGGATTTTTAATAACCTCATTTTAAATATTTCTGGTCTGTATGACATAGACTAGAGCCTGGTGCTTTATCAGATATTTTGAGAACAATTTCTTTTGCTAGACAACTTAAGCTTATTCATATTTGCTGATCTGACTACCATATTGCCTTCCAACTCCTTGTGTCAATTTATCTTGTAACTGTTCTGCAATATGCTTAGCATGACTCTTACTCTATATGAAATGTATTCTTTGCTCTTTCAAAAAGATTTTCTCTGATATTTGCAGAAGTGTACAGTTTTACTCTAGTTGCTACTTACGAAAATACCTTTATTCATTCTCCGTCTTACGTAATCTTTAGTATCTGGCTTACAAATTCCAAGTCAGTACAGTTTAGTTCCTGCAGGGTAGCCAGGGATTATCCTAATCTTCTCTCTTCTTTTTGTGTTTCTCCTCAGCTCCAAAAACATGTGGTGTTTGTGGTATATGTATTCCCGTGTGTGTGTGTGTGTGTGTGTGTGTGTGTGTGTGTGTGTGTGTGTGTTGGAGGAGCCTTACCCTTATGTGCATATACACATAATACACATATGGGAACCAGCACTGGTTGGGGAAAGAGTCAGGATTGCTGGCTGGCTAGCATAGCCAAAATCGTAAGCTCTGGGTTCAAAGAAAGACCCTGTCTTAAAAATAAAGAAGAGGTGGCTCAGTGCTTGAAATTGTTTGTTGTTCTTCTAAAGGACCCATGTTTGGGTCTCGGCACCCGTAGGCAGCCCACAGTCTTCTGTAACTCTAGTTCCAGAGGATAAAGTCCTCTCTTTTGGCCTCTGTGGACACCAGGGACATAGGTCGTACACAGACAGACATGCAGGCAAAGCCCTCATACACATAAAACAAAAACAAATACATCTTAAAAATAAAAGTCAAGATTGAGATCATTAGAAAAAGAGTGAATCAGGCCCACCCGGGGCGTGAGGGAATGTGGTCCTGAGTTTCTTAGACCTTCCGGTCCCGATTTTAAGCTGTCTTATTTCATCAGGACATGTGACATTTATAAATTCTTTTCAATCCTGGCTCCTGATCCCTGTTTAAATCATAGAGCTTCAGAGGAGGACGTTGTATATTCACGTGATTCTGTGTTGAAGTTTTTCCCTCCCCAGTCATTTTCTGGCAGATTATGCAAGAAGGGATCACGTGACCACGCTCTCCTGCTGCATGCATAGACAAGTTGTCTTTTCACAGCCTTGATAATAGAACGACAGCTTTGCTGCACGTGAGCTCCTTGGCTCATGATTTATTTGTTTTCTTTTGGTTATTGAAAAGAATGCTTTCTTCTCACTTTGCTTTTCAGGGCACTCCTGACGCCAATGTCCTTTTTGTCCTTGATAGATAGTGTGGCGTCTTGGGATTGGGACTTGTGTATTGTTTCTCGGTGTTTAGCATCTAGTAGTAGTTTCATAGGCAGCTTTTCAGGGTACATCAGCCTGAGACTAATGTATGTTCAAAATTTATTTTTATAAATGGTTTTTGTGCTGCTTTTTACAAAATATTTATTTTTAATTGTGTGTATGAGTATGGGTGTGTGTCTATGAGTGCAGTGAGAACACTGGGTCCGGAAGAGAGCATTGGGTCCCCTGAAGCTGGAGTTACAAGTGGTCATGTGATGCCCAGTGTGGGTGCTGGGAACCAAAGTTGGGTCCCCTGCAAGCTCTCTTGACTGCTGAGCCATCGCTCTAGTCTCCATACAGTTAAAAAAAAATATTAACCACAATTCCCTCCAGTGTTCAGGAACTGTAGCTTCTTCTTAACCATGTAAGAAGAGGCAATGGGATGAGTGGAAGAGTGGCTTTTACACAGGACTACTGGTGCGTCTTCTATTGTAGGCAGGCAAGCAGAAAATGGGTGTGGATGCTGGCAGGTGGGAAAGTGTGGTCAAGAGGGACTCTTCTGTCGCTTTGTTTCTCTAACTAACTAAGCTAAGTGTCTGTTTTATTTCTTGAGGAAGACAAGATAGACAGTGTTCACTTGGCAAATTCAGATGAATGATCAGAACATGAGAGTGAGTGGATTCTGAGTGACTTTCTATGGAGCTCAAGGGCGGTGAATCTGCTGACGTCACCAGACAAGACCCAGAGCAGCTTCCTCCCACCCCCTACCCCCTTACACACACACACACACACACACACACACACACACACACACACACACACACCAGAGTCTATAGCAGAGAGGATTGAAGAACATTTTTTTTCTGAGATGTGAAGACACATCTGCTCATCTCATAGGGTACTGTGCTGGTTGGGTTTTTAATTGTCAGCTTACCACAGCCTAGGCTTGCCTAGGAAAAAAGTCTGAACAAGGAATTGTCTGGGTCAGGCTGGCCGGTGTGCAGGTCTTTGGGGGACTTTATTGATCATTGATTGACATGGGAAGGCACACCTTGAATGGGGGCGGCACTATCTTGTGGGCTGAGTAGGTATAGAAGAATAGAGAAAGTGAAGCCAGCAAGTCAGGAGCCAGGCAGCTTTTTCTGCTCTTGCGTGCAGGTGTGATCTGGCTAGCTGCTCAAGTTCTTGCCCTCTCTTCATCTCTATGATGGGCAGAAGCATGGAATTGTGGGCCAGATCAACCCTTTTCTCCCCTATGCTGCTTGTTTTGGGTATTTTAATCACAGCCACAGCAGCGAAACTATAACAGGGCCCAACAGAAGATGCAGATAGGATTCTGTGAAAGTGTAGCTTGGTGAACCATTGAGTTTTACTGGGGTTACCTACAGAAGCATGGGCAACTAATGGCAGCTACGCCACTGATGAAAAAACTCTCTCTGTGGTCCCAGTAGCTGTGAAGTGTCTATATATAGCCTTGGGGAGGGACATGACCTATGAGCTCCACTCTATAGCAATGATTAGCTGCTTATTCATGTGGGGAGGAGAGCACAGTGAGCCCTCTCCTCTGGTAGCCACTAACTATAAATCCTTGGAGATCAGCAAGACCTCCACGGTGGAAAGTTAATGAGCCTGACCTTGATTAATCACCACTGCTGACAATTCAAGAGAGCAACAGTCACATCATGCCCAGAAGATGGTATTCCCCAACAAAGAAACTGAAGAGGGCAGAGAGAGGGAGCACAGGTAAGGGTATGGGAAAAGCTTGGCTCAGGGAGAATATTGGGAACATGGGTGTTAGGGAACTGGAGGACCATCCCGAGGAAGTATTATCATGCTTTAGTGAGGAAACCATGGGAGGAAGGCAGGGGCGTGGGATGGGTGAGCATCAGAAAGAATGTTAAGTTTGAGGCCGGCCTGGTCTACAAAGTGAGTCCAGGGCAGCCAAGACTACACAGCGAAACCCCTGAAGAAGAAGAAGAAGAAGAAGAAGAAGAAGAAGAAGAAGAAGAAGAAGAAGAAGAAGAAGAAGAAAAAGAAAGAAAGAAAGTTAAGGGGTAGAGGAAGCTTTCATGTATAAGATAACGAATGCTCTGCCCAGGGGGTATCCATGCAAAGGCTAATAAGAGATGTCATGATATAGAGAGAATTGGGTAGGAAAGTCCTTGGCCAGCATGCTAGGTTGTCTCTGTGGCCACATAAACCTGACTTCTTATGCCAGTCAAACTCTATCAACAGTCCAATCCCTTCTAACGCCTTCTACTGAGTCACTCTGGACTAATGGGCACTTTCATGTCTCCTGAGTTCCGCCCATAGTCTTCTAGATATTCCACCTCACACCATCCAAATCATTCAATAACAGATCAATCCTGTTGAATGTCAAGTCAGATTCTATCATTCTGATTCTAATTCCATCCAGATGCTCCATGTAAAAACCAAATGGTCTCCATGGTGACAGTGACCCACTCTCACCCCTGCCAATCATACTCTCCATCCTCAGCTATGTTTTTCCTGGCCCTGAACTCCCTGCTGATAGGACTCAGCCACCATTTTCCCTACTTTCTCCAAGGCTTCCTTAGTTTTGTTTGTGGTTGCTGTGATAAAACACCCTGACAAAGCAACTCGAGGGAGAAAGGATTCATTTTAGCCCATGATTCCAGGTTCTAGCCCATCAAAGCAGAGACGTCGCGGCAGCAGAAGCAAGAGGTGAGAGAACTGGTCAAGTCACATCCACTGTCAAGAGCAGGGAGCGATGGGTCAATATGTGCATGCATGCATGTGTTTGTGCATAAAAGTGCAGGACATTCTCAGAATGACCCTCTACACACAGGTCCACAGGCTAAGCCATCTAGACAGTCTATCGCTGAGACAACCTCCTTTACCAGGTGATTCTAGACTGTGGAAAGTTGACACCTACAACTAACCACCACAAAGGCTATATCAATTTTCTGTCTTGCAACACTTCTTCCCTTGGTATCTGAAACATTCCCCCTTCCTTAGGTGTCCTTACATACTCAGAGAGGCTCTGCCTGTCCATCTTGAGAAAAACCACTCCTATCCTTTGTATCTTCTCTTATTTTTCTCAATTGTGCCTACCACCTACACATTAGATGCTTAATTATTTGTTTATGCTCTGCCTGCTCTGTCAGTAGCTTAGTCTGTTTTTTCCCATTATAATGTCTAGCTTGAAAAATACTTGTTAAAGTAGATATTTACTGAATAAGTCAGTGGCTAGGATCTTATGAAGATTATAAGACTACAGAACAATAAATCAGGCTATCTTCTTCTCCTTATTCTGTTCTGAGGAACAGAGGGGAATGAATCAGTCCACAAAGTATTTGCCACACAAACATGATGACCAGAGTTTGAATCCCTCAGGATCCACATAAAAGGCCTGGCATGGTGTCAATGCCTCTAATTCCAGTGCTGGGATACAGGGACAGGATTTTAGGGATTCATTGGTCAGAGAGTCTAGACCAGTGGTTCTCAACCTGTGAGTCATGACCTCTTTGGGAGGGGTTCACATATCAGATATTCTGCATATCAGATATTTACATTATGATACACAAGAGCAGCAAAATCACAGTTGTGAAGTAGCAATGAAATAATTTTATGGTTGGGGTCACCACAACATGAAGAATTGTAGTAAAGGGTTGCAGCATTAGGAAGGGTGAGAACCACTGGTATAGGCAACCAATGAGCTTCAGATTCATTGAGAGACCCTGTCTCAAAAACAAAAACAAAAACAAAACAGAGCTGGTCATGGTGGTACACACCTTTAATCCTAGCACTTAGGAGTTAAATGCAGGCAAAGGTGAGTTTGAGGCCAGTCTTGTTTATATAGTGAGTTCCAGGATGGTCAGGGCTGTGTAGAGAGGCTTTGTTAAAAAAAAAATGAATGGCCAGGGAAACACATAGGCTAATTGCAGATCTTCACTCATCCCTCCCCTCCTTCAAATTCAAGCCCCAGTACCATCCTTACCTCTACAGAGGATCACTGGCTTAGGCTTCCCTCACTGCTCCTGCCTGTATCTCCAGTGGATCACAAAGATCATCCCCTCCAAGCCCTCCACCCACACTCACGGCTTTTTCCCAGGCCCCAACTCCAACTAGCATTCCCTGAGACCCAACAAGCCACTCCAGCTAGCAAAGCAGGTAGGCTACCTTCAGATCTTCACCTCTCTCTCCATCCCTCCAAGTCTAATCCCCAAGTCTCATCCCTAGCTGAAGAGCAGACCACCTGCTATGACACTCCCTGTCCTTTATGATCCCCTCACCCCATCCTTCACTCTCCGCCCTTTTTCCTTGGGATCCTGGGGGAACACTCAGCTTTTCTCCCTCCTGTGGATCCCCCTTAGCTGACCCCTGCTTAGCCCATCCCTATTCCTAAATGTGTTCTCCCAATACCTAGAAACATAGTGATCACACGTACCAGGATCCCAGAAGAATTTCCTATCAGGCAACATATAGCTCCACACTCTCCTAAGAACTAGAGAGAGCAACGGAAATGAAGGAACAAACACCCACCCAACAAAGACAATGCCAGATACCAGCATCTAGAACTGCAGACTTTCCAAACCCAGATGCCAAGGTGTAAGCCTAAAAACACAATCAGCAGCAGCCAGAACACTATGTCTCCAATAAAGCCCATCAACCCTGCTGCAGTAGACTCTGAGTACTGTGACACAGCTTAATCAAAAGAAAAAGACCTTAAAACAGCCTTTATGAATATAATAGTGTTCCTTAGAGAGGAAATGAATAAATCCCCTAAAGAAACCTATGAAAACACAAATGATGGAAGAAAATGAATACAACAGTTCAAGACCTCAAAGGAAAAACTGACTCACTGAAGAAAAGCCAAACTGAGTGAATTCTGGAAATCATACATTTAGGAATTTGAACAGGAACTACAGAAGTGAGCTTTATCAACAGAACAGAATACAAAAGATGGATGAGGAGAGAATCTTAGGCATTGAAGATACAATAGCAGAAATGGATACATTGGTCAAAGAAAATGTTGAACCTAAAAAACTTCCTGGTATAAAACATTCAGGAAATATGGGACACTATGAAAATACCAAGTCTAAGAATAATAGCAATAGAGGAAGGAAAAGAAACTGCACTCAAGGCCTCAGAAAATATTTTCAACAAAGTCACAGAAGAAATTTTCTAACCTCAAGAAGGAGATGCATATAGAATATCATATAGATTTGACCAGAAAAGAAAGTGCCTCAGCACATAATAATTAAAATACTAAATATACAGCTTCAATCACAACAGATGGAGAAAATAAGACATTCCATGATGAAACTAAATTTAAGTAATATTTATCTAGAATAAATATAGACAGCTCATTGATATTCACTCAATATTAATGGTCTGAATTTCCCAATAAAAAGACATAGACTAACAGAATGGATTTGAAAGCAGGATTCATCTTTCTGCTGTATCCAAAAACTACACCTCAACATCAAAAATAGATATCACCCCAAGGTAAAAGGTTAGAAAAATATTCCAAACAAATAGACAATTTTTTTATTTTTATATCTGATAAAATAGTCTTCAAATCAAAACCAGTCAGAAGAGAGATAGGGAAGGACACTACATACTCATAAAAGAAAGTATCCACCAAGAGGACATTGCAGTTCTTAACATCTGTGCAATAAACTCAAGCGATCTAAATTCATAAAAGAATACAACTTCAGCTTAAATCACATATTAGCTCACAAACAGGGATAGTGGGAGCTTTCAGTATTCTACTCTCACCAATAGATAAGTCATCCAGACAAAAACTAAACAGAGATATACTGGAGCCAACTGTGCATCATGAACCAAACGGACCTAGCAGATATTCACAGGACATTTCACCACAACGCATAAGAATATACACACTTCTCAGCACCTCATGAAACTTTCTCCAAATTTGACCATATGCTTAGAAATAAAGCAAGTCTCAATAGAAACAAGAAAATCAAAATAACACCTTCCATCCTGTATGACAACCATAGGTTAAAGGTGGATACCAACAACAGAAAGCTTACAAACCCCTGAATGGAAATGGGTCAGACTCTCTCCATACCTGTTCAACATAGTAATTGAGGTCCTAGCTAGTACAATAAGACAACTAAAAGAGATCAAGGGGATACAAATTGGAAGGGAAGCAGTCAAAGTATCACTATTTGCAGATTTTATGATAGTATACATAAGTGACCCCCAAAATTCTATCATAGAACACCTACAGCTTATAAATACCTTCAACAAAGTCAGTGAATACAAAATTAACTTCAAAAAATCAGTAGCCCTCCTATATACAAAGGACAGATGGGGTAAGAAAGAAATCAGGAAACAAAATCCGTCAAAATAACCTCAAATAATATAAAACATTTTGGAGTAGCTCTAACCAAGCAAGTGAAAGACTTGCATGACAAAAACATCAAATCTTTGAAAAAAGAAATTGAAGAAGATATCAGAAGATGGAAAGATCTTCTATGCTCATGAATCCAAAGGATTAACATAGTGAAAAATGGCCACCCACCAAAAGCAATTTACAAATTCAATGCAATCCTCATAAAAATTCTAACACAATTCTTCACAGATCTTCAAAAGGACAATTCTCAGCTTCATAAAGAAACACACACACACAAAACAAAACGAAACAAAGAGCTAAAGCAATCCTGAACAATACAAGAGCTGCCAAAGGGCTCACCAGTCCCAATGTCAAGTTGTACTACAAAGCTATAGCAATAAAAACATCATGGTATTGGCACAAAAGAGACATGTTGATCAATGAATCTAATTAAAGACCAAAACATAAATCTACACACACGTGGACACTTAATCTTTGATAAGAAGCCAGAAATATACACTAAAAAAAAAAAAAAAGCAGTATCTTCAACAAATGGTGCTGGTCCAACTGGGCAGCTGAATGTGGACAAGTCCAAATAGATCCATACTTAATACCCTGCATAAAACTCAACTCCAAATGGATGAAGCGTCCCAACATAAGGCTGACTACACTAAACCCAAGAGGAGAAAGTAGCAAAAAGCCTTGAACACAGTGGCATAGGAGACAACCTCCTGAACAGAACACCAGTAGCACAGACACTAAGATCAACAATAAGTGGGACCTTGTGAAACTAAAAGGCTTCTATAAGATGAAGGACAGCAGCAGTCAGGCAAAGCAGCAGCCTACAGAATGATGAAAGATTTTTACCCACTCCATATCTAATAAACAGCTAATATCCAAAAATATATCAAGAACTCAAAAGCTAGATATTAAGAAAACAAATAATCCAATTGAAAACTGGGGCTCAGATCTAAACAGAGAACCCTCAAAAGAGGAAACTCAAATGGTTAAGAAACACAAAAAAATGTTTCATGTTCTTAGTTATTAGGAAATATAAATCAAACAAAAAAAAAACCCCTGCTTTGATAGCTACATTACACCTGCCAGAATCACTAGGATGAATAAAACAAGTGACAGCACATGCTGATGAGGATGTGGAGCATGGAAGACACTCCTCCATTGCTTGTGGGGATGGAATCTTGTATAGCCACTATGGAAATCAGTGTGGTGGTTCCTGAAGGTATAAATATCTGCCTCAAGATCCAGATACGCCACATTTGGGGCATATACCCAAATGACATGCCATCCTACTAAAGGGACACTTCTTCAACCATTTTTTAAAAAGTTTTTATTGATTCTTGTGAATTTCACATCATGCACCCCAATCCCACTCATCTCCCTTTCCTTTCATATCTACCCTCCACCCTTGCAACACCCCAAAGGGAAAACATATCTTTGTGGAATTTGTAGTGTGTCACACATTACACTGTTTTGTCCACACATCTTTACTTGCAAATGTTCATTGTAATGGGTCAGTCTGGTTTGAGATCTCTGGCTTCTGCTACACTATCAATATTGGGCAGATAGTATCCCTTGTATCAATTACAAGTGACATAGTGCATATTGTCATGTGACAATGTTGGGTGCTGGCCCAGTAAGTATCTCAGAGGCCAGTCCCCTTAGGGCTCCTCTGGTACTAAAATTCACCATTCATAGCTTTGCCAATGGGTAATATTAAAAATGTTGGATTTCAGAGTTCATCTATGGACTCAGGGAGCCCACCCACTTCTATGCAACCCCTTGCTGATTCTCTCTTACTCTCTGTGATCCCCGAGCACAACTGGAGTGGCTGTGGTCACCACCACCAGAACAGAGAAACTAACATTGGTTAGGACCTGGCTTGACAGTGATGTACCCCCATGCCCAGAAGGAAGTAGACCTCATCATCCTAGGATGAGCTACATGATGTGGAGAATCTAGAGTCTGCCTAGAGTTACCCAAGCCAGAGCCTAGTTTCCCACAGACCACTCCTGCTCATGGGTAGGTCCCATGGTGTTGTGTCCCTGTTCATCTGTCCCCTACTTGTCCCCAGCCCTTACCACCATACTTGACACAGTTCATGAAGAAGTAACACCGGTGAAGAACCTCATCCCTCCCTAGCTTTGCCCAAGATGCCCACCAGGGGCAAGGGGCCACTCCTTTGAATTACTAGCACCTTCTCCACAAAATATACACATGCAAAGGATGGAAGATGAGCTCCATCTTGAGCTTGTCACAGCTCTGTGCTGGGGGACTGAAGGCTGTTACCACTGGAGGAGCATCAAGGAGTCCAGAGAGTTCAGCATGCCAGCCTCATTCCCTTTCAAACTCTTCTGTTCAAATCCCGTGTCTTTGGTTGGGACAGAAAATACATAGACTCGAGCCCTCACCCAGAGTGTGTCTTTAACCTGTAGGGAATATTATAGAAAGCCTCAGTTACAGATCTCTGTGCACTCATCCCACTGAAGCAGAAACAGGGTCCCCACCAGGGTGGATGAGGCTGACCCTGTGCATCAGATGTTGTATGTCAGCTTGAGATAGGCTAGAGGGTTCTAGGATGCTTGGATAAGGTGAAGGCCAGGGCCAGGTGAGAGTTTTATCTCCCTTTGTATGTAAGCAGAACTGGGTAAGAAAAGAGGACATAGGGGTGGGGCATTCCTCCCTCCAAGCAATCCTGAAAACCACACCCTGGTATGGAGAGGAAATGGGCTTTTTGTGAAGGTACAGCAGCTCCCTCTTCTCTCTGCAGGGGCAGAGGGGCTCGGGTCCTGCAAGCAGAGGTTTGACCACAGCAACCAGAATACAGCACAGAGGACACAGGGTAGAGGGCACACGGAATGGCAGGGCATGCCAGTGTCTTGGGGGGATGGGAGGTGATTCCTAGAAGCAGAAGGAAAGTGTGGCTTTTTACCAGTTCAACTCCATAAATGCAGATGCCTCTCATCTGACTAAACATGTAGGCTTTGATTCTGAGTTCAAGTGAGAGAGCCTGTCTCAGTGAATAGGGCAGAGCATCAATCCCACATCAACCTCAGGCTTCCCCCATGCACAGGCACATGTGCACACAACACTCGGTACACACATGTGAACACACATGCAAGCACACAACCCAAAGGGGGGGGCAACCTGAAGACAGCAGCAGCAGAGACAGCCATCCACACAGATGCACTGTGCATGCAGACTCAGCCCACTCAGCTGTTCCCAACCCAGGCAGTGCAGATTCATCACCCTGGCACAGCCTCAGGGATAGGATGAGATGAGACACTGTTCTCTCTCTCTCTCTCTCTCTCTCTCTCTCTCTCTCTCTCTCTCTCTCTCTCTCTCTCTCTCTCTCTCTCACACACACACACACACACACACACACCACTGTTCTAAGAACCCATTTAACACCTTTTAAGGGCATAATGGCCCATTGTCAAGTGACAGAGGTGAGGCAGAAGCCTCACACCTCCAGCAGCAATATCCCTCTCCCTGTCCCCTGAGCCCCATTGTCCCCTAGCAGCCACCACACCACTTTCTGCTTGTGTGTGTTTGATGATCTCACTGCAAGGACTGAGCTATGGAGACAGACAAAGACCAAGAATGTGTGCAAAGAAAATATGGTGTATACACGTGGAATGCTTTTTGTAGAAAGGGGGTCTCATGCCTGCTTAGGAAGGTGAGAGTTTTACAGGAGGCTGGAGTGCGGAAGGCAGATGTCCTGGTGTTAAATGAGCCAGTGAAGTCATAAGACACCTTTGGGGCCAAGGAGTCTGCTCAGTAGGTGAGATGCTTATCATGCAAGTGTGATGGCCAGAGTTCAAGTTCTTAAGTACCAGGCAAACTGGCTACCTGCCTGTATTCCAGCCCCTGGAAGGCTGAGGGGACTGCCACTGCCACAAGCTGGCAGTCTAGGATAGCCCAATCAGTGAGTCTGTGTTCAACTGAAAGACCATGCTCAATAAGTGGAAAGAGATACAGAAAGATATTCAACATGGACTTCAGCACACACACACACACACACACATACACACACACACGTAAGTACATGTACATGTAAGCCCACCTCACAAAAATCCACCTGGGGCTGGTGCTCAGGGTACAAGGCAATTATGGCTCAGCCTGAGCCCCACATGATGGAAGGAGAGAATCTACCCCTGCAAGTTGTCCTCTGACCTTCACATGTACTTGTTCCCTCTCTATCTCTCTGTCTCTCTCTGTCTCTGTCTCTGTCTCTGTCTCTGTCTCTCCCTTTCTCTCTCTCTCTCTCTCTCTCTCTCTCTCTCTCTCTCTCTCTCTCTCTCTCTCTCTCACACACACACACACACACACACACACACACACACACACTTTTGCCTAGGGGATACCAAGCCCAGAATCACCAAAAAGAAAGGAAGGAAGCAGGATGTGGGATGGGTATTTAGATGTCTACTCTGTTTGTTGGTTATCACATGGTGCTGACTACCCTGCTGTCACTTCTCAACATTCCTCTCACAATGGTGTTCTAAAGAGGTCACCTTTATCTCCTTGTTAGAGACAAGTTCTACATGTGTGGGTTGGCAGCCAGGACAAGATGGTTCCTGGTGCTCTGGACAGGAGACTCTTAGCTTCAGCTTTCTTCCTCCTTCCAACCAAGGCTTTCTGGCTTCCCAGGTGTCCAGAGGGTATTTCCTGAGCCTAAAGAAGAGGTCTTCCACAGAGAGGACAAGTCTGTGGGGCATGTTGGCACCCTCTAGCAAGGAGAGAGTCTTATGTGTACCCTGTGCTTCCTTGATGATTCAGATCTGGGCTCTGGTACCCAGCATGGGAAGTCAAAAATGCTGCCCATGGAAACAGGGACCTTAGAGATCTTAAACCAAGGAAAGCTCACCAGGCAGCTGACAACCTGAAGGCTCTGAAGTTGGCCACATCCCCAAGCCTCTGCTCCAAGAAGACTTCCCAGGAACCTCTGGGCATGCGCATACACACGCCTCTGCAGTGCACAGGCCACTGAGAGTTTACGGAGACCACATTTTTTGTAGATCAAATTTTATTTTATCTTTATTCAATTTATTAAAGAAGCCTTTTGTGAATCCTTTTGTTAAACAAATATGTCTGTGTGTGCGTGTGTGTGTGTGTGTGTGTGTGTGTGTGTGTGTGTGTGTGTGTGTGTGTTTCATTTCAGGCTTTCAAAATATGGAATCCCTGCCTGTCTCTGTGTGTTACAAAATTCATTAGAACATTTCTGTCCTGCCCTCTCTCCCAAGCTCTATTCTGTTGTGTTGCTGGGAAGAGACACACAGCTCAGAGCTAAGGCGAAGGTTGGGCCTGAGTCTCTCAGATCTCTATGTGAGCAAGTTCTGGATAGTTTCACTAGCTGCCCCCAGGGACATCTCCTTGGGGACACCTCCATAGGGGACCCAGAAGAAGTTTAGCCACTTGGGACAAATAGAGAATCTATCTGGCATTTGTATTGGGTCAGAAAGGAGGGGCAGATTGAGGGGTGCAGAGGGATGTGGCTGGGAATTCTCCTGAAAGCAACTAGAAATTGTATTCTGCAATCAATTATTTATCAGTGAACTCTGAGAACCACCATTGTTTGTTTTCTGCTTGCCTGGAGGATAAGGACTTTGTCCCTAAGAGCTGTATATTTAAGAACTGGCTAGAATTCCCTGGAAAATACACAGCCCCTCCGTGGGCGATGTCTCTTACCTTAGTAGCCACACCTCTGCATGGAGATGGGTTCCTTTTGCTCCCAAGCCTGCTAGGCAGCACAGAGAGGCCAGCCAAGAAACTTATGGAAAGATTATTTTTCATCGTTTATTAATGCTCCTTGGCCTTGTCCCCAAATAATTAGGGCCAGGAAATTTTTATAGCAAACAGTTAATTACCATCTGGGCTGCTTAACAAGCCAAGGCTCTGGATGGGATCTGGAGGCCCTCTGAGAATCATGGGGACACATGTGAGTCATGGTGGTGGCTGTCACATTCCCATGGGGAGATAGGAGCCTTCAGTGGTGTGTGGGAGGTGCCAGCTCCCCATAAGCACCAGCCCTCCGGTGCCCAGGAAAGTGCTAAGTGCGCCTTCTCCTATGGGAGGAAGTAAGGGCTCAGGTCCTGGCAGGAAGTCAGGTTGTCAGCCTATAGACACCCACGGGACACCAGGAACCTACAACATGCAGATATAGGACATGCAGCCCAGAATGTTAGCCCTTTAGTCTTAGCTAGGGTTCTACTGGGCTTTGTTGATAAGTGCTCAGAGAAGCTAGGAGGGGAGGCTGGAGCGAGAGGCAGAGCCAGAGAACCTAGGTGAAGATGCTGCTTCAGGAGAGGCCCAGGCCCCACCATCTCCTGGAGATGCTGAGTACAAGAGGGACCAAGGACCTGGATCTACTGTCCCATCAAGACCCTCACTGCATTCACACACCCACACACAGTAGGTGTCAGGCCAGATAGTTCACAAAACAGCCACCATGAGGAGGCACTGTGACATTGGTACACAACTCTGAGAAGCTTGGGGTGGTACCCTGCTATGAAGATCTCGATGGGATGCAGACAGCCACTGAAACCCCTTCCTGCTGACAGGAGGATGAGCCTTCTTACTGCTCTAGGATTCCATAAACCACTTCCCTTCATCCCAGCTGGTGCAGGAGCACACACAGTCCAGACAATGTGGAGAAAGTCTTAGAACTGTTACCACTAATATCACTGTATTGGTGGGTAACACTAGTAGAACTGTTATCACTATTAGTATATCTCCATGGTGTGGGAGATATGACCAGACATGACTTCATATATGAACTGAGCACAAACCAGCTTGGGTAGAGGATTCACACGGTGTCCTCCCTCAACTGTTCTGCTGGCCTAGGATCCCGCCATTAGGCTCTTCTCAGGGATGACCTCAGAAGAGAACATGGGGTAAGCTGCCAGGTGCCCGCTGTTTATCAGACAGGGCCTTGGGGGTTTCCTAGGGCTATAGAAGGGGCCTCATCCAGTCCATGTTGCTTTCATGTCACTGTGATGAGGCCTGGGGCAGCTTTAAAGAAGGAAGGATTGATTTGGGCTCCTGGTTTCGGAAGTTTGGGTCCAAGGTTGGCTGCCTCCAAGCCTGTGGACCTGAGGTGAGATGAGGGCCTGGCCTGGCCTCAGGATAAACCCACCTCCCTTGCAGTATGCCGGTCAGGTTCTCTCAAGCACTTTGAAACCCAGGGAGCGTGTAGGCTTTGAAGCACTGAATGTAGGCTATACTGAGTGGGCCTGTAGGGTCATTTCTGGAGAATAACTCTATGCTGTTTAGATGACGTAGATGGTGGTTTTAATACGAATGGCTCCCTTAGGCTCATATATTTGAGTGCTTAGTCATCAAGCTTGAGAAGGATTAGGAGGTGTGGCCTTGTTGGAGTTGATGTGGCCTGGTTGGAGGAAGCCTGTCAGTGGAGGTGGGCTTTGAGGTGTAAGCTGTCTCTCTCTTCCTGATGCCTGCAGATCCAGATGTAGAACTCTCAGGTAACACTGCACCACTGCATGCCACCATGCTCCCTGCCGTGATGATAATGGACTAAAGCTCTGAAACTGTAAGCCAGCCCCAATGAAATGTTTTCTTGTATAAGAGTTGCCCTGGTCATGATGTCTCTTTGCAGCAATAGGAAACTGACTAAGACAACATATGTGGTGTGTGTATGTTTGTGTGTAAGTGTATGTATGTATATGTATGTGCTGGTGTATATGCATGTGTCTGTTCATATATACAAACGTTCATATATACCTGTGTGAATGTGAGTTCTTATGTACATTGGTATGCATATATGCATGTCTGTGTGTGCATGAATTGTGTGTGGTGTGTATGTGTGACTCATGTGTGTATATATGTGTTTGTGTATGTATGAATACATATATATGCACTTATGTTTACATGTCCTGTGCATGTGTGTACATGTCCTGTGCGCATGTTCATTTGAATGCATATGTTTCTGTGTACATATGAACACATGTATGTGAGAATATGTATGCATTGTCCATGTATATGTGCATGTGTATCTGTGTGCATGTGCACTAACATCAGTTAGTGGCTAAATCCTCCCATTCCCTCAAGCCAGAATCCCAGAGCTCTGCCTGAAGGCGGGAGGTGACCTAGAAAACTTGTGACCTGGTTGTCTCACCCTGGCAAGGCAGGAAGAGGTGTGGCTGGGGCCCTGCCTTCTGATTGGATCTGCAGCCTTCATTTCCTCATGTCGGTGGTGAATACTAAGGGCACTTGAAGAAGGGGCAGTAACTCAGAATGACCAAGGAAGGCTGTCCAGGAGAAGCAGGGCTCACAAGAAGGAGAGAAGAAAGCTGGGTGGCTATGAAGGCTGCTGTGAGGATGGGCAGCCTGCTGGGAGGGTCTGCCTAGACTGATCATCAAAGCTAACCCATACCAAACATCAACTGTGGCCGTGCCCCATGCCCGAGTGTCACCTATCAATCTCTTTGAGCCCCTCAACAATCCCACAGTGTAGGAACTAATTCTACACTGCAGTTGTGCAAGGTGACTCTGAGGCCCAGAGAGGTTAAGTAATGGGAGGAGGATCTCACAGCAAAGATTTGAACCAGGCACCCTTGCTCTGGGCTCCCTGCTATTAACCATTAGGCCCTGTTGTTCAGGCCAGCACCCACTAAGCGCATCTATTATATACTAGACACTGTTCTGAGCCTTTTATGCATGGATTCCTCATAACCAACCATATTGTATAGATAATGAAACTGAAACAAAGAAAGGTCCCGTGCTATATCACTTGGTCTCACAGACAGCCATGAGGCCAGCATCTGGCAGATGACAGCCTTGGATGTCAGTTCCCAGAATGCCATCCAACAGGGACAGGGATTCTTATGGGCATCGGTAACTGACCTAGGCCGGGAGATGCATGCATTGGGGTGTAGTGCAGAGACAGTTCTGGATCAGCCCCAGGCTGGGACTCCTGGCTCCTCCCACAGCTCCTGTGGCCTAGTTTCTAGAAGGCTGCCAGGTAGTGGGGGCCTGGCAGGCGAGTTATAAATATCCCTCAGCTACAGCCAGGCCTCTACCCTGACGCTGATATGGATTAAGCTGGATGTGCAGCCTCAAGGTCGCTGATGTGGCTGTGGCATCCACTGCTCTAGGAGATGTCCAGGAGAGATGGGAGCAAGGCAGGGACTGCCGGCGTGGCAACTCAGAAGTGCAGCCCAGCTCAGAGGGTAGCTTTTTCTTTTGTGGAGGCCAAGATCTGCCTCCTGTCCTAATCTATCTCCCAGCCATCTCTGTCTTCCCCATCTACGTGAAGCAGATTTCCTCAAGGGGTGTGGGTCCCAGGACCTCCGGGGCTGTATGCCTCTGGGAGGGGCCAGTCTTCCTTCACTGTCAGCTTCACTGGCTCCTACAGCACCTGTCTCTGCCCTCCTTTTCTGGATTGACAGAGTTGGTCAGTGACTTTGGGTTGAATCTGTAAACCTGTGCCAAGTGCCCTGGGAACCCCCTTCTCTGTGTGAAGAAGTTTCATCTCTGTGTGAGTATGTGTGAGCGTATGTGTGTGTAAGAGAGAGAGGGAGAGAGGAAGAGAGGGAGAGAGGGAGGAATGGAGGGAGGGGGAATGGAGGGAGGGAGGGAGGGAGAGAGAGAGAGAGAGAGAGAGAGAGAGAGAGAGAGAGAGAGAGGATGTATGTGAGCATGCAGCATGTCAATTTTGTTTACAAGACATTTAGAAACCTCAGACTGAGGATGTGGCTCAGTCAGTAGAGTGTCTGCCTAGTATACAGGAGGCCTTGGATTCAATTCCCAGCCCTGTGTAAACCAGGCATGGTGAGGCACACCTGGAAGTCTTGGGAGGTGGAGTCAGGAGGATAGGAAATATAAGGTGATCCTTGGTACATAACTAGTTCAGTGCCAGTCGGTCCTCCACAAGACCTGGTGTGAGACAAGATTCTGTGGGATTATCTACACATCAGCTAAAGCCCAGCCTTCACAAGTCAGCTGCATCCCAGGCCAACCCTCTCTGGGGACAGCCTTTTATCTTCAGGTCAGATTCTTGTCAAGGAATGTTGAGGACTCTGGGTAGCTGTCTTTGGCCTGGGAGGACTTCAGCTGGGTGATCTGGTTAAGGGGACGATGCTTACTTTGGGCTGGTGCCATTCCCCAACTCTGGCAGAAGGCTGGGGGTCCTGTGGCCCAGGCAGCAGAGGTGTGGCCTTGAGCAGTGCTTATAGGCTCAGTGGGACTTACTTGCCCTGGACTAGAGAAAGCACAGGCCTGGCAGGCCTGAGCTGGCTATCACTTTGCTTTGTGATGTCTACCAGCGGTGAGATTCTGCTTTCACACCTTCTGTGTGCACATGCAGTTACAGGAATTGAAGGAGAAAATTAGCATTTCCCATAGTCCCTTGCTGCTTGGACTTCTGGCTCTGTGATTGGCTTTGCTAACCAGAAACATCCTAGGGAGCACAGGAAGGTGGTATGGAAGCTATCACTTTGTGGGATCCCATGGTGGGAAGGTTTTAACTGGGGTGATAATTTTCAGCTAGTGAAATACCCATGGCCTTGCCATCCCCTTACTGGTACATGGCAGCTAGGGTGGTCCAGGTAGAACTAGCAGGGACAGCAGCTGCCACTTAGCTGCAGGCTCAGCTATGGAAATATGACTGAAGCCCAAAGCCCAGCACTGGCCTCCAGCACTCATTTGTTTAGTCCTCTGCTTACAGAACAAAACCTATCGTACTCCAGTCCCTTCTGACTGAGATGCCTCAGGACCATGTTTGCTTTGTACATAGAAATGCTGATTCATATATTGGACCCAGCAGGGACAGGCAGATGCTAGACTGTACTCAGAGGTCAAGAGAGTTGCTGAGCCTGATGTAGTTTGAACCAGGAGCTTCAAGTATGGGCAGGGTCGGAGAGCCTTGGAGGGACTGGCCTCCAACCAGGCCTTAGTGATGCAACATGGATGCTGAAGGAGAGCATGGCAGACATCACAGCAAGTCCCTTCAGGGGTCACTCCTGCCCTTCCTCAGAAGCCTAGGGCTGAGGGCCTGTTGAAGGTGGAAGTGAACGGCACATGGAAGCAGGGCCAGCCTGTGGACCCACTCACAGAGGAGGCGTGAGCAGTAGAAACACATTGAGACAGCCAAGATGGGACACTTCCAGAGGCAACTGCCCCTAGCTGCCTGGAATCCACAAGACTACCTCTACCAGTCCACACCTTTCACCTTGGAAGGCCAGGACCTGTGGCCACCTACCAACTCCAACCAAGGCCTGATCCTGACATACAGGCACATCAAGGTCTGCACACAAGGCCAGGAGCAGCTGCTGCTCCCTGACAAGATACTCATGAGAGACACCCCCCCACTCCCCTACAGAAGACTAACAATGCTGGGGAGTGTTGGGTGCCTGAGAGATGTCTCACTGGATAAGGTGCTTGCTGTGTAAGCATGAGGACCCAAGTTCAAATCCCCAGCACCTACACAAAATCTGGGTATGGTAGAGCATCTGTAACACTAGATTTGAAGGAGCTGAGAGGGAGTCTGAGGGCATGCTGGCTGGCCAGTCTGGTGGAGACATCAAGCTCCAGATTCAGTCTGACCTGGTCTTAAAAAGAGCAAGGTAATGTCTATCTTTTTAAGGGACGGGGGCTGCAATGAGGATGTAAAGTGAATGAATGAATGAATGAATGAATGAATGAATAAAATAATACTAGTCACAGATCAAATAAACAATTCTATACAAATCTATCTTAATGAAACAGTGGCTTTATTGGGGTTATTTACAAAAGTGTGGGTGAGAAGTTACTTAACATAGCACATATGACTCAAAGAGAGCTATATGCCCCCCAAAAATTCACCCCAGCATGAAGGAAGAAAGACCCACAAAAGCTATATATCTGGGACTTCACAAAGAATTTACAGGCAGTCTGGCTGGTTAGTCTCCTCTCATAATTGTTACTACTTGTATAACCTTGCGGAGGAGCCCTGTGATCTTGTAAGCATCAGGAGCTTCCTGAGACTTCTGAGTTTTGTTTATTTTCTGAGCCTTTTATGAGACCTGGCTTCAAGACTGGTTGTTTCAATTCAGAAAAGAGAAGCTACACAACAGGCAGAGATGGGAACATTATGTTGAGGGTCAGGGGGAGATTTTTATTTTGAATCTCTTACCTGAGATAAACTTCAGTGGATGGTAAAATGCCCCCTTTCACTTAATCTTCTACCCATATTATAAATAGGGCTTCCACATTAAAAACACCCATAATTCAATATGAGAAATTGAATAGGATAATGGATGAATCACACAAATATATATAGGTTTACTTTTGGGTCTAATTTCATTATTGCTACAGGATACTCAGTGGATATTTAGTTATTATTGGTGAGTTCTATGACTTGCCTGGAAAGCAGCCATCTAGGGTGCATCACTAATGGGCAGGGATTAAAGCTGTGCAGAAGACTCCATTACATCCCCCTCCAGCGTCACTAAAGAAAAATGACTTCATGGTAACTCATTGGAAAGTTCTGGGCTCAACAAGGACTTTATAAATAACAATGCCAGCATGTCCACTCATCAGAGATCATGACTAATATGCATTTTCATATTGTTTAAGAACAAACTGAAAAAAGGCAAAGGAAAACAAGATGATGTGGGATATAGAAGGACTCTTTTTTTTTTTTTAATAGCCTGGGGCAGAGCAGATATCAATCCTCTAAACTACTTCCCATAGTGGGGCCGGCATCGGATTCCTGCCTCAATCCCATGCCATCTGCTTCTAATAACTTCTATCAAGTTACCACCCATCCATAATCCCAAATACTTGCTAATGGTCTTCATCCGGGCCAGATTCTCCATCCACGCCACCCATGTGCATCTTCTCCATCTAACCCATGGCGGCCTTCCTCTCTTCACCTCAGGTCTCTCTTCTTCTTCCCAGGATCCCTCTCACTCCTAGCCCCACCTATCTATAGGAGGACTCTTGACCTCCATACAGGCACCTCCAGGACACTTGTACATACATGCAAATATGCATAGGCATGTATACACACACGTACACAAATACATCTACTCGTTTGAAAAACACACAGAAGAGGGAGAAGAAAGATTGTAGGAGTCAGAAGGCATAGAGGACAGCAGGAGAACATGGTCCACTGATCACCTAAGCAGGGATCACATGGGCCCACAGAGACTCAAAAACATAATTAAAAGGAAAGAAAGATGGGGTTGGGGGGCAGAACAAGAGAGCTGATTCGAAGTAATGTAGCTAGGCCTGAGATGTTCCACCCTGGCCCTTGACCTTTGGCAGCATCTGATTGGTGGAGGTGTACTTGGCTGACAGGGCCGAGGCACTACCCGCATCAGTGCCTCTCAAGGGTTATCATCACCCTAATGTCACGTCAACCCTGTGTCACAGATGAGGACCTGAGCTCTCCTTCTAAGAAGGATGGGAAGGCGGCCCTGTTTCCCCAGCATGGAGGGGAGCAGCTGCGACGTGGATCCAACCTGCCTCTCTGGAAGCCAGCACTTGTTCTGCTCACCCAAACAGGAGCCTTCTGGGCCACCTTGAGAGTGTGCACACCGCTGGAGTTCCTCCTGGAGCGCTCTTGCATCTCCTCAAGTCACCCTGTACCTGCCCTTCTTCTGACCTAGACAAGGCAGATAAAGAGTTAAAGCAGAAAAGCAGGCCTCTGCCTCTCCCTTCTGGCCCAGCAGGCTCTGACTGTATTATTTTTTTTAATCTTTTTTTTTCCCCTTTGCTTTTAGTTTAAGCTGTAACTGTCAGGCTGCTCCGACACCATCCACTGACATTTACATCCCAACGTTTTCTAAATTCAGAGAGGAGATTGGCCACAGCTGTTGCTGTGTGTGTGTGGTGGGGTGTGTGTATGTGGTAGGGGCGGGCAGAGTGGTGGGTACCATCCAGGTTCTCTTTGAGAGGAACAGGAAAGAGAGGGAAGGCAATGGAATGACAGGAAGTGGAAGAAGTCCCAGGCACACTGACCTCCCAGCCTACCTTTCATCTGTGCCTGACAACCTTTGTCATGGTGATGATGTGCCAGGGACCCTGAAGCACAGGTTTTATTTGCTGACATCGGTAAGGATTTTGACCTTGAGTATCTGTTCCCCATCCCTGTTTTGTTGCAAGCAGCTCTCCCCACACCACATTCTTTCTGAGGCAAGTGGATTATTCAGATCCCGTCAAGACATTAAGAGAAATCAGTCATATATTCTTTACCAGCTTCTGGTAACTCCTGGTGTCCTTGACTCTCAATGGAGTCTTTGGTGGGTCCTGGGCACTGTGTGTCCCAGAAGACTACCTGGGCCAGAGCAGGGCAGGGGAAGGGGAAGTGAGGCAGAGTGAGTGAGAAAAGGTGATGGCTTGCAGCCACAGGCACCACTGCTCTGAGGTAGGCCTCTGTGAGATGCTTCTATTATTTTAATCCTCCACCATGGGCCTGGGGTGCAAGCCTTGGAGACACCTTCTGACTTGATCTTCTAGGAGGGCGAACTACCCTGAGGAGGAGGAACAGCCTGCTCCTTCCCCTACGCTGGCTAGTGGGCAGCACTGGATTCTCCCACTCCCAAATAGTGCACCCGGCCACCGGATGTGTAAGGTGTTTATCCAACACCGGCCAACTTCCACTTCTCCGTGGGTAGCTCTCATGTCTTACAACTTAGCTCCGTGCCCAAAGCTAGCAGAAGCCCCACAGGTTAAGGGTTTAGTACCCTGAGAGTAAACCCCTTACTGTGCTTCTGGACAACTAGCTGAGAACCAGAGTCCTAGAGTCTTTTTTTGTTTTTCAGTTAATGACCAAATGCCTGGCAAAAGCAACTCAAGGAAGGAAGGAAGGGTTTGGCTCTGAGGTTATAGTCCACCATAGTGGGAGGGTGTGGCAGTCGGAGCATGTGGCAGATGTTACATTGCTTTCTCAGTGAGGAAGTGAGGAGAGTGAGGCCTGTGCTTGGCTGTCAACTTGGCTACAACTGGAATGAACTAAAATCTCAGCTGTGAGAGATTTTTTCCCTTCATTTGCAGTGGGATGATTCGCTTCTGATCTGTATCTCTGAGGTAGGAAAAAAAAATCACCTCTCATCTAGGCCACGCCTTACACTTACTGTATGGTCCAAGTGGTAGAGCAGCAGTGCAGTGGTGGTGCACACCTTTAATCCCAGCACTTGGGAGGCAGAGGCACAGGACCTCTGTGAGTTCAAGGCCAGTCTTGTCTACAATGAGTTCAAGGACAGCCCTAGCTACACAAAGAATCCCTGTCTTAAAACAAACAAGTGGTAGGGAATCCTGGGCCTGTTAAAGAGCCTTTTCTTATTCCAGCCTGCACACACACACACACACACACACACACACACACACACACACACACACAACCTAGCAGCTTTCCAATTCACTTGATATACCAACAGAGTAACACACCCAAGCAAGGACAGTGCTGCATCTAGAATCCAGATAGGCCAACTAAAGTTGTGTTTCCTTCTTGGTGTTGGGAGGGGTAGGTGTAATACTTTATCCTTCACCGAAGAAGGAATATCTCTGCATGCCCCACACCCACTAGACTCCTATGAATTTCATTGCCATGGAAGGCCCTGGAATTTTTATTGAATTTATTTCCCATCCTATGATGCACATCTGTGTTATCACTGAGGTCAAAGTGGTCACTACCTCCTGCTCACTTGGTCCAATCAGCATAACTTCAATATAATGCACCAATGGGGTGTTTTGTGAAAGATAATAGAAGATCAAGATCCCTTCTAACCAAGTTATGACACAGGGCAGGAGAGTTAATGTATCCTTGAGGTAAAACTGTAAAGGTATCCTGCTGGCCTTGCCAACTGAGAGCAAATAGCTCCTGATGGTTCTTCTGGACAGGTACTGAGAAAAAGGCATTTACCAAATCAATAGCTGCATATCATGTACCATCTGCTCAAGTAAGGACACCACATCTGATATGGAGGCTGCAATCAGAGTCATTACCTGCCTGAGTTTTCCATAGTCAACCATCGTTCTCCATGATCCATCTGTCTTCTGCACTGGCCAGGCAGGAGAGTTAAAGCCTCACTCCACAGGTCAGGGAACCAGTGTGAGAATTCTACCAACGTCTAAGTATCTCTAGTCCAATTATACACTGGGACTGGGGAAATAACCACAGGATGAGTTCAGGTCTGGACTTACCGTGAGTAGGACTTCAACCAAATTCCACTGACCACCAGGGCTCCATAGCCCCCACTCTAACTGGAGGGCCACATGTTTCTGGGAATCTCCCGGAATCAGCATCAATTCAGAACCAGTATCCAATAGACCCTCAATAGTCAGATTACTTCCTTTCCCACAGTGTACAGTCACCCTTGTCAAAGGCTGTAGCTCCCTCTGGAAAAGGACTGGAGAAAGGCTAACCATAAAACTTTTAGGTGCTTTATCAAGGTCCTTCCTCAGGGGAACCTGGCTGTCCTTCATCCAAGGGGTTCTGGGTCCACAAACTGGCTCAAGTCTGGAAATTGATTCCCAGATTGTCTTTTTCCATGATGCAATGTAGCCCTACTTTCATTTGTTCGAGAACTTTTCTGCTTATACAGATCAAACAGAAAGGCAGTAGGCGTCTTATCTATTTCATGCCTAGAAACACCATGGTTGCTTAGCCAGTATCAAAGGTCCATAGGAGTGATGCCACCATAACATTCACTCTGCCTGGGATGACCACTGCAAGTTAGGCCCTTATGGACATTGCTTTGTCCATGCTGCCCATGATGATAACTCTGGTCACCTGGCCTTCAGTGCTCAGTGCTGCCACCTGGCTCCTGCTATCTGGAGGCCCAATTAAACTCACTGCATTTAATTCATCCAATTGAGCAGCAGCATCTCCAACGGGAAGGCCTGTCACAAGAAAAAGGATGACAACAATGCTCTTCAAATGTGCTGGTGCCCCTCTCACCATTTTGTGTCTTATAGGATTAGTGAAGGGCATGGCTTCCCATTGTGCAGGATTAGGATTTATATAGCTTCCCCACTGTAGCATCCCAATTTCCCTAAGCCTTAAAATCCCTTCATCAACCCTAAGCCAAGAGATCTCAGGCATCTCCAACTCTTTTTCAGTAGGCCATCTTTTGACAAATGGTGCAGCCAACCATTAAAACAAACATTTGACACCCTTTTAAACTGTACAAGCTTCCGCATGAAACCTAGAATCTCGCCCCAGTGGGCCCATATCAATAAACTCAGCCTGATCCCATTTTATGTTCCTTCCACCATCATCCCTCACCCTTGCAATCCATTTCTACACCATTCCCCAGACTTCTGCTTCAATGAATTAGCAAACTCATTAAGCTCTTTAGTAGCATAGTGCACCTCTGCATAGACTACACTTTCTACCTCCGTTCTAGGAGCCTACTTTGCCGTCAGTCTGGTTACAGGTCTACAGGCAACTATTGGTGGACCCTCAGGGACATCAGTATGGTCACGCCTGGCATTCACTTCAGAGAATGTCACTGCTGGTTTAGCAGACACTGAAGGATTAATTTCCTTAGCCAAATGTGGGAAAGGCGGTATTGCAGTGGGTGAGTCTGAGGGCAGAGCAACTGCTTCAGGAGAAACAAACACTTGAGAATCTGATAGCCGGGCGTGGTGGCGCATGCCTTTAATCCCAGCACTCGGGGGGCAGAGGCAGGCGGATCTCTGTGGGTTTGAGGCCAGCCTGGTCTACAAAGTGAGTCCGGGGCAGCCAAGGCTACACAGAGAAACCCTGTCTCAAAAAACCAAAAAAAGAGAGAGAGAGAGAGAGAGAGAGAGAGAGAGAGAGAGAGAGAGAGAGAGAATCTGAGGGTACAAAGTTCTCAGCTTCAGTAAGGTCCTCCCACACATTTCTATCCCAAGTGACAGGATTCCTTTTTTTTTTTTTTAACCAATTAATGCCCTCACTTTAACTGCCAGCACCCTCCGAGGCTGGGACTTGAGTTTTTGCTGTAATTCAGCCAACATTATAATGAGGACTTTGATTTTATTGTCTACAACTTGAGTTCTGTGGCTGCTGGAGAGAAGATTCTCTCTGAGGGCACACTTACAACTGGGAAATCAGGATGATCCGATGCATTTATCTCCTTACGCTTGTAACATAGTGCACACCATGGACTTTTCAGTACTCTCCGAGTTCTGAGGAGTGGAGGTGCTGGCAAACACAAATGCCTATTCCAGAGACTTAAAGCTTCATCCTCATACTTCTATTGCTCTGTGTGTGTGTGTGTGTGTGTGTGTGTGTGTGTGTGTGTGTGTGTGTGTGTGTCTCATTAGGATGAGTTACAGGCTGTGGTCCAGCTAATCCAGCAACGGCTAGCTGTGAACAGGAAGTCTGAGAATCTGGTGGTTGTTTAGTCCGCAGGGCTACATGTCTCAGCTGGTCTTCAGTAGATGCTGGAATGCAGAAGTGGGCTCCACCTCCGGTGAAGGAATGGACCTGCTAGCAAGGCAGGAGCAAATCAGCAAAGAGCAAACACTTCCTTCTTCCATGTCCTCAGACAGACATCCAGCAGAAGGTGTGGCCCACATTAGAGGTGGGTTTTCCCAGCTCAAAGATCTGGATTACAGGTATGTGTCTTCCTACCTCCGAGGTCCAGATTAAAAGCAGATCTTCTTACTTCAAATTAAGCAAAATTTGCTCACAGGTGTGCCCTCCACTTTGGGGTTTTAGTTAATTCCAGATGTAGTCAAGTTGACAACCAAGAATGGCTAGCACACAGGTAAAAAATAGTCAGGAACTCCACTATACCCAACGCTGCACCTGATAACAAGAACCCGGTGACATCACTTGCTCAAGATAACCAGACACTTGACTAGAACTCCACAAAGCCCACTGGACAGTATTTAAGCAAAGACCCAGGGAATTGCTATTCACATCTTCATCACTGCTGGAGAGAAGTCCCCTTGATCTGTCATCTTCCTGATTCCCAACCGTGAACCAGAGACTATTATGAGAGACTGGACCCCAGCTACGGCTATGATATTTCCCACAGCCTTGGGGAGATAGGCTTCGCACCATAGTTAGGAATGAGGGTGAACCTTGTGCGATGACCCCCAGAGTAACAAAAGAAAACTTTTGCTATACCAACTACATGTACCTACCACCTTCTTGCTGGAGACAGAGTTCCTGAAAAGTGGACTGTATCACCAAAGAAGAAGTAGAGATGTCTTCTGATATGAAAGCGTTGTAGACATTTCTTCCCTGGCTAAGAGATCATTGTGAGAACAATGAAACAAGATAGAAAATCAGAGAGCAGAGAGACCGGAGTTCCAGAACGTCCCAAATGAGAAGCAACACCCTAAGTCACCCAGGAAGACAGTTCAGACTAACATTTCAGCACCCTCTCTCTGCCCCTCTCTCACTTTTTCCCAGGGTATTTTTGCTGTGAGTTTTCACACTGCTCCCTACTTTTCTCATTTTCATCTCATTCAAGATGGCCCCAGAGGATCCCACCCTACCCAGTTAAGACCCACAGATACTAAATAGGCAACAGCAAAAAGTTTCATTTTTGATACTTCCAAATACATAGTTACATTTTATTTAGTTTACCCAAACAACTGTACAGTAACATATAAATCCATTTTTAAAATATAAAACAAATTCCCTAACACAGTTCAGTTTCATAGTGCCTTAACAAACATCAGTCTGATGTGTTAGGATTCTAAAGGTTGATAACAAATTCTTGAACTCAAACAAGCTTAGATAGGCCCTTCAACTCTGTGTCCTTTGAGAGGCTCAGTTTCAACATCTGCAGTGGCTGAAAAAGCCTTCTCATCAATGGGTTCTAGGGTGTCTTCATCTCCTCAGTATCCCTGTTTAAAACTAGAATTCTCTTTCCTGGTGTTGGAATGACTGTCTTTAAGAGTCTGGTCCAGTTCCACCCTGTCTCCAGATTCCATCATCTTTACCACAGTGGTGTTTCTGTCAAGCACACCCTAACCACAACCCTTTTGCTGTGGTATTTCTCTCCAAGTTTTTTGGTTGTAATTTTCACAACAATTCTGGCTGTAGCCAGAAGACTGTTTGCAAAGTTCTTTTCTTTTCCTCTCCAATCCCCATAGTTTTGTCCAGTGCAGATTTCTTCTACACAGGCAGAGCTGCGGAGCAAAAGGTCCCTTCTGCTTCACTGATGCTGCGCTTCCTCCGTGTCTTAACCATGGCGCCCCAGAGCATAGCTGGAGATGACAATGCACTAGCATAGGACTTTATAAAGTGTGGAGACTAAGGCCCACCCCTGCTCACAGAGCATTCTGTGTTCCCATTGGCTCTCTTCTTTACATCCCACCCCCTGGAAAACATTTGCTGGTACCCACCAATAGCAACAAAGGAAATAGAGGAAAGTATTTCCATAGCCTAGAGAGGTGGAGCTGGCCTTTAATCCCAGGGCTCAGGAGTCAGGGGCAGGAGGATCTCTGGGTTCAAGAGACTAGCCTTGTCTACAGAGTGAGTTTCAGGACAGCAGGGCCTACTAGGGAAACCCTGTTTTGGAAGACAAAACAAACAAACAACAAACACAAAAACAAAAGCACCCCAAAAAAAAAACTTGTTAGGTTGTGCTTAATCCAGTAGTTAGATTATTCCCAAACCTGTTTCCTGCATCTACATAGTTGTGTAACTGGAAGCTCCATCAGTCTGTTTAACAGTCTGCATCTGGGCTGTGATCCTTCAACATCCCTAGTAAATGTCACCCATTTGCCTGTAAGTCCAGTTGACCAGGGTTTTCCTCTGCTAATTTTGATACGGTCCTTGGGAGGAACGGGGAGGATCGGAGTATAGAATCTACAAGTTTTTTTTTCCCAAAGACCTTGTTAAGCATCTCTGATGATCAATGTTCTCCATTCTTGTGTGGTACCAAATAAAGATCTGTGGCTAGGTTTCATCAGTCTGACACGAATCGGAGTCATAAGGGAAGAGGTTCAGCTGAGGAATTCCTTCTCTCGAATGGGCCTGTGGGTGTGTCTGTAGGGGATTTTCATGTGTGACTGATGTAGAAGGCGCCGAACCCACAGAGAGCAGTGCCCCCATATAATTAGGGTTCTGGGCTCTGTAAGTAAGCAAGGCAAACTAGCCTAGTTAAGCAAGCCAGGGACTGGGAATGTCCCTAGCCTGTGAAATTCAACTCGTGAAAGCTACATCTTCAGCTTGTTGGCTCAAGTCTCTGTGAGATCCATAGACCTTTATCAGAACAATTTAGCCTTTTTGTGGAAAGCTGTGTTGGCAATCCTGCACATGCACTCAGTTCCTAAAGGGCCAAGGAGCCCAAGAGAGCTTTCTGTTCCTGAGTGAGGTCCTAAAGAGCAGCCCACCACACACAGTTCCTGTATTTTAGCTACTTTTCTCGTTCCAAAACAAAGTAACTTCTCAAAAGCAACTTCTGAGAGGGTTTGTTGCAGCTTAGTATTGGAGGTGATGGTCACGGCAACGAAGGACTTGAGGCAGCTTCGTTGTTCTCACAGCTGAGCAGCACAGAGCAGTGGATGGGTCTCTGCTCAGTGGATACTTAAATCTGGAGTTCTGGAGTGCAAGTAGGCAAGGCTTATCTCCCCACTGACACCCTCCGTAGACTGAAGGGTGATTGGTAGAGTACGTCATAGTCTACAGAAGTATGCCTGGCCTTGACTTAGAAGGAGGAATCTGCAGATGCTCACTGCCAGTGGCTGGTTACCTCTATGTGCCACAGCCAGGAAACTGACCCTCAGGAGAGCTGAATTGCCTGAAGCTCTCATAGGGAGATAGGTGTACAGTCCCCTGAGTGTTGTTCAATCCTTTGAGTTAGATCATGCTCACATGTCCCAAAAGCCCTTCCTGGATACACTAGCTTCCAGATCTCCGCTGCTAAGTGCACCTGCTTTTGAGTTCTAAATCGAAGTATTGAATGTTCCTTTTCCTCTTTCCATCTCACCTGTGGGTAGTGACTGAAACCCCATTTCAAACAAGGGTGGGCATGCGCAGGTGGCTAGCCAGAGCAGGATGGCTGATAACCAAAGGCGGATCCCTCCTCACTCATCACCAGCTTTGATGTCACCTCTACCTCCAACTTCCTGGGTGACACTAAGGCGGGGGGGGGGGGGGGGGAGCATGGGTATAAATGCTGGAATGAAATGCCACATGAGAAGGTCTCTTTTTCCTTATGTATTCATTCATTCAAAGAAGGTTGGAAGCAGAAAGTCTCCACCGTTGTCAGACTGTAGTGTCTTAAGTCCCAGCTGAGCATGCGAAAGTCAGATTCTCCCATGTTCCAGCTTCTCCACCACCGGGATAAGAAAGATTGGGTTTGAAGTGCACGAGCTCCTTTAGGGGATCTCTTGCTATTACCATGTCCTGTGATTAAAGTCAAGAGGGAAGCTACAGCAACCTAATCTAAGCAGGATAACAAAGGGCACAAATCCTTCGGGAAGCAAGGTATGGGTCAGTCCTACAGGAAAAGAGACAGAGACCTACTGAGATGCTTGCCGAGGGAGGAGGTAATACAGAATGGGGAGTGGAGGAAGGTAGTTAGTAATACCAGCTAAGGTCATGAGACCAGTTGCAGACATGGGGATTATAATTGACTTGAGTGTTTTTGTTAAGAATGTGTTTGTACAGATATGTATCCCCCCCCCCATCTATTCCTAGTATTCCCACTTGCATTCTCCTTTTTACTCAGTCTAGTACTCCAGCTGATGGGATGCTGTTGCTTAATATAACCTAGGTTTTTCCATTCTCAATTAATACTCCCCAGAAATACCTTTATAGACACATCTAGAGGTGTGTCTCCTAGGTTACTCCAAATAACATCAAGTAGATGACGGAGAAAGACCAACACACTTACTTACCTTGCTGCCAACCTACCACAAAAGGATACAGCTCAGGAGCCCCCCAAATGGAAGGGATACATGTAGTATAAAGGCAAGGCTTTCATGTCCTTCCATCCTGGGCACAAAACATTCCCAGTATCTGGAATTTCTCCAAGATGACCAATTTTGTTCTTTATATTCATCAAGGCCACTTGCATTAACAAGAGGAAAAGTGTGGGACAACAAGAGTCATAAGATGAGAAGAATCCATTCTGTTGCGCCTGATGACGTCACTGGCCATCGGTGGCAACTGCTTTGGTGTGCATGCTCCATCTTCTCTGCAGAGGCTAGGGGTGGGACTGACAGTTTTATCCTTCTGAGCTCATGGCTGACTCTCTGGCAACTAGCTACTAGTTTGAGGCCATCCTGGAGTACCAGACACCAGTTATTCCTTAGCAAACAAAGGGACACTTCTTCAGACACTCCAAGAGTTTTAAGAGCTGAATGTCAGGAAACTGGGTATAAGAATAAAATATCTTGCCAGGCATGGTGGTGCACACCTCTAATCCCAGCACTTGGGAGGCAGAGGCAGGCAGATTGCTGTGAGTTGGAGGCCAGCTTGGTCTACAAAGGGAGTACAGGACAGCCAGGGTAACACAGAACTCAAAAAACAAAAACAAAACAAAACAAAAAGAATAAAATATCTCTACCACTACCACAGCCAAGGAAACAAAGGCACAGTAGTCCCTTGGCCTGAGTCCTCACCATGAACAAAAATCCGCTGATGTGGACTTCCACACTGTCCTGCAGTGAATGTATCCTTTGCTGGGGCGGCATCTCATCCATTTGCAAGTTTACAGAACGAGCATTCCTTGCCAGAATCTTGGCTGGATTCAGAACTTCCTCTCACCCACTGGCTGACCGACAAAAGAGAGAAGAGAAACCGCTAGAATCCTTCTAATGCAAGCAGGTAGAAGCTGGAATTCTCCAGCCAGCATATCCAAAAGAGAGCCACCAACACTTGTCTAGCGCTCGCTGGAGGCTAGGCTTCACAGGTGTTAAGCCTTAAAGGGGCCAGATCTCATCTGAACCTCGAACTCCTTCATTGTACATGGCTACTGTACATGGTACATAGCTTCCAGAAAAGTAGGTGAATGTAATGGTTGATCATCTTTATCAGCTTGATGAGGTTCTGAGTCACCCAGGAGACATACTTCTGGGTGTGTCTATAAGGATGCTTCTGGGCAGGATTAGCCAAGAATGATGAAAGCCCCTTCTACTTAATGCTACACAACTAACTAGTGCTAGGGTTTCTCCTCTCTCTGTCTCTGTCTCTGTCTCTGTCTCTGTCTCTGTCTCTCTCTGTCTCTCTGTCTATCTGTCTGTCTGTCTGTCTGTCTCTCTCTCTCTCTCTCTCTCTCTCTCTCTCTCTCTCTGTGTGTGTGTGTGTGTGTGTGTATAAGCATCTGCAGAGGCCAGAAGTTGACATTGAACTGTCTTCCTCAATCACTTCTCCACTTTTGTTTTTGAGAAAGGGACGTTCATTTAACTGAAAGCTAGCCAGTGCTGGGGCTATAGGTATGTTGACTGTCACATCACATCTTTTTTTATGTGGCCATCTTCCCGGCTGAGGACCAGGAACCCGAAGCCTACAGGAGCACAGAAGCTGCAGTGACTGTGCAGAGAGTCCCACCCTCTGCCTGCCATAGCCCCGGCAGGAGGTGAGTTCCCAGGGGTGGTAAGAAAAACCTGGCCTCATTTGACCACAAGAGCCACCCCAGCTAGTAGGCAGTGGAGGGGAGGTTGTTCTCCTTGTGAAACTTTGTCCTTCTCTTTACCTGTGCTTCCCTGGAGCATGATTGGAGGCAGCAGTTATGGGAGGCTCCACACAGAGGGTGGCCTAGCCGTCCTCAGCTCCACTCTCATTATTTCATTGATAGAGTGCTGTGCCCACTGACCCCAGGCTGCTGCAGGAGCTGTCGGTGTCGGTGGCTTGTCTCTGACAGATGCGCCTGAGCTTCCCAGTCTCAGGAGTGATTCTGTCTTATGGATGAGAGCCTGCAACATCTGTACCTGTCGGGTGACAAATCCAGACACATTCCCTGTCTGGTTAGAGATGCATCCAGCCCGATTAGCCCAGAGAACCTGCCTGATGCTCATGGATTCCTTCAGGGAAAAAAAAGCCAACAGATAAATAAAGTCACTCGTGTCAGCAAGGGACGTGTACAGAAGTCTCTTGGGCTGGCAGCTGCAGGCTGCAGTGAGGAATAGGACGTCACCCATGAGACTCTGGAGGAAATGAATGGCAAAAATACCATCACCCCCAATCTTCAGGCTCCCCAGTGCTTTGTCTCTTAGCGCTATCTTGCCATGTCTCTGAAGAATCCTACTGAACAGGGCTGGGAGATGACTCAGTGATTGCCACGCGAGCATAAAGACCTGAGTTCCGCTCCGCAGAATCCGTGGAAAGTGGAATGCCAAAGCCCAGGCCTGCAACCCTGTGTTCCTATGCTGAGACAGGAGACTTCCCAGAAGCTTGTGGGGCAGGAAACCTGGCATACACAGATGACCCTGTCTTAAACCTCTCACTGCCCCCCCCCCACACACAGGGAGACAGAGGTGGGAGGGGGGTGGGGGGAGGGGAGGAAGAGAGCCTTTCCAGAAGATGACAGCTCCCTGGCAGAAGGTAGGTTCCAGGTGAACTGATGCGAGCAGGTCATCCCTGCTTCATGTTTGTACTCTGCTAGGCTGGGTTCTACCCATCTCAGCTACCTGGATGGGAGCCTGGAGATGCCGGGGATCACTTCACAACTCCCCACTGTACCCGCCAGTGAGGCAGGAACTTGCACTTGTCCTCAGGGCAGCACTTTAGATGGGACTGTGTCCCGCTGTGAGAGATTGGCTCTGTGGGTGATCATCATTCTGTAAGGCCTCCTCAGGTCCCATCCTATAATGGTTACTTTTATTGTCAACTTGACTGTAGAGTCACCTAGGGGAAGGGAACCCAATTAAGAAACTGCCTCCATCTGATTGGCTGCAGCATGCCTGGGTGTGAACAGCATTTTTCTGTGGTTCCTGCCTTGAGTTCCTGCCCAGACTTCCCTTAGTGGCAAAGTGAAATGAGTGCTACCTTTCTTTAAGCTGTTTTTGGTCCTGGTGTTTGTCATAGCAACGGGAAGCAAATTAGGGCACCTCCCCTCCTTAGGGATTGCCCAGCATTCTTCTGGCCACCAGAGGCTCTGAAGCTCTCTATCCTGTCATGAATGGCCACCCTAAGTCCTGCCTCTTGGAATAATTGGCAGAGGTTTTGTTGCAGGACACACACACCTATGTGAGCTTGAATTAAATCCCCAGGATCCAGTGCTGCGCCCACGTCTGTTTCCTGACAAGAGGACAGAGGCAACTGGGCTTCAGAGGCAGCAGAGGGCCCCAGGATCCCTTAGCAGGATAGGACAGGAAGTGCACACCAAGCCACAGCAACCAGGCTCCTCCTGTGAAGTCTGGTCCTGGGTGAATTTAGCCTTGTTCTTAGCTATGTAGTCACTTCCAAAAATCTGGCTTCTCCCTCAGCCGTTTCAGACCTTTAGTTTCTGTTTAAACTAGCCGGAGTGAGCTGGGCCTGGAATCCCAGCTGCTTTAGACTCAAAGTCAGGAGTTGTTACAAGTTACAGTTAACAGTTCAAGTAACAAGCCTGCCCAGAGTGAATTCCAGGCTAGCCTGGACAACTTAGCTGAAAAGCTGACCCAAAATAGAAAGTTTACAGAGAGAGGAGCTGTGGAGGTAGCCCACAGGTCGGACATTTCCTGGCGTTTACAAAATCCCAGGTTCACCACCTCCCCACTACCATAGAATTAAATAAAAGTGAAATAAAACCAACCTAGTACAGAAGGTTTGAAAGTACCCTGAGGGAAAGCACTCTGTCTGAGGAGGGATGAGGACCCGTGAGAGGAAAGGAAAGGGATGGGGGTGGGAAGCAGCAAGCAAGCAATAAAGATGAGGATGGGAGGATGGAACTGCTGGAACAGTGGACCCTTGCCATAGGAGGAGGAAGCTCAGCAGCAAGACTTTAGGGGGGTCCTGAATCCGGCCCCGCATATCCTCAGCACACTCCACAGCTGCTTCTCCAGGATCTGCTGCACGTGAAGCTGCTACAGCTGCCGTGCTGGGCTTGTGGAAGACAGGGATCAGGCCTCCTGGCTACCACTTTGTACAGTGCTTCTGCTAACACAAACGTCCAGACGCCCACAGACCTCGCTCTCCAGGCTGACCCTCCAGGCGGTGGTGCAGGGAACACAGTAGAGAAATAAAGGCTGGGAACCTCAGATGGGGAAGCCAGGGCGGGCAGTAGATGTTTCCCTACTTCAGCTCAGTGAGGACTGTGGGGGCTCCTGTTGGCCTGTCTTACCAGAGGGACTGATTTCTCCCAGCTCAGAAAACCTCTATTCGGTGTCCACCAGGCAGTTCCTTTTCAGGTTTGTGTTTTTGTTGTTGTTGTTGGTTGGTTGGTTTGGTTTGGTTTGGTTTTTTGTTTGTTTGGGTTTTGGGGGGGTTTTGTGTGTGTGTGTGTGTTTTGCTTGTTTATTTGTTTGTTTCTCCCTACCTCCACTGCATTTGTCCAAATCACTATCCTGAACATTCCCTTCCTCCTTTCTCCTCCCTCCTGCATTTACCCCTACTCTATTCACCCCTGGCTTCCTCTACCCAAGAGGCCCTTGCCCAGCTGCTTGTCCGGCTAACACTGGCCTTCATCAGCACCACCCGCATTCCTCCGAGGAGCCCATCTCTCCCATGTGCTGAGAAACCAGGAAGGACCAGGACAGGCAGCCTGGAGGAGGAGACCCCATAGTCACAGTCACAGTCACCCCAGCTCTGGGCTACTTTACCCAGCCCCCTTCGATCTCTGCCCCTCTAGCTCTGTGCTGGGAAAGGGGGTCGGGTGGGGTGGGAATAACTTCCCAGCGTTAACAGCCACTGCTATGCGGGGAACATTATCTTAATTGAGTCTCAGCTTGTTCCAAGGCACTTGGCTGACACAAATAATAGATGATCAACGGGACTGTGAGCCAGAAGGGCCAAATGATGCCACAAGGTGCCCGGTGCCCACAGCCTGTGGGGCAGCTCCACCTCTCTCTTAATGAGCCCACCCTGGCCCACAAATAGAGCTTTCAAACAGGACCCTGCTATGCCATGCAAAGGGGGTGGGGGCGGGGAGCGACTAGGAACATGTTGTCCTCCAAGCCTTTCAGGAAAGGGTAGGGGAGCCACACAGAAGGGTCAAGGCCAGGCTGCCAGTAGACTAGTCAGCTGAGCATGCAACCATCACATCTCCCCTTCTTCACAAACCAGCAGATGTTCTTTGTCTGTGCCTTTAATCCTAGGGCAGTAATCATGTGGCCACCTGTTCCTCAGGTCCCCGGTGTCTTCACTGTTTTCCGTGTATAGAAAAAGCTGCTGTTCAGAGAACCAGAAAATGCGTTGGCACACTGATGCTGTCTGGAGAGCCCCTTTCTGTTACCAAAGGCGCCCTCTATTTGCAGAGCCTCCCTCTTTGCAGAGCCTGACAAATGTCTACGGAGGAAAGACGATGTGTAGCCTGGGATACTGTTAGGAAACTCTGCCCCCCAGCTTCTCACAGCTCCATCTCCCCACTACACCCGACTCTGACTGCTCTCGCCTATCCCAGTGTCCTCAACACCGATGTCTCCCCCACCCTTGTCATAAGTATCCCCACCTACTACTGCCCTATATCATGGCCTTGCTTAGAAATCTCTGATAAGGAGTTCGGAAACTGAGCCTCATCCCCAGAGGTCTATGGATGTGTTTATGGTGGCGTGTGAGGATGCTCTGGGATGAGGACACGGCGCTCGTGTCAATTCTGGGATCTTGCTCTTACAGCTGTAGGGGAACAGAGGGTTTTTGGTGAAGCTATTTTCTTCTTAGGATGCACACTCTTGCTGGTTTTATATTGAGTATCTGCCGAGGATGACTGGAACTGGGGTCATTCTTGCTTTATTTAACTATAATAGCTCTGTGGTTGTAGCTGAAGTCCACTCAGCCTTATTTGCTGCCAGCACCCAAGGTATCAGGTAATATACACCCAGCCCCCTGAGACCAGAGTCCCTCTAATGCCAACCCATTCATTCAGCGAACGTTTTCTGAACACCAAGTACCACCCTGGGGTTTGCTGAGCATCAAGCAGCATCCTAGTGGGGAAAGAGAGGAGCAAGGGGCAGACTGCTACTTTCCTAGAGCTTTTGCTCCAGGGGAGGAATTGAAAGGTGAGTGAAGCCCCATACTATCAGTGAAATGAAGGCATTAGGCTGTAACGGGGGTCAATCCAGAACTCAGACGGTCACGGCTGAGCTGAGTAGGGAATGGAGTGAGCAGGGCTGCCCAGCCACTGTCCCTTGAATCAGGCCAGTCTGAGATGTGCTTCTCATAATGGGCTCATTCCTTTTCCCTTTTAACATAATTTCCCCTCTGCTGGCAACTTCAGCTGAAGCCCCTGTTCTTCCCCCTTGAGAGAAATGTCCATCTCTTTTCAACCTTTGCAGTCTCTGTACTACATCTGCTGAGAAGGAAGACCCACAGGATTGAGGTCAGCCAGACCCTCTCCTATGCCCAGTACAAGAGTCTGTCTTCCCTCCTCCTACCCGCAGATCCAGCAGCCTGGTCCATTTCTCCTTCACAGCTGAGCATGGAACCAAAATTGGCTGTTGTAATGACAAACTAAACGATGGCCTAATACTCAGATCCATCTTCCTGTGAAATAACTCATCAGTCAGGCAGATCACAGGGCATGGAAGGAATCAACCAGCCAGGATGGGAGCTGCTGCACCAGGTAGCGTGCAAAGAAGGCAGGGCTTGCTGCAGTGATGGGGACAGAGAGAGGGGTTAATCCCACAAGTATGAGGGGATGTGTACCAAACCAAGAGACTTCCTTTCCTTAGTCAGCAAGGGGGGTGAGTCTAGGAACCCCCTTTGCAGGAAAGCACAGATGAGCCAGCAGCAAGACCCAGGGACCCAGAGGAGCTACCTTGCCATAAGTTCAGGGCAGGCAGGGAAAATTCACAAAAGTAGGGCCATGGCTCCCTGGGAAGACTCTAGTCTCAGAGGAGGCCCTTGAACCTTCCGTCTATGAGAAACAAGGAGAGGGACACTTGCATGCAGAAAAGCGCAGAGCCAGGGACTGTGAAGGGACCTCAGCCAACCCTCATGGTGCCTGCATGTGTGTGCACAACAGAGCTCCTCCAGGGACCTCAAGGCATGCTGTGGGCAGAGCAGGCTAGAGGGACCCCGAAAAAGAAGCCGTGTTGTTTGCATACTGCATTAGGCTCCTCTAAAACAATAGAACTGGTGGAATGAATCGTATAGTAAAGGGCTTATGAGAGTGGCTTACTGGCTGTGGTCCAGGACGTCCAACCATGGCTGTCTCACACTGGGAAGGCTGGGAATCTGGTAATTGCTCGGTCTATAGGGCTGGATGTCCAACCTACACTACATCTGCTGAGAATAAAGACCCACATGGTTGAGGTCAGCCAGACCCGCTCCTATCCCCAGGACTGGGCCCCAGTTTCCTTCTTCCCACCCACAAACCCACACTATAGACTAGAAGTTCCTAGCCAGCACTGAAGGCCTGGAGGATCCCTGGAGGGGTGCTAGTTTTCAGTCTACACAGGAAGCCCAAAGAAGTTAGTTTCATACCAGTGAAGGGATGCTGCAGAACAGATAGACTTGTCAGGGAGAGTGCGGGCAAGCAGATCAAAAAGCAAAGATTTCTTCTTCCATGTCCTGCTGGGCTGCTGCAAGAAGGCACCATTTGTGCTTTAAGGTGGGTCTTCCAGCTTCAAATAATCTCATTAAAAAAAAAATTCCTTAAAAGGCATGTGCAACCATACCTAATGGCCAGGTGTGGTTGCGCATGCCTTTAATCCCAGTGCTTAGGAGACAGAGGCAGGTAGATCTCTATGAGTTTGAGGCTAACCTGGTCTACAAAGTGAGTCCTGGACATCCAGGACTATATAGAGAAATCCTGTCTACACACACACACACACACACACACACACACACACACACAGTGGGTTGCATTTTAGTTGATTTCGGCTTCACTCATTTGATAACTAGGATTAGCCATAGAAAGTCTCCCTATCTGTGTGCTCAACCCTTCACTGGCCATTCAACAGATGTCAAGCCATCCTTTCCTGTGCTGCTCCCATCTGCCTCAGGTATGTAGGAGCAAGAAAAGGAGTAACAGGGATGCTAAGGGCCAATGTCTAATCTTTTTTTTTAATGTATTTTTTATTAATTTATTCATATTACATCTCAGTTGTTAGCCTATCCCTTGTATCCTCCCATTCCTCCCTTCCTCCCACTTCCCCCCTACTCCCGTCCCTTATGTCTGTGTGTGAGGGGGACCTCCTCCCCCTGTATATGCTCATAGGGTATCGAGTCTCTCCTTGGTGACCTATTATCCTTCCTCTGAGTGCCACCAGGCATCTCCATCCAAGGGACATGTTCAAATATGGGGCACCAGAGTTTGTGTGAAAGTCAGATCTCCTTCTCTTACGATGATTGTGTGGCCATGTGCCCTGAGGCCATCTTCTCTATCTATCCTGTGGACCTTCATCTCCTTACCTAACACCAAGAAATTAGCCTGGGTGGGTAGTTGACCCCTCTGCAACCCAGAGGCTGAGGACCATCGGGCAGGCTGTGAGGTCATGGATTTGGCAGGAGTTTGAAGCAGGATGTGGGCGTGTTAGTAACTTTCACCTCACTGTGACCAAAATGATGAAATGACCTAAAATAAATAAATAAATAAAATAAAGGGCTTATTTTGGCTCACAGCTTCAGGTGGTCTCAGTTTACCATGGCAGGAAAGGCACAGAAGAGCTTGCATCAGCAAGAGATCTCATATCAGGGCGGAGATGAGAGTGCCTGGAGATAAGGTCAGGCTACAGTCTTTAAAGGGCTCTGATACTGTCCGTCACGCCCACCTCCCGTATCCAATCTCCAAATAGCACAACAGTCTGGGGAGCAAGAATTCGAAATGTGACCCTGTAAGGAGCATTTCACATCCAATAACAGCATCCCATTTGTCCTGGCTGGTTGTTTTATTATTATTATTATTATTATTATTATTATTATTATTATTATTATTCATGTTTTCTTGCTTGTTGATTGATATTGGAGGGTCCAGTTCACTGGGAGCAGTGCCACACCTGGGCAGGTGGTCCTAAATGGTGTAAGAAATCAGGCTGAGAGCCATGAGGAGCAAATCAGTAAACCACATCCCTCCATTGCCGTTGCTTTAGTTCCTGCCCCCACGTCCCTGCCCTGAGTTCCTGTTCTGGTTTCCCCCAATGTTAGACTATTACCTGTAAACCAAATTAAACTCTTTCTTCCCCAAAGCGTTTTTGATTATGCTATTTTAGCACAGCAATAAAGACTGGACTAAAACGCCATCTCAAGCTCTCCAAAAGGCGCACGACCACTTTATAATGTGAAAATGTATTTACCCAAACTTTAAGAGGCCCCATAGCCTTAAGAGTTCCAGCACTATTCAAGTCTGAGACTCAAGGAAAAAAATCCTGACTTTGAACCCCTGTAAATCAAAACAAAAGTTCCATACTTTAATATAGATTGGCATGCAACATATATGGCCATCCCAGAAGGAAAGAACAGGAGGAAAGCTTAGATCAAAGCAAGACTGAAGCCCAACAGGGCAAAGATTAAACCCAATAGCTTTATGACTGCTGTCTGGGACATGTGGGGGCATGATATGTGCTCCAAAGGGCCTGGACAGCCTCATCCCTGTGGTCTCAGGCAGTACCTATAGACTCTCTTGGCACCTAAAGCTTTCCTAAGAAAGATAGGTTAGTGTCCTTGTTGGCCTGGAACTCTCAAGTTAGGCAAAGGCATAAGATAAGCAAGCCCCAGGGACCTACCCATCCACCTTCCCAGCACTAAGATAATACGTGTTCCATCATGTCTGTCTTTTGTAAGATGCAGTCCTGGGATCAAACTCAAATTACTCTGCTTGCATAGCAAGCACTGTATTTATTGAGCCATCTCCCTGGCCCACATAGATTCTCTTTAATGTTGTTAAATCTTTGTTTTTAAACAATTACAGTTGCTTTGCCCATACCTTCTTTGCTTATGGCCTAAAGCACACTCCTATTCCTACTGTGCATGTGCACAAAGGCTTCTGTGTCACACTTTGTTCCTAATTCTCACTACAAATATGAACAAAAGCAGCTAGCAGAAACCATGCCATGGCCTTAAGGCTTTATCTTAAAATGCCCTTCACAAATAAATACTTAATTGAGCCTCACTCAAAATTCCAGACAAAATATAGACCGACACTTTTCTAGAATATGACACGAGCAGTTTCTGTCAATTCCCTTCCAAAAACCTCACAAAAACAGCCCACATTTCTATCAGCATTCAGATCTTTTATTCCCAGCAAAAGTGCCCACTACTCTGTCTATACTCCAGCACATCTAATTCCTCCAATCCACCGACTTGTCTACATCCCGTCCACAAATCAATTCCAAAGGCTAGATGGCCGTCCTTATCACAGCAACAGCCTCGCTCTTGGCACCAATGGATACTTTGACATCACTGTGGCATGATGTAACCAACTTAAGGGGAACACAGCTTTGGTTTGGGTCACAGTTTCAGACCATCTTGGTGGGGAAGGCATGGCGGAGTTTGTGTTGTTGGGAGAAGGTAGTGGAGGCTCCTCATATCGCATCGGGCTGACAGTAGCTAGAAGTAGGAGCTGGGCAAAAAAAGTTCTCCTAAAAGGTTTGTACTTCACTCCCCAAATAGTGCCACAAGCTAAGGAAAAAGTATTCAAAACAAACCAATGGCGACATTTCCAGTAGAAACCATCACAAACTACACAAAAGGAAGTCTCTTCCCAATCTCGCTGCAGGACAGTGTCCTCTTCCCCAGGAATCTCCCTTCCATCCTGTCTTTATGTGTGCTTTGTATGATAACACGGAGAAGTGTGAAGCTCTGTAAATAAATGAACCCCAAAAGTGGACGCAAAGGAACAAAACTTCCTTAAGGGAACTGTGGACGCTCTCTCCATGGGACCAGCTCATAGAGAGATTAGACTGTTTAGGTTTGTCTCATGGCAGCTGGGGTTCAATATCAGGAAAGAGCATTCTGCAGATACGTAGTGACCTTTCTTAACTTCTCTGTGGTCCAGGCAATGGAAACATCATTGGAGGCCTAGTCCAGGAAGGTAGGGTTCTCAGACAACATTCAGAGTAAAGCTCAAGGTTCTATGCTCATTCAAGATGTGTTCAGTAGCATAAGACAGAGACTCTAAGAGCCGTGCTCATCCCACTCCCACACCAGGCCATCCTGTTTTCTGGGCCCCAAGAAGAGCTACTCTTGATATGGGTCCTGAGGCTCCTCCAGGTAAAGGAGGGTCCCAGCTGAGGGGTAAGAAGGCCAAAGGACAGAAAGCAGGTCTGGTACAGCACATGATGTCAAGGAGAGGGAAGCCCACCCAAAGAACCGTGTCAAGTGCTTGTGAAGCTTGGATGTTGTGGTGCAGAGCAAGATGGGTCCCCACCAATGGCAGGACCTGGAAGCAGACAGCAAAGCCCTTTCTCAATGGAAATGGGATCTTCAATGGGAGGCAGAGGCTTGGGAGGCAAAACAAAGCTATTCCACCAAATAAATGCTCTGCGTTAAAGCCGCCAGAAGACTGATGAATTAAACATCAGGCTTGAGTAAAGGGGAAAATGCTGTGATTTATAATTGCTAAGAGCATGAGACAGCCTAGAAGAGAGGCTGGGGCTCTGTCAGGGACCTGATGTCCCCATGGAGCTGCAGAAGCACACAGAGGACAGTGAAGACACTGTGGTGGAATCTCCCAGACAGAGGAACATGAAAGCAAGGAGAAAGGCACCTGCTCTGTGTGACCTTGGTTAAGTTGCTTGCCGTCTCTGGGCTCCTTTGCCTGATGCAGATAATAGACTCTGAGTCATCTCTCCCGGTTCTTGGAGGGATAAAGGAAGGTGAAGAACCATCAAGAGCTTGTCAACATGACAGGGTGCTGTTTGGGCTTGGCCTCAAGCATCTCCCCTGTCAAGGGCTCCTGGCTTCTCTAAGTGCTACAGGAGGGAAAAGGAAGCGAAGGAGGAAAGACAACAGGTCAGCAGACTGCACTTGCAAACGGTCAGTGGAGACGGCTGCCAGGACAGTTCTGCCCAGACGGGTGCATTTTCTCATGGACAGTGTATGGTGGCCATCAGATCCTGAGCAGTAAGGGGAGGCTAGGGAGGTGAGTTAGCCATTAAAGTGCTTGCTGTGCAAACACAAAGAAGACCGGAGTTCAGTCCTCAGAACTCATGTAGGGAAAGCTGAGGGTGAGAGGGCTCCCACTTGTACTGTCAGCGCTGGAGAGGCAGACGGGGCATCCCTGGTGCTTGCTGGTCAGCCAGTCTGGCTTAATCAGCAAATTCCATGCCTGTGAGAGAACCTGTCTCAAAAACAAAGCAAAAAGAAAAGAAGAAGAAGAAGAAGAAGAAGAAGAAGAAGAAGAAGAAGAAGAAGAAGAAGAAGAAGAAGAAGAAAACCATGCCTGCATACCTGTCCCACCAAACACACGTGCACACACTTACACATCTAGGTTCGCTTACTTGAGGGTTTGATGAGCATCTGAGCTCTGGCCAGTCCAATAACTCATGCATCCATCTCTTCATCTTTGAAACCACCATGGCAACAGGGACTGCCCTCTTAGTGAAGACAAGTTAAGTGAATACAAGTTAAGCTCTCTTCCCAGTGCTGCCTGCACATTGCACACACCTGTGATTGCTAGCTTTCTTAAGTCTCTAATATCACACATATCAAAAGAGCCTCTGGAACAGAAGCCAGGGCCTGGCTTTAGAGGAATCCCCAAGGGAGCTCATTAAAATGCAGATTCTCAATCCCAATGCTGTGAGCCCCAGATCCTGCATTTTCCATCAGCACTCCCAGGATGCTGGGGCTGTGGTCCTGGACCACATGTTGCCTGGGGGAAAGGTCAAGGGATGGTGCTGTTTGAATCCCTGTGCAGCATCTGCCATCCACCCTGGTCCAGCTGCTGGGCTATTTCTGGAGACTCTTGGGTCAGCAGGTCCCTACTTTCCCTCCACCCACAGCAACCACCCCCACAGAGCTGTTGCTGCTAAGGTTCTGAGCCTCCTTCCTGAGAAAAGAGATCATGCATATATGAGAAGGATGAGCCTTGATTTTCAGCTGACAGGACCTTATCAGCTCACAGGAAAAACAGCAGAAGGGCTCAGCTGATCTCTCTCCCTGGGATTTCCCTGATGTATTAGAAATGATACGGAAATCCATCCCTTAAAGTCCCCTAGCTGACTGTGGAGAGAAAGCTGCTGGGGTGGAAAGAGTAGGAGGATGTGGGCAGGTATGGTCCTGGGTAGCTATGCTGGACACCCGAGCTCCTGGTGGCCCCCTTGGGGCAGGGGGCCTGGGGCAGCATGCTTTGCAGAACCTGGTTTCCAGGGCAGCCTTAGGATAGCCAGTACCCATGTCGACTGGGTGAACATCAAAAGCTGTTCATTACTGACTGCCAAGTGAGGGAAGCAAATCACAGAAAAGCCTAATCCTGTCTTTTAAAAGGTACAATCGTCTATATTTGCAAACTCCTGGGAAGGTTAGAAAAATCACCACAATGTTAGCAATAGTTATCTCAGGGAGAGAGAGGTGGGATGAGGAAAAAAAATTCCCCTCTTTTCAGTCTTGTAAATTTCCCTATTGTTTGAGTTTGAAAATAATGAGCATGTATTACTCTGGTAATGGGGAGAAATGCCATTTTTAGAAAATCTATGTTTGAAAGTGGCAAGTGGCAGCCTGACAGATCCCAGCAGGTTGCAAGGAGCGTCAGCACAGTCATTTCTTCATGTGGACCCAGGTCATAGGATCCAGGGTCTGAAGGTGGCTAGGTGACAACTTGGATGGCTGTATGACCCAGGCCATCCATTCTGCCGGGCTGAGAAGATGGTTCAGTTGATAGTGCGCTCACCGTGCAAACATGAGGACCTGAGTGTGAGGCCCAGTTCCTGCTCTTTTTGTAAAAGCTGGATATGGCAGCATATGTTTGTGATCCCAGCAATGAGGATGCAGGGGAGACAAGGTCTTGCTCATCAGCTGTTTTGGCTGAATTGATGAGCTCCAGGTTCAGTGGGTGGCCCTGTTTCAAAAAGTAGAGCCGCTAAGGAAGACATTCTTGTCAAACTCTGGCTTCCAACACACATATGAACATATATGTGGACATATGTGGAGATGTACCACACGCATGTACATATGCACGTAGAAACACACGAGACAAATATCTTCAGATGGGATGCTCTCTGAGAGTGGCAATGACCTGAGTGACAGAGGGCATCCAGAGGACAGTGGGAGAGTGGAGTGAGTGACAGGGTTAGCTAAGGGATGCCCCAGGCCCACTACCAGCCTTCTTAGGCTTACTCTGAAGTTCTCACAGCTGAACTTCCTCAGACTGACAAGAGAGGGACAGAGCCCTGACCATGACAACTATGATCAGTTACGATCAGTTCTGGTCACTTTGCAGCCTGACCTGAAAGCTGTCACCCTCTAAACCTCCACACCTCTGCTCATCTCCTCTGATGTGCCCTTCCTTTCTCCCCCTGCCCACTTTCAACTCACTCTTCAGGAATCTTCTAGAACACTTTGAGACCCCCCTACTGAATGTAGAGCAAGTGTCCCAGGAGCAGGAGTATCTTTCCATGCCTGGACTCACCCAGTGTCCTCTTCTGGCTAGACAGGATGACATATGGGGGCCTCGATATGCCCTTCACAGTTCGAGGCAGCACCCGGCACATAGTCTATGTTTGATTGAGACAGGGTCACATGTAGCTCAGGCTGGCCTCCAAACCTATTATGTAGCTGAAGATGACCTTGAACTTCTGAGCCTCCTGTCTTTTCCTCTGGAGTGCTGCCTCAGGTGGGACTACAGATGTGGTCCACCACTTCAGGCGTATGCACTGCTGGGATGAAACCCAGACCCTGCGCATGCCAGGCAAGCACTCTACCAATGTAGCTACATGCCCATCCTCCTAGGCATGCATTTTAATCTACCTTATGGCTGGCCATTCCCTTGAAAGATGCAGGGATTCCCTACTTGGCTCCTTTCTGTCTACATTAAAGAAGGGTGGCAGTGAGGGCCTAGCACCCTCTAGTGGCCAGGTGCAGGGCAACAGCAGCATCCCAGGGAGGCCTGGGAACATGGCAGGAACCGGCCAGAGGGTGGGGGTAGGGGCACAACATATTGCTGTGACTGAGCATCCCTGTGGCTGTGTGAGAGCTGAAGAAATCCCTAAAACAAAGTCCTCTGAGGGAAGGCACTACTCTGCGGGACTGTACCCAGCAGTGGGAGCCTCCTTGGCCTGGAGAAGGGAAGCAGAGGTCCCAGAGGGCAAGGTGCTCAGTAGAGCCCTGCAGGAGTCCTCCTGCCCACACCTCCTAGGAGATTTAAGACCCCTAGAGAGGCTAGGGACATTCCATCCAGGCAGGTTCATGGGGACCTGCAACTCAGAAAGTGTTCCCATAGACCCCCTAGTCGGGCGGCCCATTTTAACACCCCGGCACTTCCATGCTGATCCCTTCACTTCTTTCAGAATAGCAGGAAGTCCCTCCACTGCCCTCCCAAGAAGTTTGTGTCTCTTTTTCTTTCTTGCACCTATTGGCCAGGACCCCACCCTGGTCCCTGAGTCCTTGTCCCTTCTGCTGCCAGTGAACCCTCATCTTTACCTCTCCCTCTGGGGGTGAAGTGTGGCAAGTGAGCCAAGGAAACTCTAATCAAGAATGGCTTTGGACTGGGTTAGCTACATAACCCTCCATGACAAGTCTACTCCTTCAGCCATGCTAGAATGTTCTTTCACGTGAGATGTTCCCTGGGGGCTCAAGGTATAGAAGTAAAAGCAACACAAGATTCTGAAGGCTGGCTCTTTCCTCATGAGTGGTAAGATGAACGCTCAAACCACAAAGTCACCCAGTCTTACTTTTATCTAAAAATCCTATGAAGGGCTAGAGTGATGGCATGTGCTGCTCTCTCATTATTAAGGACCTTGAGTTCAGTTCCCAGCACCTATATCTAGCAGCTCCTAGGGCATGCTATGCCTCTAACCTTCATGTGCATCCACATATAAACACACACACACACACACACACACACACACACACACACACACACACACACTTTTTTTTCTTAATTTAAAAGAAGTTTACCAAACAGGCAGACACTGGCAATCCTCTCCTGCCTCACCTGGGCCAGGATGCTATCAGATGCCGCCCCCCCCCCACACACACACCTTTGTACACTTCCATGGCTGCACATTCTTTAGTCATCAGGAGCCTGACCCTTGATGGACCTAGGGAAGGTCCAGACCTCCAGTGAAACCCCTTTCAATCAAAGTTTCCTTCCTACAGTCTAACTTAACTTTTCTTGGTGTGATGTAACCCCACATTCTAACCCTCCCCAAACTAGAGAGCTGCGAGAATTCCCTTCTCTCCTTCCACCCCACTTGACTCCCACATCCCCTAGGCTTTTCCTATACCATCTAATTAAAAAAAACCTTTCATCTTTTTTTCTTATTGGCTCTGGCTCCCCTCCAGAACCTCCAAATCCTTCTTAAATGTGACAGCTAAAATTAGCTTCCGGGAGAAGGCCAAGTGCTCGTAGGATGCTGGAACCCCGCCTTGCATGCCTGGTTTTCTCCTTTCTGGGTACCAACCCAGCCAGAACAGGCTGGCCTTTCCCATATTATTCTGAGTCGCCCTGTGGGTCTTCTTCTCTCCTCCTCCTCCTGGACTCGAGAGGCCTGGGCATAACCTCCGGAAGCTTTGCCTTATGTTCTGAGCAAATGGGTTTTTTGTACGATGCCTCAGGACAGGCTCGACTACGATGCTTTGAACTGGTCTCAGATTACCCACCTGGCTTCTCGCTCATCCACTGAGCCAACAGCTCTTTGTTTTTCTATCCCTCTAGACTGCCACCATTAAGGCAGCCCTGGGCTTCTCTGAAGGTCACAGTGCCAAGCAGGAAAATGTACACCAGAGGAAGACTGCCAAGAGGCCTGTGGGAGAACTAGAGTGAGTCTGATGATTCCTGGGAGAAATACTTGTAGCCCATAGCAACTGCATGTGGGTAGTGCATGTTGGTTGTGTAGTACTTAAATAGCACCCTGGGGATGGGGGTGGTCAGTTAATAGAGTGTGTGCTAAGCATGTGTGATGCTGAGGTTTCCATGCCCAGCTCTGCATAACCAGATGTAGCAGTACACACCTATAAGCTCCGGTGCTCTGGAGGCAGAGACAGGACTAGAAGCTCAAGATCAGCTTCAAGCCTGGCGTGGTGGTCCAAGCGCCTTTAATCCCAGATCAATGAGAGGCAGAGTCAGGCGGATCTCTGTGAGTTCAAGACCAGCCTGGTCTACAAAGAGAGCCCAGGACAGCCAAGCCTACACAGAGAAACCCTGTCCCGAAAAACGAAAAACAATAAAACAAAACAAAGAAAGAAAAAGAAAAAGAAGATAAGGTCAAAGGTCAACCTCACTACCTAGCCTACGTAAGTTTGAAGCCAGCTTGGGCTATATGAGACTATTTTTTTTTTCATCTATAATCAAGTAGACATAACAGCTTCATCCCAGCTGTCCTTTGTGCCCTCTCTGTCTCTCCATGGCCCATCAGGACAAGCTTTCCCAGCTGTCCCCTGAGGTTTATTCTGAGGCAGGTGATCAAAGAAATGGAGCTGAGACCTCAGAAGGCAGTCCTCTGTCAGGAGCCTCCTATAGCCCGGATCTTTACACTTCATCCCCCCAGCCTTGAGGCAGGAAAATGCCTGGGAGAGGTTTTGGTGCAGACAGGCTCTGCAGCACCCCACAAATCACTCAGGAAGGCAACTGACCTCTCAGCTAGAATGACAGAAGCCTTTGGCTATCCATCCAAGCCGGGCTAGCAGCTCCTGAGCTGGCTTGCTTGCTCGCGGCACCCTCAGCGACACAAGCAGACAAGGCATTCTCTATATGCAGAAGAACAACTTCAATGCGTCATGGGGGTGGGGGGGATAAATACAGTCAGAAACCATAAATAAACCTGCTGGCCTCACACTGGGTGAACAAGCAGCCCCTGGGGAGCTGGGCTCTACTTCCAAGGAGGTGATTAAATTCCAAGCCAACCCAGCCACTTCCCCTGAAGAGGCAAGGCCCAGCTGTTGGGGCTCAGGACTGAGACTGCCTACAGAGGAAGGATGGTAAGTGTCAAACTGGGCCCAAGCCTGGCTGAACATGTGTAGTAGTATTTTAAATAAGAGACCAGCAAGTCAGGTCCCCTCCTGCATACAGGCTTAAGGCTGGGCAACGTGCCCTTCCTGGATGAGCCCAGGCCTCAGTTTATCAGCTCTGTGCTCAGCTGCTAAGGAGAAAAGGGGTACTTTGTGGGTGCATGTGTGCCCATGTACACACGTGTGTAGACATGTGTGTGTGTATAAATGTATGTGTGTGAACATGTGAGTGCACGTGTGAGTCTGTGAGTGTGCATGTGTGTGTGTAGGCACTTGAATGACGTGGTGAATATGTGGAGATCAGTGAACACTTGCATCAGTCTGTTTTCTCTTTACACCATGCAGGTTCCAGGTACCAAATTCATGTCACCTGCCTTGATAACATTACCTGCTGAGTCATCTTACTGGCCCAAACCCAATAAGAATGAGGTTGTAGCTTTCTGGATTAAAATAGAACGTCACCACTCCTACCAAAGCACCAAAGAAATTAAGATAATTAATAGAACATTCTGCTTTTGAGGTGCCTGCACCCCCAAAACCAATTTAGTACAAATTTAATCAAAGACAACATTTCTAGGCAATATAAAGCTTTGGTGAACTAAATCTACAGTCCCCTTTAGGTTCTCTTTAAGGCAAAGTATTCATCAAGATGTACATAGATAAGCCTTCATATTGTGTGTGTGTGTGTGTGTAAGTTCATATACATGTATATGTGTACATGCATGGAGATTGGAGGCCTAGTGTTTTCCCTTATCTTACTTATTTATAGGTTTTAATGTGAGTGTGGCTGTGAGTGTCCATGCATGTGCAGAGAGGCTGGACGGAGAGGACATAGCAACCCCACTCCATAGCACTCATGTTCCAGCTATTCCCTTGAACTTGGAACTGGGCCAATGGGTGATTAGCAAGCATCTTCAGTCTTCCTGTGTTGGTCCCCAGGGAGCTGGGCTAGACATTGGTGTGGATGCACCCAGGTGTTTATACGGATTCTGGGGATTCGAACCTAGTTCACACAGCAAGCACTCTTTCCTCTAAGCCATTTCCCCAGCACTTCCACCTTATCTGTTTATTCATTTAGAAACAGGGTCTCTAACTAAACCTGGAGCTCACCCCATTCAGTGAGACTGCCGCGCAAGAAAACCCCTGGGATTTTTCCATCTCTATTCTACCAGTACTGGGTTCATACACACACACACACACACACACACACACACACACACACACACACACAGATACACACACACACACACACACACACACACACACATACATACACACACACCACAAATAAATGGAATGGGTTTTTTTGTTTTGTTTTGTTTTTTAAAAGATTTTTTTTATTGCGTATACAGTGTTCTGCCTGCACACCAGAAGAGGACACTAGATCTCATTGTAGATGGTTGTGAGCCGCCATGTGGTTGCTGGGAACTGAACTCAGAACCTCTAGAAAAGTAGACAATGCTCTTAACCCTCTGAGCTATCTCTCCAGCCCATAAATAGAATGTTTTAAAGAACTGAAAAGCAGTTCTGTTTCTCCATGGAGTACCGTCTCTATCCTGCAACAGGTCTTACAGGGTAGGTCTTTTTCATATGCCTTTACACACTGGACCCAAGCCCCAAAGGCACACAGGTTGTAAGTTCTTGGGCAGGGCGAGCAATCAGAAGTTGGTTGATGCTTCCTGAAAGCACAAAGCTTGGGATCCATGGTTGTGAAGAAACTAAAGCCTTAGACCCCTTAGTTACTTTGTTTTTCTCCTTGGCAACCAAGAAGACGTGGGTGAAGCAGAGCCACCCAAGAGAAGATGCCGGAAGACTCTGAGCTTGTCCCTGAGGTCAGCTAAGTGGAGCCAGAAGAGCTACAACTATAAACAAGGATGTTGAGGTTGAAGGGCGGGAATCATCTTAGCCTTTTCTCCTGGAGGCCTGACCTTTGTTTAAGAAAAGTGTCCCTGCCACCGATTTTACTAAGATCCTCCTGCGGGGACACAGCAAAGTGCAGGCCATCCATAATGAATGAACCCATTTCCTGTGCAAATCAGATGGGAATTGGGACAGATTTGCCCTGGCAATGGTGTCAAAACTGAGCTCATTTGTTTGCGAGACTGCAGGCAAGTCAGCGTCCCAAGATACAGCTCTGTCTATTGGGAGCAGAGCAGAGGGCGGCAGGAGGGGGTGTCCATGGTGAGAGTACATGCTGTACGTGTGCATGCCTGTGGTCGTTTATACATGGGCTCGTGTAGAAATTCAAGGGGAGAGAGATGGAAATGTAGATGGCCTTGCTTCAGAGTGGGAGAGCCTGACTTGCTTCTGTCATGCCGGGACCTTCTGGGGTATGGGGAGATGACTCAGGCAGTATTGTGCTCACTGGGCAAGCACGACGACCCTAGTACAACTCACAGCACCCATGTAAAAACAACTGGGTTCCTGCCCTGAGGACACGGGAGCAGGAGAGTGGGCCCTACCCTGAGAACAAGTGAGTGGGCTCTGATCCAGGGCTCTGAGTTGACCTCACCCCCAACACCTACCCCATGGATGACCTGCTGGAACACATGAAGGGGCCAGACCTGTAAACTCAACGATTAAGAATCTCCTTGACACACGGCAACAACAGAATATCCGACAGCAGTCCCAGTGAGGATCCAGTAACGATACCGTAGGCCTCAAGCCAGACCCATGATTCGTAGCAGTGAACATTTGAAAGTAAACGTATATGGACAAAAGGCTATACTGCGTGATACACTACAGCTTCTGGGACAAGATTTTTGTTTGTTTGTTTGTTTGTTTGTCTGTTTTATTTTACTGGGGGGAGGAGAGGGATTTTGGTGCATAACATGTAAATCATAGACATTCAATAAAAGTGAAACAAATTAAACAAACAAACAAACAAAAAACAGCTGGGAACAGTGGCGAGTGCCTGTGACCCCATGGCTTGGAGGACAAGGGGTGGAGACAGGAGGGAGGAACACATTGTTGACCTCTGGACTCCACATGCATGCATACCCACAAGCATGCTGCCACGCACATGCAGGCTCACATGCGTGAACACATACATACACAAAGGAGTTCACTATCCACCTCTGTCCCGCCTGGGAACCAGTTACGGCCCATGCCCCACACCCACTTCTCCATCCCGGTGGGTCCCCAGTGAGGAGTTCTGCTACTTTCTCAGTATAAACTAGCAGGTTTTTTTTCCTTTCAAAGGTCACTAGTTGCTGGATTCTCGCCCGTTACAGCCACAAGAGAGCCATCGTCATCCACTCTATTTCTCAGGCCCTCTGGAAGAACCTACGTGAGAAGGGGAAGGACACCAGCAGGAAAACACAGTGAGATCTGAGGCTTTAACCTCTGTCCCCAAGGCCACCCTCCCGACCCCCTAGACACCGCCGCATCCACCATTCGTTATGCTGGCTCCAGGAACACTAGAAAATCCCAATAAAGCTGTGTGGGGCAGGCTGGAGCAGTTAAGAGAAGCTCTGCTAGAAGGAATGGTGGACAAGACAGGAAATGGCCACTCCCACCTCTGCTACGCACTTCCTGTCTAGTTGATTCCCTAAGGCACCATATCTCCCCCAGAGCCAAGTCCCCTGCTTGGAAAACTGCCCTGCCCGCCCCCACCCCCCCCCACCCCCGTCCCCCACCCCACCCCTGTGGTTGAATTAATTCAGTAGGACCAAGCTCACGGATGCTGCTTCTGGCTGCCTTAGAGAACTGCAATCAGCATTTAGAAGATAAGGACAGTGTCGTTTATTGATTTGATTGGTTGTTTGTTCGCTCATTTATTTTGTTTTTTCTTGGCCTGGGTCTCATGCATCCCAGGCTGGCCTCAAACTCCCTACGAGGCTGAGGATGACCTGGGACTTCTGACCTTCAGGCCTCCACCTCCCTGAGTGCCGGGATTACAAACAAGTATGCAAACACCATGCTCAGTTTATGCGGTGTGGACGACTGAACCCAGAGCTTCTAGCATATTAGACAACTACTCTACCAAGAAAGCCATGGCTCCATGAGATCTTATCCGTTCTTATGAAAAGGAGGCCCTACCAACCTACAAACACAACACAGTAAGCTTAAATTAGCTTCAAAAAGGAATAGAAAGGGAACTGGAGTCCCTCATCCTGGAGATGTGCCCGCTCCCTGCTTGGTCTCCAGATGGCCAGGCTACTATGTCACTCAGATGCCAGGCTCGATTTGGACTCAGGCCCAGAGGTGAATCTGGTCCCGCCTTTCCCCCCACTCCTCCCAGCCTCCCCTCTACACAAACAGGTCCCGTCCCTCATGCTGGTTTTCTAGTCTCCCTCTCCAGTAGAAACAAATCATATCCTATGTTCAGAGGACACTCTACAGAAGGTTCCAGAAATACTTGCAAGAATGTGTTGCCAGTAAAGGGCTAAACTCACATTAACACCCTCTGGGCTTCAGCTACTGACAGGGAGCAAGAATCCAAGGAGTGAGAGCCTGGGGGAAGCCCAGATCCCGGGGACAACATGTCACTCTCACTGGGGAAGCTCCCCTTTGTTTTTTCTTACACTTTCCCATGGCTCCCCATACCTAGTTCAGATAAAGCCAAACTGCTCAGCATGACCTACAGGTCTCTCATTGCCACACTTACCCTCATGCCTCTCAGCCCTACCCATAGCATCCTTTGCCCAGGGTACCTCATCTTGCCCCCCTGAGACCCATCTTCAATACAAGTTCCCCTGGGAACTCTCTGAGTGCCCAGGCAGATACGCCTCTAAACTTTCTTGGCACCCACAGTTATCTTTATTTCTCACAAGAGGCTTGTCACACTTGGCTAAAGAGCTTCCTGTGAGCTGAGATCCAGCTGTGCACTGTAGGGCCCTGGCTGAGCAGAAGTTCCCAGATATCTTTGTGCTTGCCCCCCCCTCCCCCCCACCCCCCGCCCAGTGCCCACATGGGGAATACATGGCAAACGCATGACATACCAAATGGCAGAGGAACTAGGTGTGACTCTGTTGACCCCTGGTCGGGGAAAGCTCATGGAGATGAGGAGATTGTGGGTCACCAGGGGCCCAGCACCCTATTGAGGCAGTACCCCTTTCAGCACCAGAAGCACACTTCAACCCATGTGTGCGTGAGTGTGTGTAGGTGAACATATATGCTTATGCCTGGGAAGACCAAAGGTTAACTGCAGATACCATTCATTAGGAGGTTGATAACCAACTGATGGGGTTGTTGTTGTTGTTGTTGTTTTGAGGTGTAATCTATCACTAACCTGAAACTCACCTAATAGGCTAGACTGGCTGGCTGATTAGTGAGCTTCAGGACTCCCTGCCTCTACCTCCCCAGTGGCGAGATTACAGGCACCTGTTGTCATCCCTGGCTCTCCCACATGGCTTCTCTTATTAAACAGGTCCTCGTGCCTGGCAGGAGGCAAGTACTTTACCAGATGAGCCAACTCTGCAGTCCTGGAATGGGCCCCCCATTCCTTCCCTCATGTGATAAAACAGAAACTTTGAGGGAGAAGAGACATGGAGGTCCTCTGTCTGCACAGCTTTTCTGCAGGGATCCTGGGCCCCTGCCCTCCTCCTGTCTGCTGGCTGCTTCCTTTGAAAGAGGCAAGTTGAATTAGGCAGCTACCTCAGCTGGGTGGAAGCATCGAAGAAAGAGTCCTCTTATGTCGAGCGCGACAGTTCATCCTCTCAGATCTCTCAAGCTCAGGCACCTCCCTGGAAAACAGTCTCAGAGACACAGGGCCATCACCAGCGGAGCAGAAGGGCCTACTGCTTATGCAGGCCGTGAGACACACCCTTCCCTTCACTGCCCCCAGATGTGTCTACCCACTAGCTGGAGATCTGCCCACAGTCACCAAATGGGTCCCCAGTGGCCCACCTCTGAAACCTCCCAAAACAGCACCCAGAAATAATGCGTTCAGACCCAGGAGCCCCTGGGGGTACATTTCAGATTCACACGGGAAGAGCGGCATTTGTTGTAATCTCTCACTGTGTTTGCACTACCTTGAGTTGGATTTCTGTCACTGATCCTGTGATAGTCCTCACAAGTGGACCCTCCAGAGGGATCTGAAATGCAGCCCTACAGGTCTACCCCTTCCTTGGGCTACTCATAACCTAGCCCTGTTCTTTGCAGTGCTAATTCTCATGGCTGGGAAATCAAGGTACATCAGCCTGTGTGTATGTAGCTGGATGTGGAGGGCAAGTGGATGGCCTGGCCCTTGACCTTGAGCATTTGTAGCATGGCTGAACAGTGCCTTGACCGCACCCTCTGATTTATGCTTTTTTATGATTTATGCATGGAGAGGAGAGTTGACAGAATTTCTATAGGTCATCTATTTAACATGGCCTCTGCTAACGCAAGAAAGAAACCATGCTGGATTCTTCAGTCAACTGAACTTCAGTCATGATTTATTTTCAGCAGCATGCTAGGAGACCCAAGCAGCTGGCTGCCCAGTGCTGGGGAGGGAGCTTGCTGGCTGCACAGTCAGCATTTATCTGGATGATGCCTTTCTAGGTGGTCTCTGGGTGTCGACGTCTTGTCCCAAGTGGTTCTCTGTGTGTGTGAGTTTGGCTGTGTGGATACCTGGGTAGTTGTTGGTGTGTGCATGCATGGCACATGTGAGGAGGCCAGAGGGCAACCTCAGACGTCAGTTTGCAAGCTCTTTGCACTTCTTATTTGAGGTGGTGTCTCTCTTCAGGCAAGAACTTTGCCTCATAGGCCAGGTTAGCTGGCCCACAAGCGTCTGGGCCTACTCCTACTATCCAGCCCCCATCTCACCATCGCTAGGATCACAAACATATACCGCTGCCCCCAACTTTCTAGATGGGTTCTGGAGATCCAAACTCAGGTCCTCATATGTGTGAGCCAAGAGCTTTGCCGGCTGAGCCATCTTCCCAACCGACCATAAATAGTTGTCACCAGGGGAAACTGGGCAATGAGAGAAAAAGTCAGACACACTCTGCAGTGAAGCCAACATCAGACTGAGCAAGGAAGGGGAGGGGCCTGTCCACACTCCAGTCTAAACATGCCGAGGGGCCAAGCAACTAGTAGACTCAAGTGCCCCTCTCCTTAAGGTCACCTGCACACAGGCCATGGCAGATGTATCCAAGGACTCAAGTCCTTACCTTGCTGAGTTCCTGCCCTTCACCCTGTAATATTGGCCAGAGTTCACATCCAGATGAGGCAGGGTGCTCTTGCTTTCATCGCTGGCTTCGACTAGTGAGGGATTTGTGAGTTAGATGGGCCTTACTACTTAGCTGACCCTCAGCCTCTAGCCATTCTTTCATCTTTGCTTCTGCATTTCTAGCAATCTCTTTTCTTCCTTGAGTCCTAAGCTTGCTCTGAGTACTTCTGGTAAGATAGCATGCACTTGAGAAAAACAATTCAAGTAAATGCTGTGAACTTTGGCATCCCTAGGTATGGGAAGCTGCGAAGGACTCCAAGGAAACTGTGCACTGCCCCCAAGTCCTTAGAATGGTAGAAAGTACAGGAATGAGCACTGAGAGTCAGAAAGGAGCCAGCCCTTGAAGATTCATGGCTACTGTGAAGCTCGCATATGGAGGTACCACAGTACTCTGACAGAAGCAACGCACATTAGACACAGGTCTCATGGGTGACACAGGTGACAAAGGGAAGAGCACGAGCTCTCAACTAAAACCCTCAAACCCACAAGGAGACAAGCCACTGTGATCAAGAGTTATAAGAAACCACAAACCTAAAATACGCTGATTCAAGCTGGGCATGGTGTCATGTGCCTGTAATCCCAGCACTCAGGGAGGCAGAGCAGGTGGATCTTTATGAGTTTGAGACCAGCCTGGTCTACAAAGCGAGTCCAGGGCAGCCAAGGCTACACAGAGAAACCCTGTCTCACGAAACCAGACCAAACCAAACAAAGAAACCACCAACAATAAACCCAAACAAATAAAACCACTGAGTCATTAGCCCACTGAAGCCCATAAAAGCCCCACTGAATCATGAAAGTATTCAGCTGATACTCCAAGTCAGTTTGTTGCCGAGGGAAGGTGGGGCAGGAACTGAAACAGAAGCCGGGGGAATGCTGCTTACCGGCTCACTCTGCCTTGCTTGGACAGCTTTCTTATACAGCCCTAGCCTAGGAAAAGAGCTGCCCATAGTGGGCTGGGCCCTCCCACATCACATCAGTCATCAATCAAGTAATGACAGACAAGGCCAGACTCTAGGTTGTGTTAACAATGAAAATCTACCAAGACACCTACTATTGTTTTTAAGTTCATTCTAAGTGGGCCTGTCAATCATCTGGACAGCAATCAAATCCACTCCGCAGGGAAACTGTCTAATCTGGAGACGTTAAGAAATAGCATAAAGCCTACTTTAAGATGTAGGTTGGCACGGATAGAATTAATATATAGTAAAAGGTAATTCACTGGATTGGCTTACACAGTGGTGTATAGATCGTCCAACAATGGCCGTCCCACACTAGTGAGGACCAGAGCCCAGCAGCTGCTCAATCCATGAAGCTGGATAGCTCAGCAGTACCAGCCTGGTGCTGAAGACCTGGGAGGTTCTCTGAGAGCAGCTAGCCTCCAGTTCACACTGGAAGGGCAAAGCTGGGTCCTGTCATCAGCGGAGGACACAGCAATGGCAGCAAGATAATTTACCAAGACACCCCCTACTGCTTATGAGTTCATTCTAAGTGGGCCAGCATAAATAAAGGTAGGGGAGCAAAAAGCCAAGCTCCCTGGGAGGTTGCCACCAGACGCTGCTGTCGTGTAGGGTGGCTCTTCCCACATAAGATGATCTGATCAAGAAATCCCTCATGTGGGAGCACAGTGGCAAGCCTTGCAGTAGCTTCTAGATCTTGTGAAGATCCGCCATCACACTGGTCTTCACTTGCTCCCACCCCAGGAGTGTTTTCCTCCACGGTGGCAGAGGGACCCCTCTTGAGAGTGGCCACTCGACTTGGTGATAAACTCAGCCTGCCTGTCTTCTAGACAGTGTCTGTGGTGGCCGACTTGAATCCTTTCTTTTTTAAAATATATTTTATTAATTTATTCATATTACATCTCAATTCTTATTCCATCCCTTGTATCCTCCCATTCCTCCCTCCCTCCTATTTTCCCCTTGCTCCCTTCCCCTATGACTGTGGCAATCACTAGGAGCAGGGAGCTGAGTGGAGGCCGGAGCAGGCTCCCAGGTGCAGGTGGGTGAAGCTGGGCTCAGTCCACTCAGCGGCCTGTTACCTATAGAGGAAAAGCAGGAACCTCCTATTTTCTCTATCAGGAAGGGCAGGAATCCTGAGAACAGAGACATTGGAGAGACTTGACCTGGCACACAGAGCCCAGTCATAAGGCAGGGTATATCAGAAAAGGGAACCCAGAATCACAAAACATCTTAAAAGGTACACACTGTGGATGCTAGGGGATCTGACATTATGTAATGAGCCATCTCTGAGCTTTGGGGCTCAAAACAGTAGTTGTTTATTTTGATCAAGAATCTGCACCGTGTGGAGTGATGGTTCACCTGTTAAGAGTGCACACTGCTCTTGCAGAGAAAACATGGGTGTTTCCCAGCACCCATGCCTGGTGGCTCATCCCCTTGGCTTGTAACTCCAGCTCTGGGTGATACAACACCTCTGTCTTCCATGGCTAACTGCACTCACACACATAAGCTCACAGAGAGGTACATACACAGACATATACATAATTAAAAATAAAAATAAAATAGTATCTAAATTTGGCTTGTTTCCTATGCTGGGCACCAGTAGGAGACTCCCCTTGCTGTTTGGAAGTTACATTTTAAAGTGGCTCAGCAGTGGGCCAGTGGCCATGGCCTCTTAGCTAGGTGTGGGTTCTATTTGGGCTTCCATACCACATGGTGGCTGAGTTTCCAAAACAAATGTTACAAGTGCCAGAGATTGGCGGAGTTACTTTAGCTGTATTGTGTTCCTACAGACAGTCACAAAATCTGTTCAGAGCCAAGGAAGAGGGAAATGAGAAGGTTCTAGTGACATCACTGCACCATCCCTGAAGGAACCATCAGTACTCTAGGTGAGGCCAATCCAGAGTCAGGTGATGGATGAAGACCTGCAGGCGATCAAATGTGACGTCATCGCTTGGTTGGCATCAGTGACCCTGAGTCAGGAAATTGACCAGAACAAAGATAGAATGAGGGTCAGGGGAAGGAAGATTCTGGAGCCAACAACTTATGCTGGGACCCTGGCTTCACTGATCAGTCCTTTATAAGAAGCTTAACCCCCAGGGCTGGAGAGACAGCAGCTAAAAGCACTTGCTACTCTTGCAGAAGATCTGAGTGTGGTTCCCAGCACCCATGTGACCATGAGTTCACTTCCCGTGGCTGACCCCTCTTCTAGACAGATCAGGCAGCTGCTGTCACACATTCTCCCTGACACATGCATACACACACACACACACACACACACACACACACACACACACACACACATACACTTAAAACTAAAAAATAAACACACAAACAAAACCTCCCCTTTTCTTTGCCTCAGCTCTTCCGTCTATTCAACGTGATAACAGCTGTCCCTGAAGGGAGCTTGTGAGGAGGATTCCACAGGCAGGAACCAAGCACAGCGCCTGGCACAGGGAGACAAGAAGCTGCCACTTGGGTGGTTCTCAGGAAAAGGCAAGGGACCTTATAGAACCAGGTTGCCCAGTGGTGTTTGTCAGAGCCCAGGAGTGAGGCCACCTTCCAGTAATAAGTACTGGGGCATACTGTCTCACCCCTGTCAGTGTGGGTCCAGGCACCAGCATCCCTCAGGCAAGTAGAGCATCCATCTGGTGCAGGAGTTCAGGAAGCGATGGAGCCCTGGTCTGGTAGGGTCTCCTTGGTAGAAGGAGGACAGTGTGGGGTGGGACGAATGGCCTTTCCAGTCTGGCCTGGAGGTCCCATTGTGCTCCGAGGCAATGGTAAGTAGTTCAAACACTATTAAATCCCCCGCGGTGGTGTTCCAGCAGTAAAACCAGAGGAGTCTGAGGCCACTTAGAAATAGCAACTGTTTTCTCTTCACTGAGCCTCTCTACACAGCATTTAATTAAAACTGCAGGAGCGTGCGGGAGTGGGAACTGAAGGAGGGCGGAGGGCTGTGTTACAGTGGAAGGCATTTGTCTGTCAGCACCTGGGCTACTCATCCCCGCCTGAGTACAGCCCTGTGCCATCAGCCACCCTAGTCTCTCTTAGACAGGCTCCAGGTGCCTGCCTCCAGGTCTCCGCAAATGGTCCTCAGCATCTTTACCCTCACTATCACGGAGATGGAAAGTCAAATTCAGCTTGCTTCAGATACCCGTGGGCACCATTTGGGAAAATGGCCTTGCTTCTCTGAGCCTCAGACTCCCCACCTGGGAACGAGAGTGAACGAGTAGTGAAGATTAAGGAGTCCTTTCTAGGGCTTTCTCGGCCTGCCCCACTCATCCACCGTGACCCTGGCTGGGCGCCCCTGGCCAGCATGGCTGAGGCTGGCCCTCGGTATTTTATGGTCTGCAGGCATTTCTGTCCCACTGGAACATAGTGCTTCCAAGGTCAGAGCCTTGGAGATGTTTGGAGGAATGTAATGCTGATCACGTATTCCACCCTTTGCTGCTGTGAAGAACACTGTTTTGTCAGACTCAGCATTTTTATTTCTTACCCTGCAAACTTTATTTCATGTGCACCCCATGTATTTATTTGTGAGTGCATGTATGTGAATGCATATGGTGGCCAGAGGTAAACCTTGCAAGTTGTCCCTCAGGGGCTGTCCCCTTTCTTTCTTTCTTTCTTTCTTTTTTTTTTTTTTTTTTTTTTTGGTTTTTGTTTGTTTGTTTGTTTGTTTTAAGACAGGGTTTCTCTGTGTAGCCTTGGCTGTTCTGGACTCTCTTTGCAGACCAGGCTGGCCTCGAACTCACAGCGATCCGCCTGCCTCTGCCTCCCGAGTGCTGGGATTAAAGGCGTGCGCCACCACGCCCGGCTTTCCCTTTTATTTCTTAACAGGGTTTTTCACTGGCATGGGCCTTTGCTGATGATACTAGATGGGCTGGTCATTGAGCCCTAGTTATCCCCACTGTCTCCAGCGCATCCCCAAATGCTGAGATGACAACTGCACACTGCATCCAGCTTCCATGCACATTTTTCTTTGTTACGTTCTGGAAGACTATGACTATGTAGTGGGCAAATTGCATGTGCAAAATTGTTAGCTTATGTATCATCTGAGAAGTGGAGGTCATGAACACCCACCCTCTGGGTGAGGAGCCCCAAAGGTAATGCACAGGAAATCCATCACCAGACCTGGCTCATAGTGAGGGGGTGAGCTGCAGGAGGCACTGTGGTTTAGGTGGGGACCCAGCTGCTGGCAATGGCCTGAGAGGTAAGAGCTGATGAAGGGACTTGAAGAAGGACCACTGTGAAGGCTGGGATGGCCCTAGGGGGCGACACCTAGGGCTTAAGTCTCCTAGGAGTTTGAAAATGTGTCTGAACACTGAAGGGCAAGGCTGGGTTTGTAGGAGAGGAATGCATGACTTCTCAAGGGCTGGGACTTCTGAGTAGGGCCAGTAGAAATGTCATTTATTGATTCTTCCATTTCACGACTGTTTATTGAGCAGCTACTATATGCGAGGCATGCTGGGAGAACACACCAGTGAATAGAACGGAACCCTTCTTCTCAAGAAGTCTCCATCACTTAAAAAAAAAGTCACATAAAAATGATATTCCGTAACCATTGAGATGTAATATGAATAAATTAATAAAATAAAATTTAAAAAATTATATTCCAGGGACCTGGCGAGATGACCCAGGGAGTCAAAGCACCAGCTGAGCAGGCATGAGGGCCTGAGTTTTAATTCCCAGGCCCTGTGTAATCATATGCATGCCTGTAACCCAGTGCTGTGGAGGTGGAGCCTGGAGGATTGGTTGCTGGGGTTTTCTGGCTGCCAGACTAGCTCTAGGGTGAATAACAAAAACAAAAACAAAACAAACATCTTTTTTTTTTTTTTTCTTTTTTTTTTTTTTTTTTTTTTTTAAATTAATTTATTCATATTACATCTTGATTGTTAGCCCTTCCCCTGTTTCCTCCCATTCCTCCCTCCCTCCCACTTCCCCCCTTCTCCCCTCCCCTATGTCTGTGATTGAGGGAGACTTCTTCCCCCTATGTATGCTCTAAGATTATTGAGTCTCTTCTTGGTAACTTGCTATCCTTCTTCTGAGTGCCACCAGGCCTCCCCATCCAGGGGACATGGTCAGAAAAGGGGCACCAGAGTTCACGTGAGAATCAGATCTCACTCTCCACTCAACAGTGGAGAATATCGTGTTCGTCGGCTAGGTCTTGGTAGGGGTTCGAAGTTTACTGCCTATTTCACCTTGGCTGGTGCCTTAGTTTGAGGAGGACCCCAGGACCCAGATCTGCCTGTCATAAAGTTCTTCTTGTAGGTTTCCAGGACCCTGTGGGTCCTGTTATTTCCCCATTCTTCCATGCTACTCTCGCCTAAAGTCTCAATAGGATGTCCTCTCCTCTGACCCACTTTCTTGGTAAGTAAGGTTTTTCATGGGACGTATCCCTTGGACTAGTGTTTTGATATAAGTGAGTATATACCGTTTGTCTCTTTTTGCTTCTGGGTGAACTCACTCATTATGATAATTTCTAGGTCAATCCATTTGTCCACAAATTTCGGGAATTCCTCGTTTTTAATAGCTGAGTAATACTCCATAGTGTAAATGTACCATAGTTTCTTAGTCCATTCTTCTACTGAGGGACACTTAGGCTGTTTCCATGTTCTGGCTATTGTGTATAAAGCAGCTATGAACATGGTTGAGCATATGTCCCTGTTGTGTGTTCGAGCATTTTCTGGGTATATTCCAAGGAGTGGGATAGCTGGGTCTTGAGGAAGCCCTATTCCCATTTTTCTGAGAAAACGCCAGATAGCTTTCCAAAGTGGTTGTACTAGTTTGCATTCCCACCAGCAGTGAAGGAGTGTTCCTCTCTCTCCACATCCTCGCCAACATGTGGTGTCATTTGAGTTTTTGATCTTAGCCATTCTGATGGGTGTAAGATGGAATCTCAGTGTCGTTTTGATTTGCATTTCTCTGATGCCTAACGAGGATGAGCATTTCTTTAAGTGTTTCTCAGCCATTTGATATTCCTCTGTTGAGAATTCTCTGTTTAGTTCTAAGCCCCATTTTGCAATTGGGTTGTTTGGTTTTGTGGTGTTTAATTTCTTGAGTTCTTTATATATTTTGGATATTAAACCTTTGTCAGATGAAGGGTTGGTGAAGATCTTTTCCCAGTCAGTAGGCTGTCGCTTTGTTCTCTTGACAGTGTCTGCTGCCTTACAGAAGCTTCTCAGCCTCATAAGGTCCCATTTATTAATTGTTGACATTAAGGCCTGGGCTGTGGGTGTACTGTTCAGGAAGTTGCAAAACAAACATCTTAAGGGAGTAAGGCACACAGTGATAGGGCAGGACAGCCGATGTCTTCCTGTGGCCTCTGTACCTTCATGTACAGCACACACATCTGCACACATACATGGGCATACAATGAGAGAGAGAGAGAGAGAGAGGGAGGGAGGGAGGGAGGGAGGGAGGGAGGGAGGGAGGGGAAGGGAAAGATGGGAGAGGGAGAGAGAGATGGGAGGGAAAAGGGCGAGGGTGGGTGGGAGAGAGGCAGAGGGAAGAGAGAGACACACACCAAGCACACAGACAGAAAATCAGAGACCCAGAGAGAGATTGATTCCTGGAGCAGCCACCAGGTGGAGCAGTGGTTCTAACCCTGACTGGGGCTTCAACACTGAACGCAAAACCATTTTGTTTTTTTAAATGATTGGGTCACCAATAGACGTCTGCAGCCACAGGCAAGAAATTTGAGTGTCTGGGCTGTAAACTGGTGTGTAGAGTTGAAGTTTTAAGCTGTCCATTACCTAGTGACTAGAAGACTTGGGAGGTGGGGGTGGGTGGGGTAGAGAGTTGTAAGGAGTTTCTGAAAAAGATGGTGAGGGAGGAGGACCAGGGCCACCTGAGTGGGATTCGGCGGTTGTGGAGCGGAGGTTGGCATGACTGCCATCAGGCAGCCTCACCATGGCTGAGGCAGTTTAGCAGGTGAGAACACAGGAAATGCTAGGGACTTGACCAGTGCAGCGCAGCCACCAGGTCTATGAACAGGCATCTGTAGGATTTGGCTTTGGGAGAGGGGCCAAAAATCCAGGGAGAAGTCACCTTTCTAGACATCACCCACTTTCCATTGGACAATGGGTGCTGGTCAGCAACCAGGAGGCAAGACCCCTGTGTGGAGTCCTCTCTGATGAGGCGGGGCCCCCTCGGTACACCCTCACCCCTAACCCAAATCCTCATCCGGAATACCGAGCCTTTTCTTGATTCCAGGAACAAGAAACCGAGGTTTGCTGGCTTTGCTGGCATTCTGCTCCTTCTAACAAGTGGACGTGTATGGCTATGCCTCCCCAACCCTGAAGAAGGCTGGGGCCAGGAGGGCGGAGTCTCCTTTACCGAGGGGCACCATCCGTTTCTCATGCTCCTTGATTGCATTAAGCTGCCTATACAGGTCCGAGGATGCAGTCCAACCGTGCCCTTGTCTCCTCTGCTGCTAAGCAGGGGTGACACCCTGGGAAGACAAGCACTCACACGTCCCTTGGTAAGGTAACACCACAACAGTTCTGGAACCCAGGACCCTATAAATGGTGATCATTTTCACGATAGTCAGGAGAGGCAGTCTCATATCTCTAAGCGTCTTTATTCTCCAGAGTAAACCACGTTGTTGTATTTTTGTCTTCTTCTTTTTTAAATATAATTTCCCCTGCGAAATATCTAAGGGCGTCGCGATCGTCTTAAAGTTAGCATGTAGCAGTGTTTAAAGGAAAAATCGCATTTTTCTTTACTGCCCTCAATACTCACCTCTCCCCTGTGAGCAGGCAGGAGTCGCCCGTTACTGGGGGTGGGGAGGGTGGTACCTGAGGCTGTGTTTTGAGGGAAATGACCAGCAAGGAATAGGAAGCACTTGGAAGAACATGATTTCTACCTATGACCAGCCATGGTCTCCAAAGAGAGCTCTGGCCTTCCACCATTGTGTCCACCACAACTTGAGACTCCAGAGCTGAAGATCCTGCCAGCCAGCCAGCTCCTATAGGCCACCTGGAGGCAACTGCCTGCCACCTGTCCCCGTAACACACTTTCTAGTTTTAGCTGTTTTCTTTTCTCTCTTGCTAGTTTTTCTTCTCAATATCTTAAATCACCAGCCTTGTAGGTTACAATTCTATCTGCTAAGGATATCCTTCTTGGGAGACTTCTAGTAGTTCCAATAAATTACGGAGAGACTTTTAGAGTCCTAATTTATTTTATGCATATTTTTTTTCAAACTGGACCCTGCAAATGTGCGTCATCAGGTTGACTCTGTGAATGAATGTAGCACGTCCATGTTTTCCTTGACAAATGGAGGCTACTTCATGGCCTTTTCTTAAAAAAGACATGGGCAAACATCCTAGTGTCCCAGACAGTATACTGAGGACAGATCAAATAAATAACCTACACAAGTCTACTTGGTGCACCAATGAGTTTGGTGGGGTTACTTACCTGTGTGGGTGACTCAAAAGCAGAGGAGCCCACCCCAGTGTGAGTGATGAGTCATGAAAGCTGTATCCCTGGAGCTTGTAACCTTATAAATTGTATGAGCTTCTGGAGTCTTCTTTGTCCCTCTCCTAATCAACAGAGATGTTTCTTTTTGTATATAACATTTTTATGAAAGGTAAAAGTTCTCAAGATCTCAGTCCCTGGGGTCACTGTACGTAGGAGTGGTAATTGGCTGTAGCTTTAAACAACCTGGTCAAATAAGTTCATGTGGTAAAGCTATGTAGCTAGCTCTGAGCTCTATCCATTTACCTTTTGCCCTCTTTCTTTCTTTGTTTTAAAGCCACTCTTTATGATTTCATACATGTATACAATTTATTTTAAAACCAATGCCTGCCACACCTTCCAAATCCTCCCAGTCACTGTCCATCATTTTCTCTTCCCTAGTTCATGTCCTTGTCTCATCACCTGCTGAGCTAATCAGTGTACAACTACTCTGGTTTGCTATTCCTTACTGTGCTAAAAACACTGACCAAAAACAACTTGGGGAAGAAAAAGTTTATTCCGTCTTACAGGTTCCAGTCCATCTTTAAGGAGAAACAAGGCAGGAACTCCAGGCAGGAACCGAGGAGGAGGCAGTGGAGGAATGTGGCTTCCTGGTTTGCAACTCCACCTGCCTGGGGATGTTACCACCTGCAGTGGGCCCAGCCCTCATAAGTCAACTAGAAATTTTTAAAAATGCTCCACAGGGGCTGGGCATGGTGGTGACACAAGCCTTTAATCCCAGCACTCACTCAGGAGGCAGAGGCAAGTGGATCACTGTGAGTTCGAGACCAACCTGGTCTATAAAGTGAGTCCAGGACAGCCAAGGCTATGCAGAGACACCCTGTCTCGAAAAAAAGAAATGCTCCACAGGCCAATCCACTGAAGGCAGTCCCTCAGTTGAAGCTCCCTCTTCCCAAGTGTGCTAGGTTGACAATAAAACTAACCAGAATGCAAGGGCCATCCACTGGAGCATGGGCCACTTCCAAGGAAAACAAAGTCTCTTCTGGCTTTTTTCTTCAAGAGCACAGCATGCCTGCTTTTTGCTGTGATTCCATGTGGCTACTGTTAACTTAGTTCATGTTTGCAAGGATGGGTGACACATTTGCTCCTGTCATTCTGAGAAATGGCCTAGAAAGCGTTCTATCATGTCTACACATTTTCTGATAAAACCTATTAAAAAATCAACAAATATCTTCCAAAATTTTTTAACTTTTTGAGAATTATATTTTGGGTATATTATATTATATTATATTATATTATATTATATTATATTATATTATATTATATTATAATAGTATATTTGACGCTGCATGGTTTCAGACTTCCCAAGTTTCCCCTGTGCGCTCCATCTCATTCCCACCTTCTGGAACTCTGGCAACCTCTCCTGTCTTCTGTCAGTGTAGTCCACTGTGGTAACCACTCGTGACTTTTGAGCACTGCAAATGCAGCTGGTGTATGAGCTGGGGACTTAGGTTTTCATTACAGCTAATTATAATCAATGTTAATATAAAATGCCACATGTGGCCACCATATTGGACACTGCCACGCTCTAAAGCAAATGCCCTCTGGGGCTATTAATGCCTCGCAAATGATCTAGGCTCAATAAACACGGGCTCCACACATTTCTACCTTTCTTTCCCTAGCCTCAACTCTTCACCTCTTTTCCTTCAAGGCTCTGTGTTTGCCTCCCTGCCCCACCCCACCTTCTCTTCTTGGGCATCTTTCCCTCCTCCTCTTCCCTTCCTTCCACAGGCCCATCTCTCAGTGTCCATTGGCACCCACACGGCCTCATCTGCCAACTTAGCTGTCCTGTAAATCAGCCCCAATAATTTGCCATCTGGTCCCAGCCCTAGCGGAGTGCCGAGGCAGCCAGGTGGATTCTGGCTGGAGGTGCTTCTGATAACCAGGCACATCAGGCAGACAGGGATGCTCCATCATCATGTCTATGGTTGGCATGGCCTGTGTGTGGTGTCCAGTGCCAGGAATTGGTGCCAGGCCTACACTGTCAGCCAATCACAGAGGAGCCAGGGGCCTGGAGGGTGAAGAGCAGCCTAGAGCCCAGCTGCAGGTGCCTTGGCAGACAGCAGATGGATTGAGGCTGCTGGGAAGGATCCCAGGAGTGCTGTGTTCGTTTGGTACCCAGAGTGGAACAACCGTCAATGCAGCTGTGAGGCCTTGGCAGCAGCAGGAAAGGGCATCTCTGAGACACGGTGTTAGGGAGTAACATTCCATCCATGCCAAGCCATCTAGAGCAACTGAGGTAACAGTAGGGCAGCTTCCCAGAACAAGGGGCCTGAATGTGTGGGGTCAGGCCAGGCCACAACAGGAGGTCCCCAAGTTGAATTATAGTCAGGAGACATCAGGGTCTTGAGCTCAGAGGGGACATTGAGATCAAGTTTAGTGATGAATGAGTTAGTCTTTTGTCCCCAAAACATTTTTTTGAGACAGTCAAGTGCAATGGCTCAGAAACCCAAGTTAAAGCCCACTTCAAGCTTCTCCTGTAACTTGCTGGTTAAGTGGCTGGTCTCCTGAAGATAAAGAGGCTGGAAGGAACTTGTGGCTTCCCCCCAGGGAGCGTCTAGAAGTGTTGTGCTGGGGGGACTTTTGGTTATGCTGTGACAGGAAGTTAGAGGAGCGTTGTTGAGTGAATGATCTCAGAATGCCAATGTCTTATTCCTCCTCAGGGAGATCACCCCAAGAAATGCCAATAGTGTCTCAGAAGATGGCCCTTCCTCCTTGCTGCAGAAGAGACAGCCGATGTCTTTGGCGGGCACTGTTAGCTCACTGGACACTGGACACTGCCTACCTGCCTGGCTGGATCTCTCTCAAGCACCTGTCTAGGTGGCCATATGGCTAGTAGGTGGAAATTAAGAGTCTCTGAGATGTGCCCTGTGTGTCTCCCCAGTGGGGCTGGGCCTTGGATACTTACATGGTACCCAGGGAAGAGATCTTGGCAAGAAGCTCCCACACACGCCCCATCTCCTTTCCTCATTCCAGGTTCGGGTGCAGGGCCGCTGTTTCTAGGAGCTCAGATGAGGATAGTGAGCTTGAGACTTTCACCTGTACTCCGAGAGGTCGGACCTAACCTAAGCCCGAAGGTGGAGCAGCCGAGTCTCCACCTGTTCAGACACCACCTCCAGCTTCCCAGGGTACCACGCTGACAGAGCAGTCACCAATCTTCTGCCTCATGTCTCTTCTGGGTCTCTCTCCTAGGTCCGGGCTGGTCTAGAACTTAAGGAGCCCAGTGTGATCTTGACCTTCTGCCTCCACTTTCCCAAGCACTGGGATTACAGACATGCAAATCAGTGCCCAGCTGTATAAGGTGCTCGGGATTGAACCCAGGACTTTGTTCAGGCCAGGCAAGAGCTTTACTGAGTAAGTTACATCCTGAGCCTTGCTTCTCTTATCACTCTTCTGCCGCCTGTTGCTGTGTGAAATCATTCACTGGCTGGAAGAGAAAAACAAAGGCACCTCCGCCCCAGGGCTTGGTTACCAATGAAATCCAACTGGGGTTTTGTGTCTGTTTTTATGGGACATCCTGTAATGGAGGGGAAACAGGAAATCCATGCCTGTTTTATACACCTTGCCTTGGCAGGGGAACCTAACATCCTCTCTCAATGGCCCTACAGGCCAGAGCCTCCCAGGGCCAGCCATGAGCAAGGGACAATAAGAAAGTATTAGGTGTGAGCCTAGAAGAAAGGCAGCTTGGAAGTCCGGTCCCAGTCTAGCTCCAACCATGTGACCTCTAGCAGAGAGGCTGGACTATGACTGTGCCTTGGGACAGCTTTGGATGCTCTGATAAAGCTGCTGCACCTGTCCTCCACGCCACCAGCTTTTCCCTGATGGGAATAAATGTGTGATGGCTGGAGCTACTGCAGCCATCTTGCCCTCACAGTGGAGAAAGTCTGCAGAAGTCTCAGAATTGGGGGCTGAACTTGAACTCCATCAGCTGGCTGGAGGGAATGCAAAGCCCTCTTCAGGAGCACTGACACTAGCCATTTGCTCTGTTTGCTGTGGCCAAACTTCCCTCAAGTGGCCGTTACGCATAGTGTCTGTCCTCTGCCAGCACATTACCTCCTCAGAGGCCACCTACAGGACCTACTTACAGCCACAGAACACGGACATATCCCAGGAATACAAGGGCTCCAAACAGCGCCCTGTTTTCCCCAAGAGGACCAACTCCTGCAGTATTCAGAGGGCCGTCATACAAGCACAGTGGAACCTTGGCTTGCAGCTGCAGTGGGGGGAGCGGGGAAGGAAGCTTGGGAAAACATCCTAGCTATTTCTGTTCCCTGCCAAAACACAATACCCACGTCAAAACCTCACTTCAGGCTTCGCTATGAAAGTGCTGGGTGATCCAGGAAAGGACTCACCCTCTCTGGGCCTTAGCCTTCTCTCTTTACAACAAATAGATAAAGCTCCTTGGACCATGTGCTGTCTGGGATGTGCACTCTCTCCCTCTCCATCCATTCCTCTCTCTCTCTCTGTGCATCAACAGCCCTATCCCTGTGCGCTCCCAACTAAAGACTCCTCTATGGGGCGAGGGGTGTCATATCTACTAATCTCATATTCCAGGGAACAAGGAGAGACAACCCCAAGACTCACATACAGTGTCTGGGGGAGGGCAACTGTCAGTTATAAAGGAAAGCAGGGGAGGGGGAACACAGAGGCTGCATGTTGGAAGCCAAATCGCAGGAAGAGAAAGGAGGAAAAGTCCCTGAGCATATTAATTAAGAGCACAAGAAGATGGAGTGCCAGGCAGGGGCAGGGGTCAAGTACACAGCCAGTGCTAATTAGCTGTGGTGACTCTGGTCACAGGTCACTGAAAATAGAAAAACACTCAGTCCTTCCAGGACATCATTGAGGGACTTGGTTTGGGGAGGGAGGGCTTGTGGAGGACCAAGTAAGACTGAAGCACAGGGCTAGCATCCTCAGAGAACTTCCAGCTCTTCAGGCCCTGCTCCCATAGCCTGCTCAGAAGGAACTGGCAAGGCTTCTCAGAGCCTGGCTCTGCCAGACTCTGTGATGCACGGGCCACAGCTGGACCTCACAGAAGTCCAGGGTGGGGCAAATTTCTAGAAGGAGCCAGCAGGAGACTCCACATGCACCGAGGGCTGGAGCTACAGGAGAGGCTTCTGGAACTGTTTTCTTAGTTCTGTGAAGTACTGAGGTGAGATTGCAAAATAGGGTGGCTGGGTATGAGGTGGTGAGCCTAGCAGGAGGAGCCCTGTGTACAAAATACAAGAGCCCAGAGAGAGTAGATAGAGAGGCTGTGAGTCAGTATTTGGGGTGACTCTCCCACTGCTCCTTGGGCAGAGGGTGAGGGCTGTGCCACTGCAGGGGTCCCCACCCAATCTTTACAGGGACATTCAGGGTAGAGAACAGAACTATGCAGGCGTGGATGCCCCCCCCCCAAAGGGAGATGGAACCATCCCCAGGGGCTGTCCTTTAGACCACACTCTGCAAACAAGGTCAACCAGGCTGCCAGGAGGACGTGTGCACAGGGAAGCTTTGCCATCTGCCCTGGAGGGGCAAATCCAGAAGGGCAGCTGACCCATGATCCAGGGACCCAGGTCCTAGGCCTGGTTCTGCCACTGCAGCAGCTAGTCAAGGGTCTCAGCCTTTCGGCGCTCCTGTAGTGTCACCTGGAAACAACTGAGAGTGGTGTGCTAGCCCGCAGGCACAGTACCCTTATCCTGGTGTCTGATGGGCATAGTAGCCCTCGGGGGTGGAGGTGGGGCAGATAGCAGAGGCCCCTGCTTCCAGCACAGGGTGAGAAGCAGAGGCATCTGGTATGCAACTTGATATTCAGTTGGAAGTGTCCCAGTTTACCTCCCTTGCTCTGCAATTAGTCTGGGAAACCCCCGGAAAAAGAATCTCTCCTCTTCTCATCAGCTGGAGAGCTTGCACCATTGCTGAGAGCAGAAATACCATTTACATCCTGCAGGGGGTGTGCTGAGACTAGGGGCTGTTTCTTGAGTCAAAACTAGCTCTCCCTGACCACAGCCTGGGACCCTCCTCCTGTTGTCTGCCTGCCAGCTTCAACTCACTCCCCTTATCTGTGACTCCCACTCCAGGTATGAATTGAACCTACCTGTCTGCACCCCCTCCTGCATCCCTCTGCCTGGGGATGCCTTGCATCATACTAGCTATAAGAGTATCCTTTGATGATGATGAAAAGAGACTTCCGACTGTAGGCAGACGAATCCTAACGGTAGCACAGAAACCACTTTTTACCAAGCCAGGGACACCCTGTGTTATTTCCATGGGCAGTGGGGTGTGTAGTGGCAGCTGGCTCCAGCTTCCACAGAGCCAGCAAGAGCATGCATGGGTCCTTGAGAATCTGCTTGGCCCAGAAGCTGTCTAAGCTACCCTAGCAACCTGGGGAGAACGACCTCTGCAGAGGATGTAAAATTGCCCTGCAGGTCAAGATCATTGGGATCTATCAATGTTACTCAACAATAAGTCCTTTGGTGGGGAGAGGAGACCCACCCAGACTGCAGGAGGACAGCATGCCAAGCTACACCCACAGTGGGCAATTGCCTTCCTGAGCATGTCTATAGCCCACTTCAGCGACTCAGCTTTGCCCACCTGCAGTGCACAACAGGGACCTCAGGGTCATTTAGGAATCAGAGATAGACCCCAGAGGCTTTCCAGGACACAGATCCACCATTTTTATTTTTATTTTTATTTATTTGTTGTTATTATTATTATTATTATTATTATTATTATTATTATTATTATTATTATTATTATTATTATTTCAGTACTAGAAATTAGACCCAGGACCTCATGTATGCTAGGGAGGCATTGTAACCATTAGCAACACCTCAACCCTGAGTGAAGGAGGCAAGACTCCAAGCCCACACAGCTTTTATTCTGGTAAAGGAGACAGTCCTAACCAAACAACTGTAGTCAGGCCACAGTGGGGTCACAGGTCTCTAGTCCCAGAGCTTGGGAGGAAGTGGAAAGGCATCTCGTCTGCTGGATCCCAAAGAGGAGTGACCCTCCCTGGGGCTGGCGTCATTATGCTGGGTTTGTCCTGTTACCTACAGCAGTGCCTGGCATATGGCAGGGCAGCTGGAAGAGAGAGGGACCTCAGGGCCTCATAGCTCCCTCAGCCCACAGCGTCCCCAGGCTCCGCATGGGGCACATTCCTTTCCCAGACAGCCAATGCGTCTGGAGACCTTGCAGGGAGGTCATTTGAACATAATGATTTCTTTTTACATATGTCTATTGACTTTTCCCCATGTTCCGTTGGGATTTCCCGATATGTAGCTAACAGAACGGCTGCTTACACCAACTTGAAGAAACGAAGAGTTATGTGAGCAGGACCAGCAGCTCTTTTGTGGGGCTTCCAGCCCTTCCTTCCCCTGCCCACAGGCCTCCCTAGAAGAAAGGACATAATGGAGCATAACTGAGGCCAAGAAGATGGCTCAGTGGTTATGAGTATGGACTGGTCTTGTGGAGAACCCTAGTTTTTTCCACAGTACCCAGTTGGGCAGCTCCCATGATCTGTTACTCCAGTTCCAGGGGGTCCAGTGTCCTCTCCCGGCATCAGTGGTATTTGCACTCATGTGCACACACCCACGCACAGATGCATACGAGTAGACATAATTTCTAAAAATAAATGTAAAAACAAAAAGTGGGATGAGGAAGTGGCTCCGCCCACAATTGTCTGCTGTGTTGTTCAGGAGTGGTAGCTACAGCCACTGAAGCAAGCGCAGTCTGTGTCTCACCCTTGAGCTTCTATCGCCCATGGCTGACAGTGCCAGTGTACTTTGGGATGTAGAAAAGTACACGGTGACACAGAGGCTGATCTGCCTGGCGGGGACAATGGAAAGCAGAGACACCATCCTGTGTTTCCGATCTGTAACTGCTCACCCCTCTTTTATATCTCAGAGCTAGAAGTGAGGACTACTATTGTCTTATCTCATGAAAGAGGTCAGGGCAGCAAGAGGGGACATTCCACTTATGACCTCACCTCCTGGTGCACAACACATGCCAGCAGAATTCTAAATAGCTGCTTCTCTTTCTCCCTTTGTCTTTTTTCTTGGACTTACATTGGCCTCTAACGCATGCCCTGCCTGTCTCTTACAGAACTGAGAAGACCAAGCAAGCTTGTAGACAACCAGGCTTCCTGACCTCCAGGGGGCGCAAGTCCAAGGTACCACTACACTTATAAGCACTGTGAGAACCCGTACTTGGTCATCCCGTTCCCCGAGAGCCCCTCCCGTGTTTGCTGGATCACCTCGAAAATACAGCTGTTTAGAGTTAAGCCCTTGACCAGGTTTGCTGAAAACATGAGCATCATATGTACTCATATCCTCATAATTAAAAATAAAAATAAATCTGGAAACACAGTCCAAGGCTGAATTGTATGTAGTTCAGTTGGTGGAGTGCTGACCTAGTGTGCACAACACTCTAGGCTCAAAACCCAGCACCACATAAACTGAGTGTCGTAGCACAATGCCTATAATCCTAGCAACTTGGAGGTGGAGGCGGAAAGATCAGAAGGTCAAGGTCATCCTTAGCTGCATAGAAAGTTCAAGGCTAACCTGCATTAAATGAATGTGTGTATATGTGTGTGTGTCTGCGTGTCTGTGTCTATACACACACACACACACACACACACACACACACACACACACACACACTTTTTTTTCCTGCCTCTTTGAGCTGGGGCTGGCAGGCTCTCTGGTCCTCCTTCATGGAGGCACTGCTGCAGAGGACAGAGTGGAAGATACAGAATCAGAATCGCAGCCAGTTATTAACCAACTGGCTGAACTTGGATGAAGCATACCCCTCCCCCCACATCAGCCTTACAGTTCTTACAAGGCCAGCATCTTAAACTCCTTCCTGCCTGTGACCCCAGCGAGAGCTCACGGAAGACTGCAGCAGGGGTCAGACATCATTGAGAGGCTCAGCATTTTCACCTACACTTTGCTTCTGCTTGATGACCCTGTCATGCAATAAGGACCTCCTGTTGTAGAGGTAAAGAGAGTGGGGCTAGGAGACTCTCCTTATCTCCCAAGCTGGGCAGTGATAGCAGTGGGCTGTGCTGCCTCCCACTGTGATACGTCCTTTCCCCTACTTTATCCTTAGCCAAGGAAAGAGACTCTTGTTTGTTGGCTTGTTTGTTTTCAAGACAAGGTTTCTCTGTATAGACTTGGCTGTCCCGGGGAACTAGCTCTGTAGACCAGGCTCTCTTGTAACTCAGAGATCTGCCTGCCTCTGCCTCCCAAGTGCTGTGATCAAAAGTGTGTGCCACCACGCTCGGCTGGGACTAGAATCTTTATTCTCTTGTAATGTGCACCTGAATAATCATATTTACATGGTTGTGCATGCATGTGTGTCTATGTGTGCATGTGTAGTTACATGCATTCATATGCTATGTGTCTTTGTATTTGTGAACATGAACATGTATGATTGTGTGTGTTCTTGTCTCACAGGGTGCATACATGCAGTACCTGATAGATTTCTAGGCCCACAAAATACCCGGGGTAACAGGCAATCATTTCCCATTCTTTCCCCTTTTACTTTTCTCCATTTTCTTCCTCATTCCTTCGCTTCATGTCCCTAGGAAGAGCAAGTCTGAATTGGTTTTCTTTTGGAAGGAAAACAAAGCTTGCCCTTTCCAAACTCCAAATGCTTTTACCTCCTGGAAAATCTATAACAATTAACCAGATATGCCGGAGAAAGCAAAACCGCGGGCCCGCTGCGAGGCTCCATCCAGGGTGGGGCGTTCTTGGCACTGGTTAAAAATTCACAAAGTCCATCGGCATATGAGACGAGGTGCAGGTTTTTACTAAAGAGATTTAATGGCTCACAATTCAATTTGAACTGAAAAAAATCCCCCCAATGACTCCTTATAAAGTCTTGCCAAGCCAGGAGTCGATATCCATGGGGCTGGTGAGGAGCAACTATTGATTAGCTGTCTCTCCCCATGAGCATCCTGTGCCAAGGAGGGTGAAGGGAGTCACGCACCATTACACAGGCAGAACCTGATCATCTTGGTCCCAATGTCTGGCTTCAGTGTTGGCCAGGGTGGCTAAGGCAGGGCCTGAGTGCTGGCCAAAGTCCCTGGAAGCCACAGATCAAGCTGGAGTCCTCCCACCCAGTGCCACATGAAAGGAGCCTCCAAAGTTAGGTTCTGTATAACTTCTAGCCAGAGGCCTCAAAGGCATAAGGAAAGGCCTGATCTTATAAGAGTTCATTGTGTTCCAACCACTTTGGTTTATGAAAGAAACGCGAAGTTGTGGGACTTAGGCCACTGCATTTATGCTTGTTATTCATTCATTTTTGCAGACCTGGAGATGAAATCCAGAGCTTTACACATGTTAAATGCATTTTCTCTCTGCCTCTCTGTCTCCCTCTGTCTCTCTCTGTCTGTCTCTGTCTCTGCCTGCCTGCCTGCCTGCCTGCCTGTCTGTCTGTCTCTCTCTGTCTCTCTGTCTCTCTGTCTCTCTGTCTCTCTGTCTCTCTCTCTCTCTCTGTCTCTCTCTCTGTGTGTGTGTGTGTGTGTGTGTGTGTGTGTGTGTGTGTGTGTTTTACAGGCACATGATCTTGTGGGAGTGCAAAGGTATGCATGCATATGTGTGTACATGTGTGCACAGATCAGATTTGACAACAGGTATCTTCCTTTACTGCACCCCACATAGTAGGAGCCCCTAAATCAAGTTCCGCATAGTGTGTGTGTGTGTGTGTGTGTGTGTGTGTGTGTGTGTGTGTGTGTTATTGTGCGAGTGTACCTGGAGTGTACTCATGTGTTTAATGGTATACATGTGGCACATGTGTACATGAGACTATGTTTGTTTGTTTGATGTCTCTCACTGCACCTGAAGCTCTCCATTTTGGCTAGGCTAGTGACTGGCCAGGGAGTTCCCAGGATCTTCCTGTCTCAGCCCTCAGTGACGGGCAGATGGTGGCCATGATCTTCTGGCTTTCACAGCATGTACTGCTAACCGCTGAGTCTTCTCCCCAGCACCTCCTCTTCTTTTTAGAAGAATAATAGTTGTATCCTGTTAGCACTCACCCCATGATTTTTCTTAGTGAAATCTACCTCCTTAAAGCCGCACCCCCAAATAAGGCCTTTCCATGTCCACCTGGGCTGTAAAGAATCCATCCACGAGAGTCCCCAAGTTCTGCAGCGCCGCACACGGTACGCCTGATGCTTCTGGGTTTTGGAAAAGCAGCACTGATATCCTGGGCTCTGGCTTCCTTTTAAGGTAGCAGGAATATAAGAGACATGGATTTTATGAAACTTTCCCTTCAAAGGTGACCATTTGCTAAAATGGTGGCTTTTAGGTGACATCGATTATTGAGCAAAAACATCCCTTCTTATGAAACAATTCTCTGGAACTGTGTCCACAGGGTCCTGCAAGACCTGTCAAGAGATACTGCCCTCAAATTTGAACCTTTTTGAGACAAAGGTTAGCTCTGGTAGCCCAGGCTAGCCTTCAACATCCTCCTGCCTCATCTGAGTGCTGGGATTACAGATGTTTTTTTAAAAGGCTGAATTTATATTTTAAATAATGTATATATGTATATCTGTGTGTGGGTGTGTACACGTGTGCACTGCAGGTGTCTGTGGAGTCCAGAAGAGGTTGATGGATCCCCTAGAGCTGGAATTACAGGTGGCTCTTGAGCCACCTAACGTAGGTGCTGGGAACTGAACCTGGGTCCTTTGAAAGAGCAGTAAATACTCCCAACCACCGAGCCACTGCTCCAGGCCCAAGGACCGTTTGAGAAGCAGGTAACAAACGTGTTTACCCATGCATGGACAGAGCTTGAACCACAGTCCACAGGGAAGGCTGTGGGCAGGCTGGTGAGGGTGGGAACGACATGCAGGTCACTGAACTGAGACAGAGACATGCACAGGGGCAGGCCTATTCCTCTGAGGTAGGGCAGAACAGAAGACTAAAAGGACTTGGGAAGGAAACAGAACAGAGTCTCAAAACCAACCCAAATCCTACATATGATGATTTTAGGGACTACGAGGGGAGGCAGCCCTACTCGGATTCATACTGGCTTGATCTGAAATTCTTTGCTGCAGCAAACTCAAGCTGGAGCTGTGTTCATCCTTCCTCTGCTGTAACGTTCTGCAGGTTCTGAAATCTCAGCCTGCACTCTGAATGGAGGCGACACGTGCCTGGGCCTTCTCGGGTACAGCATCCAACCTAAAGTCAGGCATGGAGGGAACCATCCCACTGCTACAACCAACAGAAAGTTAGACAAGCAGGGGTATTGCTTTTTAAAAAATCATCTGTATTATCAGTATTATCTGTAGGCCTGGCTAGTAATCAATCAAGACACAGACACTTATTATAGTTTAAAATAGCCTTAGTTAACCTGGGGCAGTGCAGATATCAATCCTCTAAACTACTTTTTATAGTAGGGCCTCAGGCATGGGATCCCTGCCTCAATCCCATGCCATCTGCTTCTAATAACGTCTATCAAGCTACCTCCCATCCATAATCCCAAATACTTGCTAATGTTCTTCATCTGGCCTGGATTCTCCATCCAGGCCACCAGCCATGTGCTTCTCCTCCATCTAACCCATGGTGGCCGTCCTCTCTTCACTTCAGGTCTCTCCTTTTTTTCTCTTGGCTGTTCTTCTCAGAATTTCTCTCTCTTAGCCCCACCTATCTCCTCTGCCCTACCCAGGTGGGATGGCTTATTAAGCAAAAGGTGGGTCAGAGACAGCAAGCAGTAATTAGCATCAAAATACTTCAGACTCACACAGAGGGCATCCTTATGTGCTAAATCTAACTCAAAGTAAGGCTTGTTAGGAGCCCTGGGTTGGGTACGAGGTTTTAACATGTGGAGGCAGAGAAAGGCACTGTGGAGCTTAGAATTAATGCAAGATGCTCAGTTGTCCTACCTTTCTCCGGGTGCTCCTAGCTCTGCCACAGATCACGTGGCCCGATCTGCGTCTTGCGTGGGCAACGGAGGTACTAGCTCCTCTGATTGCCTTCTGTACCCCCAACGGAGAGATTGCGCTTAGTCACTTCTCCGACCCCAACCTGCTGTGCGTGGTGATCAAACACCTGTCTGTCTGTATCTTTTTTAGATCACGGGCCTGTTTCTAAGTCTTCAAAAAGACAAGACTCACTTCTCGTGGTAAGGTGTTTCCACAGAGCTATAGCGCAGACGGAAACCAGGCGCCTTCTCCACACCTGGCCCATTGATCCGCACCAAACCGCTCTAATTAGCACATTGCGCTATGATTAGGCTTCCAGGGGAAGCGAGCCAAATGCCATTAATTATGGACGTGATCTTGAATTATTCACTTGGAATGTATTTTTTCCTTGATATGCCCCTTTCATTTCCCACTAACTTTTTGTCACACCCAAGAAGAGATCCAATTAAGCCTGAAAACACAGAGATTTGTTATTTTCATGAAAAGGTAAACTGAAAATAAATCTCTGATTCTCCCTCCACCCACCCAGTGGTAGCAGAAAAAAATTATATGGATTCTCTCTCTCTCTCTCTCTCCCTCTCTCTCTCTCTCTCTCTCTCCCTCTCTTTCTTCTTCTTCTTCTTCTTCTTCTTCTTCTTCTTCTTCTTCTTCTTCTATCTTATTTAAAATGCATTTATATACATGTGTGTACATTCACACACATGTACCATGATGCACACAAGGAGATCAGAGGTTTCACCTTTTACTATGTGGGTTCTGGAGATTGAAGTTGTGTCAGGGTTGACAGCAAGCACCTTTACCCACTGAGCCATTGCCATTGCCCGTTCTTGCCTTTTCCGTCTGGAGATCTCCTAGAGACATGGGCCCCTCTGTGCCATCCAGATGGGAGCCTGCATGAGGATTTCTTAGGCCAGTTCTGCAGAGTAGATGTGCTGAGCCTATGTGCAAATGATGCATTTAGAAAGCTGGGAGCAAATCAAGGCTCAGCAAAGTAGGAAGGAAATTTTAGGTAAAGCCCTGCTGGAACTCTGGACACATGCTACACCTCAGCCATTGGGAGACATGGAGTGGGAGCTTTTGGACATGCACAGCCCTGAGCCCTGCCCCATAGCTGGTACCTGCTCAGCAGGTGTGGACCTGGCCACTCTAAGGTGTGGCCTTAGGAAATAGAGTGGGCAGGTCTCGGAGACTGGCCGTGGATAACCATAAAGGAGACCCAGAGGGATGCACGTTAAGATCCTGCAGCATCCACTAAATGGGAGAAGGATGGCGGGACCTCAGGCAGCAGAGGAAAAGAGAACCAGCCATGATGCTTCAGGTGAGGTACGACGTGGGGCTCCGATGCTCTGCTCACCGAGAAGACCCAGCCTGAGTCCTGAAGTATGGCCGAGCCACAGAGAAATTCTGCTGGACTTCTGTGCCAGTATCAGCAACTAGTCTAAAGGGACTATCAACAGACACAAGCAAATTGTGAGGAAGTCCTGATGAAACATAGAAAGTGTGGTTTGACTGTAATTGCTGGAAGAACCTGAAACAAGGAGAGGGTGCTCTTGAAGAGAGATCTGAAACACGGGCTGGGGCCAGCAGGGTAAAGAAAAGCTTAGGTGTTTGGCACAGGCCTTGGGGTTTGTATTTCATAAAAAATCCTTTCCCATCTGCTCACTCATGTGAGCCCTTAAATAAGACTCTGAGGTCTCAGGACACTTCTAGTTTAAGATGAAGGTCTCTGAGGTCCAGGAACGTGGTGTGGAATGGACCTGCTCAAAAATCTTAAGTGCTGGGTGAGTGATCTGAGAGGGCCAGTGCGCAGGCTTGCATCTCTAAAGCTTGATCCAAGAGAGCTAGGAGCTCGAATGTGCTGTTACTGTTTTTTCCTTGATATTCTTTTAGGTTTATTTTATTTGTGGGTGTGGGTATGGTTTTTTGGTTTGGTTTGGGTTTTGGTTTTGGGGTTTTTTTTGAGGTGGTTTTTTTGTTTGTTTGTTTGTTTGTTTGTTTGTTTTGCCTGCAGGTAGGTATGTATGTGTACCATTTGTGTACCTTTTTGCACAGGAGCTCAGAAGAGGGCTTCAGTCTCCTGGCACTAGATTATGGTTGGTTTGTGCCTAAGATAGATCAGCAGGTGAGGGTGATTGCTGCCAAGCCTAGCAACGTGAGTTCACCCTCAAGAACACCTATAATGGGAAGAAAAAGGTGTTTCTTGAAGTTGTCCTTTGACTTCCACACATTCCCCTTGGCACAGGCATGCCTGCCCCCCACCTCCCAACACCACACACACACACACACACACACACACACACACACACACACACACACGCATGCACATACACAATAATATGAAAGAAAGGAGCTTAGTGTAGGTAGGTTCATCGGTGTGACGTAAAGAAAACAGAAGCAAGCAGAGGACCTGGACAACAGGAGGGGGTCCCAGGAAGTAGAGAAGTTACTATCAAGATGCTACTAGTTTAGGGGCTTCTTAAAGAATTCTTGGCAGAAATTTGGGCTAGGCATGGGGAGACAAGCTGGTCCATCCGAATCCTGGCCATGAGGCTTGCAGGTGCCTCTTGGCTTCAGTCATGTCTTCAAATAGAGCTTCTGGGCAGCTCTCCTCTATTGGAGTGGAAGGGGAGGAAAAACGACAGGAAAGCCAGAGCGGGATCCAGAGCTCCTTCTGGTATCCCTGACCTCCAGCCAAGGACATCTCTGGCTTCCAGCCAAGGACCCAGACTCAGACTGCTGCTTGTGAGGTCCCTGCTCTAAACTGCCTGGCCCATTTCCGTCTCCTTTTCTCACCATGGTAGGAGAGAACATCAGGACCTGCGGTGGTGAGAACAGGCTTCCTTGGCTCTACACACAACACACATCAACAGGCTGTCACGAGGAGAGTAATGGAAAGCACAGCTCTGAAGCTTTTCCAAATAGCAGCCATTCACTGAACATCCACCCCCCCCCCCAAGGCTGGGGAGAAGGTGGTGGGCGTGGCATCTCAGATCTGCAAGCAGAACTTGCCAAAAGCCTTCTTGACACTCCCTCCTTCCGGAAGATGCTCTCCAGTTCCATCTGTATTGTTCAAAACCCAGGCACCTTCACTTTTTTCACATCTCCCCTAGTGTCACTGTTGGTGGCATCTATCCCAGTGTCCTTCCCCTACCTGTTACCCAGGACTCCCCCACCCCCAACTGCCTCCCGCCTTACACAGGACCAGTAAAAGAGATGCTGGCTGCCATGTAGCATAAATACCCTTCCAAAGCAAAGACGGGGGTAGTCTTTTAATAATGTGGCTCTTTTCACAGCAGTAGAAATGGTCACAAGCAAATGGACAAGATCAGCTAGATTCTAGCACAGAAGGAAGCAGTCATGGGAGCTTCGTAAGTGGCTGAGCACCTACTCTGGCAGGTGGCACCTCTGGAAAGATGAAGAACATCTTTTTTTTTTTTTCGGAGACAGGGTTTCTCTGTGTAGCTTTGGCTGTCTTGGAGTTGCTTTGTAGACCAGGCTGGCCTCTAACTCAAAGAGATCTGCCTGCCTATGCCTCCCGACTGCTGGGATTAAAGGTGTGCGCCACCACGCCTGGCAAAGAGCATCTTATAGATTATACATTTGTCACTATGCAAGGAAGGGCATCATGCTTAGGTAATGGCACCCTGGGGCTATCACATCTGGAGGAGGAGCTCCGAGCTTCAGAGGGCTCTGCCCACTCTTCCTGGGCCACACTGAGGTTCTCAGAACTACCTGAGCTCACGCTGACTTTGGATTGACCTTCATCCCTAGACAACAGTCCTTTGGTGAGTTGGCCGGTTGCGGGGGAAGGGGGCAGTCAGCCGTCTTTGTCAGCCTGGTTGGAACTCAGTTTACTAGTAGTCTCTGACTTGTGAGATCATGTCTTACAAACTATAATGAGCTTAGAAACATTTGAGCAGAAGGGTGATAGCTCGGTGACAAAAGTGCTTGCCTTGCATGCCTGAGGATTAGTTGGATTTCTGGAGCCCACTGCTCACCTGTAACCCCAGCTCTCAGGAGGCTAGCATAGTAGACAAGCTAAATCTGTGAGCTCTGGGTTCAATTGGGAGACTTTGGCTCAACAACTAAAGTGAAGAGAAATCAAAGATACCAGTGTCAACTTTGGGCTTATACACACATATGCATATGTGCACATGTATCCATACATGCACCTACATGTGTAAACATACATACATGTAAGCACATGTACATATGCATGCATTTACATATACATGAATAAAAGGAAAAAGGGAAAGAAGGAAGGAAAGAAACAAAGGGAAGAATAGAAGGAAAAGAGGATGATGGATAGATGGAGAGAGAGAGAGATCAGAAAAACTAGTGACATGCTGATTCCCGGGCCCCTACCTATGCCAGAAATGGACACATCAGTCCTAAGAGCCAAGAAGAGGCCTGGGAATCTGAATTTTAATGAAGGGCCAGGTTCTTCAACTACCAGTAGCTCTTACATTTTAGTAACTCTAAACTGTCTTGTTTCTAAGGGGTCCCTGGCAGGCTGTGAAGGCTCAAGCATCTGACCCCTTCTGTGGAGGTTCTGGTCAGTAAACCACAGCCTAATACAGTGTTTCTCAGGGTGAGTTCCCGGGGTCACAGCAGTACCTGGGTGTGTGGGCCAGTGTGCTTTGAATCCCTTGAACTGATGCTGGATTTAAGCCCCACTGTGAGGTATGAAGAGGCACCATGAAACCCATCTCCTAGGCAGGACATGGCCATGGTACTCTTGAACTCTCATCCGTGATCTCCATGAGACCTGTACAAGATTGGACCTGTTAATATGCCATTATGAAAGGGGAGGCAGCTGGTGCTTCAAGAGAGTCTCTCCCTGGAGGCGGCGGGGGTTGGGGGGGTAATCCAGATAATTAACAGTTACTAGGAAAGAGTTTTTTTTTTTTCTTTTCTTCCAGTTGTGCAGCTGCCAGTAAGTCACATAATCTCCCTGAGAACTCCAATTCTACTCACTGGCTCACCAAGAGCTACATGGGTGGGGTCATTATCTTGTTTCCACCCTTGGTGCCGTAAGAGTTATAAGCAGATAGACAGTTGTTGTTGGTGTCACCTCAGCAAAAAAAAATGCAAGAGGACAGAAACTTCTCCCCACTAGGAAGGGGCAGGGACTCTTTAGGATCAGGTCAGGGTCAGATCCTGGTTTCTTTGTGAGGAGACAGACTAGGACCTACACCATGTTCCCTCTCCGCCATGCCCTTCCCACCTGAGGAAGCTTCCTGCAGGAAGATTGATACCAGATCCAACCCCTGGAGCTTCACCTCAAACCCTGAGCCAAAGCCAACGTCTTTTTCTAGAGTTCTCTGGAAACGGGAGTCATTACAACTGTCTTGCTGGTCAAAGCCCATGAGATAGCAGTTGTGGCCACACTCTGCGCAGAGCCAGTGGGCACCTGTAGATGTGTGTTTCACAAGAATGTATGTTTAGGGGCTGGAGAGTTAGCTCCATGCTTAAGAGCACTGGCTGCTCGTACAGATGGCCCAGGTTCTATTCCCAGCCCCGCAGGGCAGCTGTAACTCTGATCACAGGGAATCCAACGCCCTCTTCTAATCTCTGTGGGCACCAGGCATGCATGTGCTCCATAGACCTATACACAGAGGCAAAACACTCATACACATAAACTAGTAAGATAAATAAAATTTTAAATGAATGTATTTAGCACCAGGGCTGAAAATGTAACTCAATTGGTAGATTGCTTGCCTAGAATGCACAGTGCTCTGGCTTTGTTCCCAGGGACCGTATAACCCAAGCTGTGCTAGTATATTATTTAAAATAACAAAACAAAACAAAAAACAGAAAAGGACAGGGCACACCTGAGAGTTCTGGGTTCTTGTGGTTGGTTTGGTCAGTTTTAAATATCAACCAGACACAACCTAGAGTCTCTCAGCCTCTAGAGAGAAGCATGCCACTGGACTTTGCGATAAAGAGCCTTGCCTACTTCCGGTTTGCTCTCAACTTCCTGTTCCAGTTGCCATGGCTGCCACCTGCTGGCACGCTCCCTCACCATGATGGCCTAATGCCACTTCTGGGATTGTCAGCCAACAGAAACCTTTTCTCCAGCAAATCGCCTTGCCCGCGGTGTTTTATCACAGCAACAGAAAAGTCACTAACATCCTGCTGTTGATCGTGGATGTGATGTGAACTCCTCCCTCGACTCCCGGGAAATAACTGGCCTGGAACCCGGAACTGTAAGCCGTATCAACCCTTTCCTCTCCTAGGTTGCTTGTAGGTCGGGACGTTTTCTTACAGGGGCAGATATAAAACCAGAGCAACAGTACAGCCCGTTGTCAGGCTTCTCCTAACCTGCCCAACAGATGCGTGCTAAAGTAAGAGGCCTTGTGACTCATAGTGTGGCTTATTGAATTAAGGAGAATGGCTTTTAGCTTTTGGTTCTAGGGAGGCCTCGGCTGTCCTTGACTTGCCTCTGGGTCACCAGAACAGGGATTTGGCTCTCTCTTTCTCTCTTATAAGCAAGCAGCTCTCACACGCACATGTGTCCTCTCCTCCAAGGCAGCCTCGGAGTGCTCCCCTAAGAGTCCATGGAAGAGCCTCCCACACCAAGAATGGGGCCTGGTCAGGAGGGGGTCTGCTCCTTTTATTAATCCATCCCCTCCAGCCGACATCTCATTTTCTCACTGGCAGCCTGTGGAGCCTGGCTCCTTGCCCTCCCAATTCACCTTCTGCTTTCCTCCCTGCCAGGCAAGAATAACAAGGAGATTAGAGCAGCTGTCAGGCCTACCAGTCTTTGGGAAAATGAGCCTCACCTGCTGTTGCCCCACTGAACACCCTGTGTGGGCTGCGGCCCACCCACCACCTCAAGAGTGCCAGGAAGGGGAGGATCCTGCTCCTGTGCCCATGTCCTTACAAACAGCTTTCAGGAGGCACCCCTGCCACCATTTTCTCATAGCTTGTCTGAAATTTCCACCATCAGGGCGGCATCCTTCCTGCATCTCACCCTGCTACACAAAATTCATTCATTCACTCACTCAGCATTTACTTTCTGAGGGCATTCTGACGCTGAGGATTCTGGTAGCTTCACATGATTCTCCCTGCCCCCCCCCCCAACCCATATTTTAAAGCCTTGGCAGGTAGAGCATGAACCAAGTGGCTCCAACAGAGCATCCAGTGATGAGGAGAGCTCATATGTAGAAAGCAGGGGACTCTGGGTGGCGAAGGAGAGAGCAAGGGGACAGTGAGAAATAGTTGCCCAATGCCAACTTGGAGGCATGGCAGATGAGCAGTCACAGTACCCTTGGGACTTCATGGTGGGCACAGAACAGGTAACACACAGTCTGACTCCTAAGTCCCAGGATTCCCCTGGGGTTTCATCAACAGAGTCAGACTTGCCATATTGAAGGTTCGAGCCCTGCTTCGCATAGTACCATTTTGTCAGGTTCTCTTGACTTCTTGTGACCCTGAAAGAGTCCTCTTTCTCTAAGAGTCCACATACTCCATCTTGAAAGAAAGGAAATTCAAAGCTTATTTATTGTTCTGTAAATAGTCAACTTTTAAAAGTGCTCATTCAACTGCTGACATCCATGAGCTTTACTTATAGGTCCAGGCTATAGATGCTGTCTGTCTCGGTGTCTTTATATCTTCCGTACTGGGCAAAGCCCAGAGGATAGCGACTGTGGCCACACTCTGTCCAGACAGTGGGCAGCTAGCTGGAGATATGGTTCCCAGAAGAATGTATTTAGCACTTGGGGCTAAGGATGTACTTCAGTTGGCAGAGTGGTAAGGAATTTAAGGTCATCCTTGGCTACATAACCAACTTGAGGTCAGTTTGGTCTACATGAAGTCCCGTGAAGGTGTATATACATTATACGCATGTGTGGCCGACATGACTGAGGCACTGGGTATATGCAAACACAAGGCACAGAAATACCTGTCCTTGTGGAACTTCCACTGTAGTGTGGGAAGAAGATGTGTGATCAGATATGTGGTGTGCCTGTGAGTGTTGAGGGCTCTGAAGGAAAGGAAGCAGGATTGGGGACCAGGAAAAAAATGGGAGGTGGGCGGCTACTGTTTAACACTAAGTAGTAGAGATGGTTTTTTTTTTTTCATAAATGTCAAAGTGAGGATGTGAGGAAAAAGGAACCGTCATGCGTTGCTGGCATGTGTGCAAATTAGTATGGCCATTATGGAAACCAGTGTGAAGATGTCTCAGAAAGTTAAAAAGAGAACCACCATATGGCCCAGCTACACCATTCCTGCCTGATACCGAAAGGACGTTATATCCTACAACAGAGATAATGTACTGTAATCCGGTTATACCATTCCTGGGCATATATCCAAAGGGCTTTATATCCTGCTGGAGAGATAATGTACAACTAGGTTTTACTGATATTCTATTCACAATAGCAAGAAAATGGATACAGACTTAGAACTGGATAAATAAACCGATGAGTAGATAAAGAAAATGTAGTGCATATGCACAATGTAATTTTATTCATCTGTAAAGAAAAATAAAATCATGGAATTTGCAGTAAAATGGATGGATCTGGAAGATATATTATTAAGCAACATGACCCAAATTCAGAAAAACAAAAACCATATGATCCTCCCCATATATGGGTCCTCGGCTATAATGTGCACATGGATGTGTGTATATAAACAGGTGTAAGGGTGAGTAAAGCCTAAAAAGCTAGAAAGGAGACCAGGAAGGGGTCACAATAGGTGGTGAAGAAGGTTGGGGAATAAGGCAAAAGGACGGAAAGGAGGTGAGAGAGTAAAAGGACTGGACTAGGGAGGTGATGAGAGGAACACTAGAGTAGCAGGAGAAGAGAGGTGAGAGGGAAGGAAAAGCTATAAAAATATACTTTGCAAATAATGCTATCTAATCCCTTATAGTAATTTTAAAAGTTAAGGCCTTGGGTTGTTTAAGAGCATTCACTGCTCTTGCAGAGGACCTATGTCTGATTCCCAGCATCCACAGCAGGCAGCTCACACCATCTGAGGCACCTGCACACACATGCACAGCCATTCATAATTTAAAATAAAATCAGATTTTGGGACTAGAGAGGTTGCTCGGTAGTTAAGTCCACTGGCTACTCTTCTAGTGGGCCCAGGTTTGATTCCCAGTACCTACATGGCAGCTCACAAGCATCTGCAACGCCAGTCTTGGGGGATCCAATGCTGCCTGCTAGTCTTCGCAGGCATCAAGCATATCCGTGGTGAACAGATTTACACGCAATCAAAACACCCATCCATGTAAGAATAAATAAAAAAATTGTAAAGAAAGTAATAAATCTCTACAGTTTTAAAAAGTTCAGAGAGTCGTGGTATGAAGAGTAAATCAACAGTGATTGAGTGAAAGGAGACGAAGAAATTATAATACATAGAGGTAAAAGTAACAAAGCTCGTGTAAAGGAGCTGGCAGAGATGGGAAAGGAGGCACATGGGTGCCTGGAGTAGAAAGCATGTCAGGGAGGGGGGACCTCCAGAGCAAAGGCCCTGCAGATTTATGCTGTGCACACTTCTATTTGAATCTTACATCACAGAGAAAGGTCACACCTGGCTCTGTGTGTGTGTGTGTGTGTGTGTGTGTGTGTGATGGATGTCACGATTTGCTGCTGTGGATTTCCTCCCAGCTCTGCATTTGGTGACCTCCTGATGGCAGCTTGCAACTGACCATGGTAACAATACTTGAACCCTAGGAAGGGACAGGCACCCAGGTCCCTGCTTCTCACTCAGCCCCTGACCCTATCCTAGAGCTGCCTCTCCTACTTTGCTCTTTCTTCCTGTCTCCACTTCCCAAGGTGGCTCCCTGTTCCCACAGTTCAGTTTGGAGGCAACCATAGCTCCTTAAAGCACCCATTGCTGTACCCAGAGGGACCAGAATATGACCATGAAGAGACACTGCTCCTTAGTGTCTCCAAGCTGTCAGGTAGACATCTCACTGAAGAGAGCATTTAGAACTTCTCAGAAGCCTCACTGTGCTGAGGCAGGTGCCGTGAGACGCTGCCTGGGAAGATGAACAGAAGTCCGTTCACTCCAGATAGGGCATTAACAACGGGACCGTTTGTACCCAAGTGTGGCATGGGGAGCCAGGGAGTTTATTAGGGTTAGTTATAGAACTAGGGAGGACTTCAAGGCAGCTGCATCAGCGAAAGGTTCCTCCAGGTCTGCAATGACTCTTGGAAGCTGCATTCCTTCAGCCCTCTCTGCTTAACATCTCTGCTCCACTGAAGTGTCCTTTCCCCAGCAACAGTTCCTACGCAGACAGCCTTGGGAAGGGGACCTGGTGAATTCTCTAACTTTCTGAGCTTTTAAATCTTGGGTCTTATGTGCCTCCCTTCCTCTCCCTCCAGGAGAGAATGTTTCAGTTCAGAGGAAATCGGTACAGACCACCAGGGCCTGACTCCAGGCTAGGGAGAACAGGAGAGCCAGTGTGGCTGAAGATAGGCTTGTGACAGGAGGCCCTGAGGTCAGAGGGAGAACAGTCCAAGTACAGGGAACGGCCATTGCAAAGGACAGAGGATGAGGGATGTTCAAGGGACACGTGTCTTTCCTAGCCCTGGAGAAGCCCACGTTCAGGCTCCCAAGCACGCTGTAACCTCAGCTTCATTCTGTGTCCAGTGGTTTGGTGAGCCAGTTCGTGGGTTTGGTCTATGAGCTCAGAAACCAGTTGTATCCAATGTGTGTGGTTTAGGGTGGGAGGGAAGTAGTGGACCTGGGGTGAGTGTGTTTATATAGTGGAGGGATGGGTGTGTATGTAGTGGAGGGGAGGCTGTGTATGTAGTGGAGGGGTGGGTGTGTATGTAGTGGAGGGGAGGGTGAATGCACAGTGGAGGGGGGCACATACCTAGTGCAAATATTACACCATGGTTTGCTGTCGAGCATTTTTTAGCTTCACATTTGATGAGAGAGGAATTTCTGTCTGAGGGAATCTGGCCTGTGTTTAAGCCTTTCCCTCAGATCTTCCTTCATCAAGACCAGGTGACGCCGAGCATGGTGGCGCACACCTTTAATCCCAGCACTCGGGAGGCAGAGGCAGGCGGATCGCTGTGAGTTCGAGGCCAGCCTGGTCTACAAAGCGAGTCCAGGACAGCCAAGGCTACACAGAGAGACCCTGTCTCGAAAAACCAAAAAAAAAAAAAAAAAAAAAAAAAAAGACCAGGTGACAACCAGAGGTGGTTAGGAGTGGAGAACAGCTTTGCATGTCCTGGTCATTTTCTATAGCAGCTTAGAGTCTGCCATGCTGGTCCCTTTCATGAGAGTAACGAGACACTGAGCACCTCTGAATCGTCTGTTATGTTACTCACATCCCTTGTAAAGGCATCTATGTTATAAATCTCCCCGGAATGACAAATGGCTCTTTCTGAGTTGTGAACAGAGCCTGCCTTCCTTGCAGGGAAAAAAAAAATCATGTTTCCAGATAAACTTGTTTGCCTTCTTTTATCTGCGGCCGTGACCTCTGTGACCTAACTATGGACATCCTGGGAACTCTGGCCTGCAGTTTTAATGTAGCACCAAGTAGCACCACATGCATAGAAAGAACTGGCCCCAGTGGGAACACCCACCGAAGTCGGCAGAGACCGTTCTTCCAGGGAATCCTCTTGGACAAGAGGATGCAGGTGTTTTTTCTCACCTAGAATCTCATAAGAACACTGATGTAACAAATAGTCTAGGGACTCGAGTTTTTCTGAAGGTTCTATAGGTTTGGAAGGTTTTGTTGGATTCCCTCACCCCCAAGCTGGTCTGGAACTCACTATGTACTTGAGGATGACCTTGAATTTCAGATGCCCCTGGCTCCGCCTCTTAAGTGCTAGGATTGCAGGCACCACATGTGATTTACATGGTGCTGGGGTAGAAACCAGGGCTTTGTGGGTAAATTCTGCCCTATACATTGGGGCAAGTCCCGGTTTCTGAAAACTTAAATGCCCCTCAGGAGAAGAACGAGCTACTCCCACAGACACTTTCTACTTTTAAGTGGGGCTTGCAAGTGGCCCACTGCCACAGCAGATGTGAAGGGCACAGGCATTCTCTGGTGAAATCTGCTTGCTGCTGACCTGTTCATAGCCAGCTGAATGAGGTTTTTCTCCACGCCGCAGCTCAGGCAAAACGCCTTGAATGGCTTCAAGTTGTGGAGCCCATGTATTGATATCACAGGCCACTTCTTCAGTTGTCTCTAGAACTTTCTCATCACGCCATTGAGCAGATTCCTGGAATCTTACCCTGAGATCTCCCATTCTCCCATTTCCACCCCTGGGGGAGCAGCAGCTCCTTAGAGGGACTTTGTGGATTCGAGTAGGTGCATGTGCACATATGTGTGGAGGCCAGAGGCTAGCCTCAGGTGTCAGACTTCCACCTTTTTATACTTTTTATGTGTATGTGTATGTTCCTTGCATGAATGTCTCCCTATGTACCATGCATGTGCCGGGTCTGTGGAAGCCAAAAGAGGGCACTGGGTCCCCTGTGATTAATTTATAGTCATAAGTTCTCATCTGGGTGATGGAACCCAAGTCCTCTGCAAGAACAGCAGGTGCTCTGAATTGCTGCGCCATCTCTCCTGCCTCCTCCCCATTTCACCCCACTTCCCTTTTATGACATAAGGTCTCTTCCTGGCCCAGAACTCACCAAGGCTCGGAGGCTGGCTAGTAAAGCTCCAGGGATCCTCCTGTCTCTACCTTTCCTGAGATAAGCTATGCCACCAATCCTCCTCTTTACTGTGTTCACAATGAAGTTTGAGTCATCCCACTGTGTCTCCAACTCATCTATCTAGTTGGGTGGATGGTGCCTACCCTTTTCACCGGGCTGACACCAGCAGCAGCAGCCGGGTCTACATCCACACTCTTGTTGCTTACCTCACACATTCGGAACCTCTGTCCTCACAGGGTGCCATTCCCGGAGAGACGGTGGCAACCATGCCTGCAGGAGAGCTCTCACCTGTGAGGACTTCTCTTCACACCTGCGTGAGTTGACGTCCCCTGGGAGGGAGTAAGGCGTGCTTTCTACCTAAGCTTGGGTGTATTCCGTGGGGTTTAGAGGGCTTTTGCTCATTTCAGCACCTCGTCTGTCTGCAATGGAAGTACCAGCTCCTGTTTCATTTCTAGACAAACTGATGAGAGACAATTTGCCACTTAGCTCTTCTTTCTCACTAGGAATACTCTGGGGCACAATGTGGCTCCAGGCATGTGCAGATGTTTGTCCAGATGTTCTGTACTGCTGCCTGTGTCAAGAAGACTCAGTACCTCCTTGTCACATTCCCACCCCTTGATGTCGTGGTTTTCCATTTTCTAGAACTCTTGTTTTCCTATTTGCAAGTCAAACAACTTTCCACTATACATATCCAAAATGGCATTGCATACAGTTGGCTGTGATGGTACCTGCCTGGAACCCTAGCTCTCAGGAGGCTAAGGCAGAGAGGAGTGTCAGTTCTGAGCTAGCCTGGGCTACCTAGCGAAAGATCAGTGGCAAAGAGTCACAGAAATGGCCTGAGGAGATGGCTCAGTGGGTAGGGTGCTTGCTGTGTAAGCATGGGGGTCTGACTTCAGATACCTGCACCCCTATATAAATCTGGAAGTGGTGGCACCCACCCATAACCCCAGAACAAGGGACACAGAAATGGGTGGATCATGGGGTGCTTGCTGCATAGACAATGCAGCTAAAATGCTGAGCTGTAGGTTCAGTTGAGAGGTCCTGTCTCAAAATATGAGGTGACAAGTGATTGGGGAAGATATTCCAATGTCAGCCAACCTTTGGCTTCCACACAAGCTGGCATGGGTGAGCACTCACATGCACACATGAAATAACAGAAATGAGAAAAAGCAAAAGAAAGAGAGAAAGAAGAGAGATGGGGGGGGGTTGGTAAAGGAAAAATTTTGAGTGGCTCTGCCCACCTTCAGGGTCCCCAGCTTCTGTCATACTTGGCCCTCACCTGGTGTCTCTAATTGACTTAGATCCCAAGTGCCTTTGGCTCCTCCACAGTTTTGTTTTTAAAGATTTGTTTGTTTAATGTACATAAGTGTTCTATTTGCATGTACACATACATGCCAGAAGAGGGCATCAGATCACATTATAGATGGTTGTGAGTCACAATGTGCTTGCTGGGAATTGAACCCAGGACCTCTGGAAGAGCAGACAGTGCCCTTAACAACTGAGCCATCTCTCAAGCCCACCCTTGCACACTTTTCAAGTGTGTTTCACCCAAACCCATCCACCTGCCTTGTCTATCAATGGAATCATCCATCCATCTCTCTCTCTTTCCCTCCCCCCATTCATCCAACTCGCTCTCCCCATTCATCTCTCTCCCTCCCTCCTTCCCTCCCTCCAATCTGTCCTTCTCCCTCACCCTCCATTTATTCTGTTTCATTCTCAGGAGACATTGAACAGTGAGCCAGACGTGGTGCTTTAAAAAAATGGCAACTGCTTTGTAGGAGCCTCTCAAATGAGAGGGAGAGATTTGCCAGTAGGGGAGTTCCAGAGCTGTGAGGACAGCCTGGAGAGTGCTCCACACTGCCTTCAGAGTGTCAGCATCAGCACCAGACTACTAGAGATTTGAATCCTGACCCAACCACTTACTTTTCCTGTGCCTCAGTGCTCCCTCCTGTAAAATGGGTTCCCAGCACTCCCTGATTACAGCTGACTGTGCTCTTGTCTGTTGCTGGATAAGGAGGCACTCTGGACATTTTATCATAGGTCATCATTTTTAATAATTAAAAAATAAGAGGCCAGGTAACAGATATTAAATGGAGAAGTTTATTAAATGAGCATGAGGAGAAGTACCCCAGAAAGAGACAAATAGAGGTAGAGAGGAAGAGAGAATAAGAGAGGAGAGAGAGAGAGATAGGTCTGTCCTTTTACAATCTTGAGTAGGGCCACACCCAGTGGGAAGACATCACAGGTAGGCAGACTGAAGCAAAACCCTCACAATCCTCCCTTTTCCTATAATTAAAAGAAAATGAGGTTGTTGGATTGTTTTTCATATAAGGTGAGTTAAAGTATATATAAATGTAGTTAAGGGGGGGGGAGAGAGAGAGAGAGAGAGAGAGAGAGAGAGAGAGAGAGAGAGAGAGAGAGAGAGAGAGAGAGAGAACACGCGAGAGTGAGCAGTATCAACAAAATGTCCAAATTATATGGTGAAGGGAAAGGAAAAGCTTTGTCCTGAACATTCACGGCAGAGGGCAGGCTATGTCAGCCATGTCCTGCAGCAGATAGGGACTAAGGAGTGCTGGGGGAACCTGGAGCTGTTTGTCCTAGGTCTGGAGCACACCATTTAAGCCTTTTGTAAATGGATAATGAACAAAGTAACCAATCATCTTTGACTGCTTCCTGCTGACAGTAGGGCGGTGACAGGGCGTTAAAAGGCTGAAATGTTTGCCGGAAAAGTAGGCTGTTGCATTTGCTATCTGGGGTCTGAGAAATCTGCGGCTAGGAGGGGCAATGCAGGTCCAGCTGACACTATCTATGAGGTTGGACTGGAGCGACTGTGGGTAGCTGCTTTGACAATGTCCTGGATGTAGGAAGTCTGGCCGGACACTGGGACATATGTGTGGGCAGAAGACAAAGTTAGGGACAAATTTCCCTTTAGATGTACATTCGAAATTTTTGGAAGAGCAAATCAGAGATAAGGCTTGAAAATAAGGAAAGAGACAATGTTTGAAATTTTGGAAGAGCAAAGAAAAAGGTTTGAACATGGGGAACTTCCTTTCATTTTACCTAATTGCTGGTGGTAATTTCAAGTTTCGTTGTGGATCTTTGGATCTATCCAAGTTTGGCTGCAGAGGTGTATAAGCTTAGTAGCCCTTAATGTGGGCGTAGGGATTTGAAATTCTCCAGAAGGCATCCCAGAGGAGCCTGCGAAGGCAACAAGTGGACTGTTTCTCATGGGGACGGAAGCAAAATCCTAACGTTAGTTCTGTGAGTGGATAGCTCAGGCTGGACTCAGGCTGGTTAGTGTTCCTGCCCCATTTGATGTCAGCTGAAGTCAAGTTTAATGGTATGCAGCTGGCTTGGAGAGCCTCAGAGGGCTTTGGGCATGGCTGGCTGACACCTGGGCTGGGGTAGCTGAGAGATTGAGACCATCAGCTTGAATACTCACAGGGTGCCTCCCTCCCCTGGGCCTTTGGATTTCTCACACCCTATCCAGGGCTCTCAAACTAGGTGTGGTCGGAGCTGGTAGTGAGCGTGGTCAGAGTTGAAAGCTTGCATGGCCGGTTTAAAATGGGCTCTGCACACAGGATGAGAGCAGGCGCAGGGACCCGCTTGGATTCCAGAGTAAGGAGAAGGAGTGGTCATTTCTGGGAGACTAGCTGAACTAATTAACGCCTGGGAGGCAGCTGGAGCTGCAGCGCGACTGGGGTGTGCAGGCTCTGAGTAGGTGGGACACTCACTGAAAAGTTAGTCACCGTGTTTTAGGAGCACTTTTAGAAGAGTGAGCTCTGTTCATAATTCCAAGTCCATGAGGTGAACCTTTAGCTGACTCATAACGGACAGTTCTCTCCCCAGCTCCAGAACAGCTGGGGACAGCCTGGTGAGAAACATCTTGGAAGGACCCTCAGAGCCCCGCTTCCCTCACTGGAGAGCATGAACTCAGCTCCCAGTATATATGTTCATGTGGTTCCCAGGGCTCAATGACAGACCCCCCCCAAGACAGAGAGGAGCAGAGGAGGTGCCCACCCGGCTGCCTGGCTGGCTCGCTTTCCCGCAGCCCCACTGCCTAATTGGCAAGGACCATTTCAACAGCTTAGAGGAGAATGGAGTTTTTCTTTCCTTGATGTCATGATTTGACTGGGAGTTAGCAAAGCTTCAGTAGAATCCTAAATGTCTACTTTTTTTTTTTTTTAAATCAAGGCTTCATCTGGGCCTAGCATGGGGGCTCCCACACTCTCTTTGTGGGAGGCAGATAAAAGGCTTTGGAGCGTGTCCTCCTGCCTGCCTGCGAACGAGAACTTGAGCTAGTTAAACATCGCTGGTAATGGTTTCTTTCTGCCAAGGGTTTTTATCTCTTCCTAGAAATGGCTCCTGCCTTTAAATGACTTCCGTGGGGGAAGAAACATAACTGTAAATGAAGGAATCTGACAAAGTGTATAGGAAGATGGACCTTGAAATGCATGTAGCCCCAGGGTGCCCAGTGCCAAGCCCTTCCCTTCTCTCACCTCCTCAAACTTCACCAAACAGGGAGTGTGACGAGGGCTGCTTTTATCCCTATTTATAAATGGAAAAACATGGAGTCCAGAAAGAAACATCTAAGGTCATGTCCATGGCACCGGTGAAGCTCTTGGCCTCTCTTCCTGTCACCCTCCTGGGAGGGGTGGGCACCTCTACCAGACCATTCAGTAAGATGTAGGACCCAAGGGCTGAAGGCGTGTCTCAGCAGTTCAGAGCACTTGCTGCTTTCTTTCAGAGGACCTGAGTTTGGTCCCCAGCACCATATCAAGAGGCTTACAACTGCCTGTAACTCCAACTCTAGGGCATCTGCTGCCCTCTTCTGGACTCCATGGGCACCTTCACTCACATGTCATTGCCCACATACATACACATACATAATACATAATACTTACATATATACATACTTACATACATACAAAAAATAAAAATAAATTGATGCAGGGCCTTAGTTTTTTCTTAGATGGACACATGATTGGAGCTATTGCTTGGTATGTGGCTTGCTTAGGGCATACAGCAGTCCAGCTTGTACGTTTCACCTCTCCAGGTAGATGCTGCTTGAAGACCACAGTAGGGTGTGGGTCTTGTGTGGGCTGAACTCCTATAATAGATCCGTGGATGGAAGGGAGACAGAATATGAGAGCATAGCAACCAAAAAGAGAGTTGTAATCGGAGGGGTAGAGGGTAGAAGGCCACAATTCTCTAACAGCAGGAACTGGACCAGTTGCTAAATTCAATACAGAAGTGTTTGTGTGGGTGTGTCTAGACTGCTGGGGGTAATTCTGTGGGGCCATGGCCCATTCCCTTTGTCACATGGACAGTTCCTTAATCATGAGTGAGTATCTGTCTTGCCATGTCCCACAAAAGAGCTCGGCCTTGAGAAGCCGCACAGCCCCTCTGTTAAACACGGCTAACTTATTTAACTCTTCAGACCCTCAGTTTCCCCTTCTGTAAGCTGGGGTCATAGTTTGTACTTCTCAGGGTTGAGGTACAAATCCTTGCCTGTGTGCGTGATCCTGAGGAAAAGCAACTCAACTCGTGCTTCAGTTTTATAAGCAATGTCTCTGTCATCACAGCTCAAGAGGAAAGGCACGCGTTAGGAAGATGGCTCAATGGATAAAAACATTTGCTGAGCAAGTGTGAAGACCTGAGTTCAAACTCCTAGAAGCCACATAGAATCCAGATGCACAGTGTGAGTGCAAAATCCAGTGCCTCTATGGGAGGGATGGGAGGATCCCCTGGCTGGTGTACTGTATGCAAGAATGAGCAAGAGAGATCCTGCCTCAAACAAATTGGAAGGCAAGCACCGACGCCAGAGGTTGTCCTCTGACCTCTACATGCGCGCGCACACACACACACACAGAGGTGAAGGGTAACACAGTAGTTTCTATAGCTGAAATGAGAGCTTTGCAGTCCAGATAACCCACCCCATCTCTCCGGAAGGCTCTACTATCAATAGCAATTGCCAGCCAGGGAAGTGCTGTCCCCCAGTATGGGGATATGGGTATCTGTCTTTATATTGGGACTGTAGCATGGGGGAGGGGCTGCAGGGATACCTAGTAAATGCTGGTGATGAGTAATGTCTTCCCCCTTTCAGTGTGAGGGTGAGGCATCCCTGCACAGAGTCACGGTGGTCCCCAGAGTCACTAACAGCCCTGTCTTGAGGAAGATGTACTCCAGGGAAGTGGCACAGATCAAGAATTTGAGTCTCATATAAAATAGGAGTCCACACTCACCAGGTGGGTCACAGAAGGGCTAGGACAATAACCACCTCCTCACCTTGACCTTCAGCAGCAATCTCACCTGAGCACAGAAGCTACCTTGGGAATGACAAGTGAGCGGTCTTGGATGGAGTTCCCTCAGGAATCCCTAAGGCTGGACCCTTTATCTCTGTTATTTCCCCAGCAAGGGACCAACCACACACAGCAAGAACCAGAACAGTCCCATAGTCATCAAGGGAATTGGATTGGGTTCCCAGTTTTCCATGCTGAATCCAGAAGCCAGCTCCCACAATGGGAGGGAATGGAAGGGTGCTCTCTGCAGCCGCAGCCGGTAATTAATCATTGCGATTAACCTGGCACACTCGGCTAATATTAATCTGGCATACTCAGGGCTAATTGGAGGCCACGCCTTCCCCTTTTGATTGAGACAATTCCCATTCTTTCTGGAATAGCTGCAGTGAGCGCAGCAGCGGGCCTTCCCACACTGCAGCTCTTCCAGGCAATATGCTTGACATTTGTGCATGTAGGGGGGCTAGGTGGGAGCAGGGGTAGGGGATGGCCAGTGTGTAGGGGGTGGCTCTCTAGCTAGGGCCAAGGAGCAGTGGCCTCTCAGGGGTTAGCCTAGCCCAGCTTAACCTTAGATAGAAGCAGAACAAAACAGAGAGCTTCAGCCTTCTTTATCCCTCCTGCAGCAGGTCAGTCTCTGCCCTTTATTTTCACATGGGGGAAGGGGAAAGGGCATTGCCTCTTCACTCTCTTTGCCCCTGGGGGTTGGTTTATTTCCCCTGGGGATTGCTTTATTTCAACCTCTGGGGGATTCTGGCCTTCATCTATCTCTCACAGGCCACAGATGACTCTTGGGGTATTCCACCCCTAAGAGATTTTTAGGGTTGGAAGTATTAAACTGTGGGAAAAGAAAAAAAAATCTACACATTTAGAACAGAGTGATGTAGGTGCCAGAGAGTTGGCAGAGTGGACAATTCAGCTACCACCCAGGTCCAGATCCAGAGCTTTGAGTTGGCCCGCCCCAACACCTACCTCATCTAGGAACTGCTGGGGTGAATGAATGAGCCAACCCTGCAGATCCAAAGCTGCAGGATCTCCATGACACAGGGCGACAACAGGATGTCCCAGAGGAGGCCCAGTGAGGATCCTGTATGGATGGTGCAGCAGAAGCCAGAGGCCTCAAACCAGATCAAAGACTCATTGCAAGTAAAGATGTGTGGACAAATGAGTAGACTGTGGGACACACTATGACATACTTCAGCTCACAGGATGAAATTCTTTTAGTGTTTTTTTTATTTTCTTTCAGCGAGGGGGTGCAGTTGCAAAGACAGAGGGTGGATATGAAGGGATGGGGAGACAAGTGGGATTGGGGAACATGATGTGAAACTCACAAAGAATCAATAAAAAGTTAAAACAAAAAGATCTCTGGGTCTTTAAGGGTGGAAAATTAAGGGGAAAGTACAAAGGCAGCCAAAAGCAGTCATGTTCTGTAAACACCAGCTGGGGAGGCTGGCTGGCTATTGTTTCTCTGTGGTTTTACTGAAGTGTCAAGCTTGTCGCCTTCTTCCTGGTGAGCTCTTGTTCTGTTTCCAGGCAGGAATGATAGGGAGGTGTGTCTGACAGCCATGGCATGCTCTGTGTCCTTTAGGATCAACTGGTCCAGCGATTTCATTGTAACCTGCATCCACCTAACTGAGGTTCCACCACAGCAAACTCATTGCTTTGGGGTCCAGCTGTGGTATGTGACACATACCTTTTGTTTGAATTCCCCCAACTACATCCATTAGGGCCCATTTTTTTCCTGGAGATTTTAGACAAAATACTTATCTTGGGCTTAGATAAGCTATGATGTATTGACTTAATCACTGAAGAGTTCAGAGATAGCTGATTTCAGAAATGCTTCTCTCCAGTGGTTCCCATTCCTTAGTGTTCTGGCCTTCCTTCTCTATTGAGTCTTGAAGCAGAAGTTTCTGGCTTCTTTGAAGACTCAGTTGTGTTATGATAAGGGAGGAAAGACAATAGCGAGAGCCCTTGGGCAGAAGCCTGTGTTTTGTACATAGTTTGAGTCCCATGAGGGCCGATCTTATATAGGTGTTGGAAGTCCCTGCTATTTTAGGTTTCAGTCCACCATGTCTGGACAATTCTCCAGAGCTCAACACTCTCTTTCTCAGCAGGGCAGGGATTCGTTCTCTCTGCCTGAATGTATCTGGTTAATGTCTCTAAGCATGACTCCCACCCTGGAGAGAGTAGCTCATGGCCAAAATGCAGGTTCAACTTCCTTTCTTCCTATAAGAACCTCCCTGAGTCTCTGGAATTCCTGGAGTATAAAGCATTCCCTGCACCTCAAGATCCAGCCAATAATATACACCTACCCTGGGAACCCCTCCCCACAAAACTGAATATAGCTCTTGTCTGCCCTGAATATAGTTGAGCTGTCTCACTGAAGCTGCTCCCAGAAGTCAGTCAATCTGTTGTACTCAGAGGCCCTCCAAGGGCTGCTTATGTATGCCCCCCTTTGCCCTTTATTTAAACTTTGATCTTACTCCAGGACCCCAAAAATGGAGTAGAAGACTCTCTTTGACTCTCTTCCCAATGTGGGCACACTGAATAAAATAACAATTTCTCCCCTTCCTCCTCCTCTTTCTTCTTCTTCTTCTTCTTCTTCTTCTTCTTCTTCTTCTTCTTCTTCTTTTGTTGCTGCTGCTGTTTTGCTTTTTTTGCTTTTTACTATTAATTTGGCTGTTTAATTGGCTTCTTGAGGATGGGTGATGGAACTTGATTTCTTAGGGTACAAAATGAGCCTCAAGTTCAGTAATCTCATGTTTTGAGTAAGCTGGGCTACAGATGTTGCTATCCTGGGATGTGTGTAGCTCAGGGTCGAGGGTTTGACACACCTGGTAGCCAACCTGGACCTCATGAGCTCAGACATAGTGCTGCATCCTCAGGTTGCTTCATGCCCAGCTAGTCTTCTCTATTGATTCCTACATTGCTTTCCTAGGGAATGCTTAACGAGCCACCAACTGACCTTGGGTGAGGCTGGTGCTCTCTCCTCCTCCTCCTCCTGTTCCTAAGTGCTGTTGGTGCAACTGAGAGTGAAGCCAGCCTGATGGGAGCCATCCATTAAACAAGAGACATCCATCAACTCATTCTCAAGTCCTAAAGAAATCATCAAATTCATTTAAAAAGCCAGCCACCCTGACTTCTACCAGCCATTTCCCCCATGCAGCCATGCCCAGACCCATGACCTTGAATAAGTCCAGAATCTCACTGCAAATAATTTCCAGGAAAAAAAATCTATGGTCAATTAAACAAGCAAATGTTCCTCCTGCACTTTTAACTTCCGCTCTTCCTAAATAAGCTCTGGCCTGACCTACAGGAGAAGATGCTGGACTCTTGCCTGGTCTCTTCATCAGACTAAACATTTGCTCCCTGTGGCACCAACTCTGGAGCTTGGTTGGTTATTAAATCAGCACAGACCAAATTCTCCCAGGATGAACTCCTGATCAGTGATAATAGCAATGACCTTGGAGAATTCCAATTGGTGCAAATCACCTGGGACTGCCATTCGGGCTGAAACAGCCCACTATGTAATTCACTGGTTTATTACCCAGAGCAATGGGGTCTATGGCCAACAGGAAGACATTTCAGAGGGAAAATCTTGTTTTTTCCTGCAGTAGCCACGTGAGTCCTGGGATTCCTCATCCTTGGTTTGTAGCCTTCCTCTTTTCTTTAGCCATTTTTGGCCAGGGGAAAGGAATGCATAGTCAGCCTTCTTTATTTGGTGGGCTCAATGCATAAGGATTCTAGATATACCATTGTGTGTGCGTTTGCAGTTTTCCATGTGTGTATGTATAACCATGATGACATATGTGTGGGTACAAGTGTGTACAAGTGTGTGTATGTGTAAGAGTGTAAGTGTGTGCAGGTGTGTGGATGTGTATTGGCACAAGCTTGACATTGGATGTTTTCCTCAATCACTCTCCATCTTATAATTTAAGGCAAGGTCTCTTGCTCCAATCCAGAGCTCTTCAATTCAGTCTACTTCATCAGCTTGCCATAGAAATCCCATGTCCATCTCTCCAGTACTGAAACTACACTTGGGCCACCATGCCTTCATAACATTTATGTGTGTACTGGGGACAGTAGGCCATATGGCCAGTGTCAGACCTGAACTCAAGTTCTCACTCTTGTATGGGAAGACTTTGCCAACTGAGCTGTTTCCTCAGCTCCAAGGCTTCTTTCTCTTGTTGTTATTCCTTAGCCAATATAACCAGTATTTACAGTGTATTTGCACCATACTTGGTGATTTAAATAACCTGGGGTCATGGTTTGTACCTGAAATGTCCCTAGGGGCTTGGTCTCCAGTTGATTTTTGGGGGTTTGTGGAATTGTGGGATATGGGTATATCTGAAGGAAGCATGTTTGGGACAGGTCTTTGGGGCTGTAGTATCCCTGGCCACTCCATCATACTCTGTTTCCTGACTTACTTGCCACATGAACAAAGTTTCTGGAAGGAACCACACCCTACAGTAAACCTTCTATACAGCTAGTTAGCTGACGAGAACCTTAGTGACTGTGAAGAGGTTGGGAAACTGAAGGTCCAGAGCTCAGTTACAATTTATGTGGGCTAATCTTAAGCCCACTTAGTAGCTATTTCCTGCCTACCTTTGCATTAAACCTAGCCTTGTGATTAACAGGTTAACCTTTCTGGAAGGTGTTAACAAAACTCTGGTTTCTTCCAACTGTAGAGGTAAGTATGTCATAGATAGCATTTGAGGCTAAGAACAGAGATTTCTCTGCCTTGCTGAGACTGTCTACCCTATGTCTCCACCAATGTACTTAAAAAGTGCCTTGATTTATAACTTTCCTCTGTCGCTATAAAAATGTCATGAAACTGCTAGCATTGGAATATAGAATTTGTGATTAATTGAATTTGTGTTCCCAGGGCCATGTCACTCATATTGGCTCCAGAATAATCTCCTATTCCCTTTGAATTGAAAGCTGTGGTTTTGTAACCAACAGCCATGATGTGAATTCTCCCTTGTCCCATGTGCCCCCAGCCATAATTTTCCACTGAAAACGATGAGGCCAGGTAACAACAGAGCGAACCTTCTGAAATGATGAGCTAAAATACGTCTTTCTTCAAGCTGTTGTTGCCAGGCAGTTGGTTACAGGTATGCACAAGTCAGTGATGCAGCTAGACAGGATTTTGAGAACAGAAAAGGATAGGACAGGGGCCAGGAAGATAGTAGCTCAGTGGGTAAAGCACCTACTGTGCAAAGGACAAGGTCCAGAGTGTGGGTATGCAGCCCCTCTGTAAATGTCACTCACGCATGATGTCCAGCTTGTAACTTCAATACTTGGGTAGCAGAAACTACATATTCCTGGAGCAAGCTGGGGAGATGTGCTGAGCTGGTTCAAAAAGCATATACCACAGCCTTCCTTATTGGTCTCTGCATAGCATGCTTTATGGTGGTCAGTCTGAGCTTTGCTGCTGCTATGGTAGAGAAAGCTCACCCCACAGTGGTGCCTTCTGGGTTTCCCTACCCAGTATGGATGCTGGCTTTGTACACAGACACCTGCTCGTGGGATGGGTGGGCTACAGTTATTTCCAGCTTATGCTTTCTAACTTGGAAGCTATATCTGCTCCAAGTAAAAACGTTTCTGATTCCAACTGAAGCCACAGCACCACCACAGGAGCTCTGGCTGTTTGGGTTGGTCTGGCCTTGCCTTGGGACCATACAGGGATCCCTACAAGACTACCCAACCTTCAGAAAATGGCCACAAGACTGGTTAGGTTTGAAAAGGCTCTTTATAATGAGTGGATTTGGCTTTCAGAGTCACCCCGACGCAGCGGCTAAGAGCCTTTTTTGGACTTGTACACCTTCTAAAATAAGTGTATTAATTTGTAGATTTTACACATATAATATGGAGAGCCATAATACTAAACAATGAAAGGCAAAAAAATTAATAACAATAAAAAGACCCATAAATGAATATTATCATATTTTCTCCCAGCCTTCCAATTTCTTCTTTTAACTCCTAGGGATGTGCTTCCACTTTGAGATCATGCCTACAGAGACTGGAACAGGAGTGTTGTCCAATGAGGATATGAAATCGCTGCCCTAAGTTTGGCCCTTCTCCATATCCTGGTCAGCAATGCCCCATTCTCAGAGAGACACCAGCTCTTAGGATCAGAGAGAGACCTTGGGGCTTCCCCTTTCTCTCCTATAACCCTTGTTGTCATGCTTTATTGGCTAGGGGAGCTAGGGTGGGCACATCTGGGTACCTCCTGTCTCTGGGGATGCTCCTGGGGCAGCCATAGGCACCAGGGCTGTCTGGTTTGCCCCTTCCTTGGCAGGGAAAGGTTTGGCTGCTTTTCTTGAAAATTCTCAGCCTGAGCTTAGGAGCCTTAAATCAGCCAGTGTTGATTTAGTGGCCTGTAGCATTGCTGGAGATGGTTTTCTCACCTGTAAAATAAGAAGGTCGGACTGAGCAATTGCTGGGGCCCTTCCTGCTCTAACAAGCTAGGCTTCCAGAAAGCCTGGCTGCGTTGCAGTACTGTGGGCATGGGCTGCAAGGCTGAGAAGGAACCAGGGAGAGGAAAACAAAACAAAACTGTAAGAAAGTTAATTTCCCCCCCCCCCCGGGTATTTTTGCCTGGAAAAAGGCCCCAGGGTGGCTTTTTCAGCACCCACCCTGGCCCCAATCATGTATGACTAAGGAGGGCTCAGCAGCATTCTTAAGGAGCTAGCCCACTGCCTCTTTTCCTAACCTCAGCTTCTTTTCCCTTTCAAAAGGCAGGGTTGGTCTGCAGGCACTCTCTGGGTGGAGTCTGAAACATTTCCCTTCTATCCAAAAAGAAAGAGGCTATGTGTAAATTTTGCTTATTCAGTAAGTAGAGCCATGCAGGGTGTGGAAGAAGATAAATCTCCTCTCATTTCTCTCTCAGGGTGGGGGGAAGGAAAGAGCGAGATGAAGAGAAATAAATAGCTTCCTTACTTGAAGGTAAATTGAGTAGGGGTTGGGGGGCGGGAGACTCAGAACTAGGGACAGGGAAGCCATGGGAGCTGGCGGTAACAGAAGGGTCCCAGCAAGGTATGCGGTCCAGAACCCGGTGAGGAGGTCAGGCAGGTGGGAGAAGTGGCCTTCAGGTCGGAGGCAGTTGAAGAAGAAAGTAATGGGGATGCCCGTGTGCCCACTCGCCCTCCCCTCCTGCTGCAGCTCCTCCCAGGTCAAGCTTCCCAGGATGTACAACTGACACATGAGTGGCAGTGTACCACAGCCCCTGGGGCAGAAGGCACAGCCACCAGGATGCAGAAGGATAGAGGATGCAAAAGTCATCTCTCAGCATAGACTATGGACACAAACACTGAACAGCCATGGTCCATAAGGGACCTGGATAGCATTTGGAGCCAGAGTAGTCTCAGAGTCAGCCACACAGAGTCTGCCACAAACAAGCTGTGTGACGTTAGACAGACTGCTTAGCTCACCTGAGCCTTTGCTCATACATAAATATAGTAGAGATAATTACACCAGCTGTGGGGGCCTATCTTTGGGATTAGAGGTGATAAGTGAGAAATGGCTGCCAAGTTGGGGGGCTCTGTAAGAATCTTTTAGAACTGGGTTTTCATTGTCACACAGTAATTATTTGCGTGTGAGTGCCAGCACTCTGGTCTGGGGAAAGGCTATGCTAGTCTCAATTTATGGCCCCCGCCCTACGGTAGGTGGTAAATATCCCTTCTTTCTTCTCCATCCTTTCCACCCAGCCTCAAGGAGGAGTTGCTTTATTCTTTCCATGGGCAATTATTGGTGGAATGATTTCTGACATATAAGGTGTTCATTGCTCCCTAAGGAAGCACAGGCTGTCAATGGAATGTACTAAGAAGCAAAGCGGCAGGATCAAAGGCCAAGAAAAGAAAGCAGAGAGTTGGGGTGTGGGAAGCAGAATTTGAGATGCCAGGTCATGTGGTGTGTGTGTGTGTGTGTGTGTGTGTGTGTGTGTGTGTGTGTGTGTGTGAGCAAAATCCAGAGGATGACATCAAGTGTCTTATCCTATCACCCTCCACCCTATTCCCTTGAGACAGGGTCTCTCACTGAACCTGAACCTACACCTACAGCCAGCGAGCTCAAAGGATCTCTGACCCCAACAGGCACTAGGGTTACAGGTGTGTAAAGCCACACGCGGTGTTTTACATGAGTACTGGGACTTGAACTCCTGTTCCTGAGCTTGATCTTTCCCCTGTCTTCCTAGCCTGCTTCAAGTTTGTTTGCATTTATTGGTGGCATTCTGTAAAATAAGGGTGGCATGACGAGGGCACTGAGATACTGTGACATCGATATGGTTATCAAGATTATCAGGACAGCCTTAAGTGACTGGCAGGCACTAGTAGTGGATATAGCAAGGACATGCTGGGTGGGGAAACGATCTGAGTCCTGGGTTGGATGGGACAGACAGCAAATTTCTTGCTCCTCAGAATGACACGTGGTTTAAAAGCTATGAAATATTTACTTTGGAACTTTCCATTTCCTTCGTTGAGCTCATGTTTGATCATAGGTAACGGGAATTCTAGAAGTCAAACCATTGCTAAGGGCCTCCAGGGCTTCTCATCAGCATCAATAGGGTTCCCTCTGTCCTGGTAAGCTGAGCCAGACTGCTCAGGTCTTCCTGAGTGGGGCATCTCTTACTGGGACCTCCCATCCAGAGGATGGGTCAGACTAGCTGCTTCTTCCAGGGATGCTGTAGGCACCTGAGCTGCTTACTGAGTCTAGCATGATCTTGCCTTGGGTGTACATCCTAAGTAAGGGCTCCAGGCTTTTCCAGTATCCATTGGTGCTTCCTCTGAAGAGGTCAGCCTGGTGTGTGTAGAGTTTCACTGTGGGACCACTTGAAGCCTTGGATGGTACTGAAGGCTGCCCAGGGCTCTGTTGAAACACACAGGTGGCTATGCCTGGTACTGGGGTGGGAGAAGACTGTGAGCTGGAGTCTTCAGCTCTGGGTTTGTTAGAATGAAAATCAGGGTTTCTGTCTGCAGCCACACACTCAGGCATGTTTGGAGGAGGCTTGTCACTGCAGGCTTTGCTAACAGATAAAGTGGATCAGGGCAGCAAGCCAGGAGCTCTGCCTTGAAAGGGTCAACAATGAGGGACTCTGGAGGTCATTCTCTATGAAGCACAGGGATGGACCCAGTGTCAGCCGAGAGAATTTTCTAGAACCGGCTCACACAAGGCTCTCATCCAAGCTTTGGCGCTTTGCAACTGGGTGGCCTCCAGTTACACATTTGGATTTTCTGTGCCTTAGTGTGTTTCATTAAAAATGGGTATAGTGGGGCTGGAGACATGGCTCAGTTGTTAAGAGCGTGTGCAGCTTTTTCAGAGGACTGGAGCGGGGCACAACTGCTTATAACTTCACCTCCAGGAAATCTGATGCTCTCTTCTGGCCTCTGCAGGAACCAACATACGTGTGGCATACACTCAAACACATACCTAAAAACTTAAAAGCATCTTTTTTTTTTTTAATGGGCAAACGAAGCTCTAGGGATGAAACTGCCTTCTGTGTGGGCTGGCCTCACTTTCTCCATCTGCACCATGGTCTTCATCTTCATCCTCATCTTTGTGGGCATCTTGTCATCTGCCATCCTTACCCATCATCTCTAGGACTTGGTGGCAAGAGGAACCCTGCTCTCAAGAACCCACAACTAACATTCACTGGCTATTATTATTTGGCTTGAATGTATCATTCCAAATAGGATTTTAATTTTTTTTAATTTTTATTTATGTGGGTGAGGGGAAGAGGGTGCGTATGTGAGTGCAGTATCCCCTGTGACCAGGAGAGTCAGATTCCACTGGACCTAGAGTTACAAATGCTCTTAACCACTGAGCTGCCTTTCTATCTTCTCCCCATAGGAGTCAAGGTCAGCTGTAAACATCTTACATGTCCCCTAAATGAATAGAATAAACTCCATGAGACATTGAGGGGAAACTGAATAAGTTGGTACCCACAATGCCTTTCCCAGGGCCCCATGAAGCTTCTAGAAGTGGATATTATTCTGTGTCAGATGTCTTTGAAGACAGGATGGGTTCCAAGTTTCACAGGCAAAGGTGAGTCAGTCGCAAGCCAACTGAAATGAAGCTCACAAATGGAAGGCTGGTTGGATGAAGGAAGAAAGCAGAAACAAGCATGTGTGTGCGCATCATGCATAGGCTTACTTAATGTGTATGGGTGCTGCTTTGATTACACATATGGGTATGACGCACATGCAGTGCCCTTGGAAGCCAGAAGACAGCATTGGGTCCTCTATGACCAGAGTTTCAGATGGTCGTGAGCCCCAGTATGGGTGCTGGGACTTAAACCTGGGTGCTCTGGAAGTGCAACAAGTGCCCTTAACCACTGAGCATCCCCCCATACTCCTTTTGAGACAATGACTCCTATAGTTCAGGCTTAGCCTGGTCCTTGCTATGTAGCCTAGGCTATCTTAAAAGTCTTATTCTCCCATCTCATTACCCTAAGTGTGGGGATTACAGCATGTGTCAGCATGCTTGGCTCATACAATATATTTATGATATGTATTTGAATATATGTGTGGAGGGATATTCTACAGGAAGTTTCAAAACAAAGGCATTTGCTTGGCGGGGGCCCTGGTTTGAGGCACACAGAAGTTTCTAGGAGTCCTGATGCTCGGGGCAGCAAGGGATAGCTAACCTTGCTGCACGTTCCATGTCAGGCACTTGCTGACCAGGGTGTGTTCCCTCCCAGCCATCGGGGGAGGTGGTCAGGTACTTCACTTTGCAGCTGAGCTCTTGGGACTCTTGATAACTTGCTGCCTCCCTATACCCCTCACGATCTGTGTAAGTGCCCCCCCTTCAGCCCCTCAACCCACACAGCACAAAGTCTGGCACACGCCTGGTGCTCAATGATGCTTGAAGTAGGGAAGAAGCGAGGAAGGAGAGCATGCCATCGAACCACTCACCCCTCCTTGATGCCCTGAAATCATTTCTGCCGCCTCCTTAATTCCCAGCATACTCAGAGGCAGATCCAAACGGCACTTAATTGCTTCCCCCGCTGTTGCTAGGTCTCAAGTATTCGGTCTGTTGGCACAGGCACCTCTGAGCCCCACAATTGCTTGGCGCTGTTGGGAGATAGAGGGGGACGGGAGCAGTGAGAGCCTAGGAGGGATCCTGTGGATACCTTGCTGTCGCCGCCCCACCTGCCTCGACCCTTCCTTATTTATTATTTCCATGGATGTAGATTTGAGTCGGTTTGATTTATGAGGCACGGTGGCAATCCCAGCATTTGGGAGGTGGAGCCAGGAGGATCAGAAGTTCGAGGTCATCCTTGCCTGTTACATAGTAAAGTAAGTTCGAGGCCAGTCTAGGCTATATGAGACCCTGTCGGGAAGGGGGAGGGTATTGGCATATATTACTGCACAAAATGACATGTTTCACGAAGACATTTTCACATGTGTCTATAATGTACTTTGACCATATTTCCCCTACATTGTCTCTGTTTCCACCGCCTCCTCTGTTAGTCCTTCTCAGCTGTCCCCAATAGTTGCCTTTTACTTACACATTGTTGTTTTTAAATCTAGGTTTATACATAATAGAAAAATACAGGGTATTTGTTTTTCTTGGTCTCATTTATTTCTTTCGCTTCACATGGTGATCTCCAGATCCATTCTTTCTTTCCTGCAAAACCCACGGCTTCATTCTTTTTTACGGTTAAGTGATATTTCACTGTGTACACATGCCACATTTTCTTCACCCACTTATCCATTGACGGGCACCCACGCTGATTTCATGACTATTGACTGTTGTGAATGGTGTTATAATACATGTGACCGTGCAGCTGTCTCCTGACCCTTGGTCCTTTTTTGAGCCAGGGTTTCTCTGTGTAGCCTTGCCTGTCCTGGACTCACTTTGTAGACCAAGCTGGCCTCAAACTCACAGAGATCTGCCTGCCTCTGCCTCCCTGAGTGCTGGGATTACAGGAGTGTACCGCCGCACGCAGTGACCCTTGGTTCTTAGCTGAAGGTGAGAGTGAGGGAATGATTTGGCATGCGCAGCCTGCTACCCTCCCCCAACCCTTGGACCTTGCCCTTGTACTATAGCCCTTTGCCCAGTTCCTGAGACCCTTTATGTCAACAAAGAACTCTGGTTTTCCCCAGCTATTCACCACTAAGTCCAAATGTAACTCTCCATGCCCCAAAGCCAGTTACTTTTGAGAAGACTAAGCCAAAGACTTAACCGGAGCTCCAAGGCTTCAGACAAAGTCCTGGGGAGGCATCTCCCTCTTCTGAGCCATACCTCATCTCCTCGGAATCGCTGCAGATGCGTCTCTCCTGTCCCTCAGGAGGATCGCGTCTCTCTCCACTGCTTGTGTTACACAGAGTCAACATTCAATGAATAATGAATTATGGTAATAATAACCAGGGAGAATTTATGCCCCGGCATTGGCTGAGTCCAAAACAGAGAGCAGCGAGAACTCCCTGTAAATTACACCCCGAGACTCACAAGTGAGAAACGCAGGCGCCCTCCCCAGAGACCTCCACACCAGCTCATTTAAATTAATAAGTCCCACTTTTCTCAGTGCCCAAGTAACAGGCTTATTTATGTGTCTCAGAATCGGCCAGAATCTCCGAGTGAAGGCGAACAATTAACAAGCCTAACTTCCACAGAGAGATTTTCCCAGACGTTGCAAAACCCGCGGACTCTGATTTGGACTGAACATAAGAGAAGAAAAATTGAAATCCACCTGACAAATTGATCGCTTCAAAATCTGCAGGCTGCCAAATATCCAAATTGGCTGCATTTTTTCCTTTCTCACTTACCACTCTTGCCTTTCTGGGCACAGAACTATAACACCCTGACACAGATTGATCTTTGTAGAAAAATTACTGGTATAGTTTAAGAGTAAAAAGAACAGGGTTCCTGTGATTGGGCCGTCTGGGATGCTCAGTTCTGGGGTGTGTGTGTGTGTGTGTGTGTGTGTGTGTGTGTGTGTGTGTGTGTATGTGTGTACATTCATGTGGAGACTGAAGAAAACCTCAGGAACCATTCCTCTGGAGCTGTTCACCTTATTTTATTTTTACTGTTTTTAATTCTGTGTATGTGTCTGGTACACGAGGGGTATACAAACTTGAATGAGGTGCCAAAGGAGCCAGATTCCCTGGTGCTGGAGTTACAGGAGTTTGTAGGCCACCCAGCATGAATGCTGGGATCCCAGCTCAGGTGCTTGGCAGAAGCACTGTGTGCCCTTAACCACAGGGCCAGTCCTCTAGCCTCTACCTTGATTTTTGAGGCAGCCTCTCTTTAGTCATAGGCTACCCAATTCAGTTAGATTGGCTGCCCAGTGAGTTTAGTGTATGCCCCTGCCTCTGCGTCCTCGGAGCTGGGGTTATAGGCATACACCACCATGCCTGGCAAACACTTTCAGAGACCGAGCCATCTCTCCACCTCCTGGCACGTTCGATGTGTAGCAAAGTACAAGGACTGGATCTGAGGCCCCTTAGTCTTAGAGTGGTCAGTGTGGAGCTCAGGGAAAGAGTAATACAGACAGTTGGAGTGTGTTTTCCAGTGGAGATGACCGCAGCAGGGCAGCACACAGAACACTACATGATGGTTCCCTCCACAAGTGCTCTGAGCAGCTGAGGTGCTCTTTGGAGGACCTGTAGAAGTGGAGGTGGGGGGCGTCATTTATGCTCCCATCTCTCCAACCTCATCCTCAGACGACCCCTGATCTGTCTGCCACACCCACTCAGGCTCATTTGCTTTTAGGATGCCTTGTGAGCCAGGTCCCTCCTCCCATTGCACAGACCTTACAGTGCCCGCATGTCAGATAGCGGTCCCAAGCTCTGAGGTTCCCCAGGCCACCTCAACTCTGACCTACTGGCTACAGAGCTGGAGCTTTCTGAGATGCTAGTTCGAAGAAAAGACCACGGGGCAATGTGCATGCAGTGCCATAAGTGGTGCCTCTGTGTCCTTGCAATGTGTCACTTCTCTAGATCACCTTGCCTATCACCAGCCATGACAGACCATCACAGCAGCAGCATCTGGAGTTTTGTTGCAGTTCTTTTCCCTGGATGTGACTAATGGAAACCCCAACCATGTGACTGCTCTCCATCACATGCTGGGGGGACATCAAGTTGAAGAAGCGCTGCCCTGGCATGTGGGAATCATTCAGGTGGGGTCTATAGAGAGAATTGATGACCCCTGTGGGGTGAGGTTTCTCCATCTAATCTAGGAAATAGGGGCTCAGGGCGCTCTCTTATGTAGGATCTACCTCTGTTGTGGACATTTGTCACTTCTAGCCAGGGCAGGATTTCTCCTCCTGCATCCCAGTGTGAGAGCCCTAGCTGATGGTAATTAACCCACAGGATGCAGAAAGGCAGCCTTGTGCTTGCCTGCCTCACACGGAGGATGGATACAGAGAAACAGAACCTGTGTCAGGGGGAGATGGCTCAGCAGATCAGGATCACAGGTGCCTCTGATCCGAGTGCTGGCTGCCAGCCTGGTAGCAGCAGGTTCAATGAGAGACCCTGTCTCAGAAGAATAATGTCTGCAAAGATGTGGCCATGACTCAGTGGGGACACAGAGGGCTAGCCCAGGGATGCAATCTCACTGCTTTCTCAGAGCTTCTCAGCCTGGGTACTGACATTATGAACTGGGTGACTCTTTAGGGATTTGTTGTTGTTATTGATGATGGTGGTGGTAGATTCTATCTATCTATCATCTATCTATCTATCTATCTATCTATCTATCTATTATCTATTATCTATCATCTATCTTCATCATCCTCTCTCTCTCTCTCTCTCTCTCTCTCTCTCTCTCTCTCTCTCTCTCTCTGTGTGTGTGTGTGTGTCTGTGTGTTGTATGAGTGTGAATGACATTGATATTGGGATGGCTTCCTCAATCACACATAGTCTCTCATCAAGCCTACAACTTACCATTTTGCCTGGGATGCCTGGCCAGCATATTCTCAGAATCTATTGGTTTCTACCTTCTCTATGGCATTCAGCTCTTTATATGAGTTCTGGCCATTGGACTCAGCTTCTGGCACCTACACAACAAACACTTTACTGACTGAGCCACCAAAACCCCCTGCTTCTGTTTTTGTTGTTGTTTTGAGATGGAAACTCTCTATGTATCTCTGCTGTCTGGCAACTCCGTATGTAGCCCAGCCTGACAGTAACCCATCCTCTACCTCAAAAGTGCTGGGGTTGTAGCATGCACCACCACTTCAGGTCTTAACAGAGAATTCTTACGGATAAGAGCTGTTCTGGTAACCACAAGATGCTTAGCAACATTGTAGCAGAATTGCTACTTCCAGATTCACTAGGTAGAAAATCTAGGCAGGGTGTGGTGACACATGCCTTTAGTCCAAGCATTTAAGAGACAGGAGCAGGGCCATTTCTGTCAGTCGAATTCAGGGCTAGCCTGGTCTGCGTAGCAAGGCCTTACTTCAACAAACAACCGCTGACACCACCACCACCAACAACTAAAGTGGAAAGTGGTTTGACATCAGCCTCTGGCTTACACACACACACACACACACACACACACACACACACCATGCAATGGGGTCAAACATGTTTAAGACACTGTTTGCAAAGTGGGACTTATATTCTCTTTAGCACAAGGCTGCGGAAGCCCCAGGCAGGGTGGAGTGGGAAAGAACTTGAGGAAGGAAGGGCCCCACAGTCGGCGTTCTCTTTCCTTCTCTCCTCTCTCCCGGGGAGCAGAGCAGGGGATCTCTGTCCTTCCTGCTGCCTGGTGATGTCCCTGGGCCTAAAAGATTACCCCCATGGTCCCTATCCTACCCCAAAGCCCACCCCCTCACACACACACACACACACACACACACACACACACACACACACACTCTCACCCCTCTCTTCCCTTCCTCTTGGGTAAATGAGAGGAAAACCCGCATGGAGCCCAATGCTCTCTACAGCAGTACTCGCCCCAGATGTCTTCTTTGAGAAGCTCATGTTTTCAATTACCACCTAACACACCTCCAGGGAACCCAGCCAAGCGCGAGGATTAGTAGAATAATGAGTTTAAATTATTGAGGGTTTTCCCCCCTCTGTCTTTATTCTGTGGCAATATTGAATCTAATCCAGGTCCAGATGTACTGGGCGATACATGGCAGGTTATGGCTAATAAGCCATCTCACTTTCAAATTAATATTCAAATTCCCCCGCAGCCTAGGAGTGAGGGACTGGAGCTGGGGACAGCAGGAAAGAGGGCTGTGGGTGGGGTGGGGGGTGGGGAAGGCACCCAAAGGGAAAAGGGATCCAATCCCCATTTCCTTTCCCCTGGAGTCTGATTGGAATGTTCCTATGGGAGACAGGGAGGAGACAGAGACTGAGGAAAGTCCTCTTCGATGAGCAGAGCCCCCTAGCAGGCAGATGTCTCCCTCTGCAGGGATGTTGCCTGAGCTCTCAAGTGCTGGAGAAGTCATCCCTGCCATGGCTGCACGGTGTACTGAGAGCAAGGCTAGGGCTGCAAAGCAGAAAGCTAGCAAGACTCAGGAAGTCAAGACTGCTTTCTTCGTGGCAAGTGGAGGTGAGAGAAGTTACCATCCACAGCATCATTTGTGTATTCATTGTATATGTGTGTGCATGCCTGTTGATGTGCACTTGTGAAGGGCAGGGTTTTTATGCATGTTGTTTGCATGTATCAATGCATGGATGGACAGCACCTATGTGCCATTTCTGGGGTCCTGTTAGCCTTGTTTCATATGCTTTGAGACAGGGTCTTTCACTTGGACTTGGAACTTGCCAAGAAGGGGAGGCTGCTTGTCTCTATCTTCCCATTGCTGCAATTGCATTTATTACATTTAAATGTGTGTGTGTGTGTGTGTGTGTGTGTGTGTGTGTGTGTGTGAACAGCTTGCAAAAGCCAGGGTTCCTCTGTAACTTGGTCCTAGGGATTCAACTCAGGTACTTAGGCTTGGTAACAAGCACCTTTACCTTCAGAGCCACTGTGAAACCTGTAAAGATTTGGCTTGTTTTTGTTTTGTTTTGAGACAAGGTCTTATGTTGGCCTTGAACTCCCAATGGAGTGAAAGATGTCCTTGAATTTTTAATCCTTCTGTCTTAGTCTACAAGTGCTAGAAAGCCCAACTTTTTTTTTTTATGGTTTCTGGGCATCAAACTCAGATCCTACTTGCTCTGGGAACATGTTACCAAGTCAACTTCCTGGCGCCACTTCATATTCCCCCACCTCAAGATGGGGTTTCTCTATGTAGCTCTGGCTGGCCTGGAACTTGCTCTGTAGACCAGGTTGGCCTTGAACTCAAAGATCCACCTGCCTTTGCCTCCCAAGTGCTGAGACTAAAGACATGCGCCACCTTGTCTGGTTTATTTTTTTGAGTCTCCAGTCCTCTACTGCATGGGATTCTCCAACAGTCTACGCAGCCCAGTACTTGGTCAGAGAGCACTCATTACCAATAACTGTTGGGTGCACAGTTAATGCGCAGCAAATGACAGGTTCATGAATATGGGGTTCACAGGGTGGTGTTGTCATGGAAATTTTACAAGGAGAAGGGTCTTGTGTTCTTCCATTTGTCTGGTACTTTCTCTTTCTCCCAGCTCCATTCATTTGCTTTCAGCATGGAGCCAGGCTAAAACCCCTGAGCCTTGTCTGAAGAAACTCATGACTGAATGGTCCTCCTGGAAAACTAGGCATAGCAATAAAAGAGGAAGGCTGCAGCAGATGGCCCCAAGCTAATGAGGAAGAGATGCTTGAGTCTCTGATTGGGGGATGGGGCCATGAGCATGCCTCCAGGTCAGATAGATGCCTGCTATGGTTTCTTAGGCAGGGCTGGCTCAACTAGCGCTCTGCTCTCAAGTCACTTCATCTTCAGGATGATTTCTTTAATGCTGTTTATCCTCCTGTCTTTTCCCTTCTTGGAGCTGGAGTCATGGCTGTCATTATAGCTGTGCCTCTCTCAGACTGTGGGAGGGGGAGCCTGACAGGGTGTGGGAGGGAGCTCTGTCTTAGGGGACAGATTCCCAGAGCAAAGGAGACAGGACTGGATCGATTCTCACCTATGCAGTCCAATGCAGCAGCAGCAGCAGAAGGTGTGACCACTTCCATCCACATTCACAATTATTAAGAAGGATGCAATTAAAACTCCATGTCTGGGTGCTGGAGAGATAGGGTGGCCGGTAAAATACTTGCCACATAAGTACATGGACCTGAATTTGGATCTTCAGTGCCAATGTAAAAGCAAGTGATCAAGTGCCAAGAAGGCAGAGGCAAGAAGATTGCCAGGATTCTAGGCAACTGGTGAGCTACCGATTCAGTGAGGGACCCTGTCTCAAAAAAACAAGGTTCATGGCACTCTAGGAAGACAGCAGATACCCTCTGCCCCGCTCCTACATGAACATACATGTAGACATATGTACACACATGTTCATATAACTTCAGATTGCCAATCATAGTAACTTTCATACCAATGAGGAAGCACACAGGGCCTCTCAATGCAGCTGTAGTGAAGTGAGGTGGCTCCATCCTCACTAAATGCTAGCGGACAGCAAACCTTCTGGGGCTGAGTCCTGGTTTGGTCCTGGCCTTCAGGCTCCCAAATTTACCTGCAGCACTCCACAAAGCTTAGCAAATGGAAGCCATTCTTCCATTAAACCTCTTACCCTCTGTATAGTCTGGCATCTCCTAAGACCATGCAGCTGGGGTAGGATTACGGGCAGTTGTTGGGAACAGGAGGGAGGGAGTTGATGACATCTCAGGTGAGTCTAATGGCCCTTCCCACCCCCTTCTGTGAGGGGATGTTAACAGACCCCACCCTGTGAGGGTCTAGTGCAGATATTCACAGCTTCTCTGATTGTGATGGCAGCTGTCACATGGGAGCAATGAGGTCAGGATCCCACAACACCTGAGGTGAACTACTTCCTAACATGTCCACTACTACTAATAGTGACACCAACTGGGAAGCAAGCCTTCTATACATGATCCTGTGGGAGGAAACCAGTCCAGATCCAAGCTATAATGAGAACCAAGGGTATACATCATCTCCAGGACACAGGCTCATGGAAACCCACACAGAGGCAGAAGTCTGACTGCTGACATACTCTAAGGCTGTGGGACAAGGACACATCTCTTCTCGAAGGTGGAAAATGCAGTTCAGAGACACACCTTCAGTGGGAGATACTAACTCCATCTTTCCTCGTGAGCTCACGCCATCCATTATGGGCGCATTCATTCAGATGGTGAGCTCTCTCTGGCTGAATCCCTCCCTTTGTTGAAGTTTCAGGGACATGAGTTTTTGTCCCTGTCATTCCTCCCCCTTGATTAGTATTGACTAAGTGCCCACAAAAACTTTGCAGAGAGCCTGGCTCTGGCCTCTGTCGGGGCCTGTCACTAAGAGGAGAGGCAAATGTACGTGGAGCCAAGATTAATCCTCCCTGTCCTTTCCCATCCCGTCTGTCTGTGTCGGCGTGTGTTATGTGTGAACTGAATGCAGGTAGGAGGTGGTTGTTGAAAGGACTAGCAAGTAGATGGTCAAAACTTTGTCAGAGATCCCACGGGATAGCAGAAAAGAAAACCCTAAAGGAGGAAAAAACAAGTGGGTTTTTTAGTTATAGAGAAGTAAGTTTAAATCCTGACCATGCTGCTTCTAAACTTGATCATTTTGAGCAAATCCTCAGTTGGCTCATGGGATGATCAGTGGGGTGCCCAGCTTGGGAAGCTGGTTTTAGGATGGATGTAGCTGGTCAAGGCAGATGTCTGGTGACTGTGAACTTGGGGAGTATAGACTGTAATAGTCAGAGTTCTCCTGGTTCTGAGGCACAAGAACAGAGAAGGATGGCAAACAAAACAAAGTCAGAGAAGAGGCTGAAGAGCCTTAAGCAGAAGGAGCAGGGAGCAGGGCCACTCCAGGCCTCAAACTGTGGGAACAGAGTGCCTTCTAGAAGTTACTCTTAGAATTAACTTCAGCAGCTCTTCCAGAAGACCCAGGTTCAATTCCCAGCACCCACATGGCAGCTTACAACTGTCTCTAACTCAAATTCCAGGGGAATCTGGCACCTTTACACAGCCATATATGCAGGCAAAATACCAATGCACATAAAGTAAATATTTTAAAAAAGAAAGAAAGAAAGAGAAGAAATACTTCAGCTCCAGAGGCAGTGTGTGTGTGTGTGTGTGTGTGTGTGTGTGTGTGTGTGTGTGTGTGTGTGTTTCAGTCAGCAAAATGATGGTCTTGCATTCATGAGAAGCCAAGTTCAACCCCTTAAAGCACACACAATAAATAGATGGCACACATTTGTAATCACAGGCTAGCCTAGCCAAATAGGTTAGCTCCAGGAAGAGTGAGAAACACCTACTCAAAAAAGATTCCAAGGTTGACAGTAACAGAGGGAGACACCAGTTGTTGGCTTCTGGACTCCACATGCTGAAAGAGGGTCGGGGTGGGGAGAGGAGGAGAAAGAGAGGGAAGGGGAGGGAGGCAAAGGGGGAAGGAAGGGCATCAGTTTTAAAGATTCCAAGAGACAGTTATGGATCCAGAAGCCCTGCCCCCTTGTCCTGGGCATCAGAATCACTAGCAACCAAGAAGTGACACTGCCACCTTGGTCACTGGGCACTACAGGGATGTTTTTAATGATGGCCGGTGGCCAAGTCTAGTCTCAATATTTGCCTGTGAAAGGACCCTGAACCCTAGAGGTGTAGACCAGGAGATTTTCAGCTGCTGTGAGTGAGGCTTGGAATTGCTAGAGCGGCCTTCTCTTCCCAGCATGTGTAGCTTTAACCAGCTAATGGATGATTAATGGGCCTCGCCCCCTTGTTTATCACCAGCAGTGATAGTCATCGGTTTGATGCATACTTGAGAAAAAAAAATGGCAATCCATACTTAGTGCTCGTTGCTTCCTGTGAGCTTCCCTTATGCATTCTGCTTGTCAAAATACATGATTTGCATCTCAGATGCTCCTGTGTGTACTTCCTACTTTCTTAGAATACAAAGATCGCAGATAGTCCTGGTACAATGTCTACCTTCATCAGCACAGCGCCAGCCTGAACCAATATTAGGTGGCTCACAACTGCCTCCAACACCAGCCCCAGCAGCCCAGCGCCATCTCCTGGCCTATGTGGGCAGCTGCATTCATGTTCACATACCCACACATAGATGTATACATACCCCAAATCTCAAAAATAAAAACAATCATTTAGAAAATAATTGGAAGGCTTCCAGAAGGAGATGTAGCAGGAAGGGAGCCATGGGGGAGCCAAGTGAGTACCTCAGTGTCTTCTGAAGAACCAAGGGGAAAGCCTTGCCACCAGATCAAGATGCAAACTGTCATACTTCACATCTGTGGCAGGTTTTGGCATGTCATGATCATAAATGTGCACAAACACTAATCACAAACACTTAATGGCATGGCATCAAGACTGTAATTATGTTTTTTAAAAAAGACTGTCACTCAATATTTGAAACAAAAAACTATGCCCAAGAGACTGCTCAGTTCAGCTTCTCAGAACCTTTTGTATGGCTGTTCTTTATACAGCTAAGCCTATGACTGCCACTCAGGCTATGGATATATATGTAAGTGTTAAAAAGCTAACATAACATAATTCAAACCGGATTAATACCAAAAAGGATAATCATAGCTGTGAGTAAGACACATATGACTGATGCATTTCCCCCCCTCAAGAATAAAAATAGATTAGTGACAGTTTTAGAGATGGGGCCAGGGTTGATGTGAACCATGTCAGCACAAGCATGCTTAGCCAAACTGGGCTTCTCACTAATAGCTGACTAACCAACCCTCAAGGCTTACCATTAACCAGTTGGCTTTTAGAAGTGTGTTCCATGAGGCATGTTATCGCTGGTGGCTTAGACCAGGATATGTTGTCACTGATGGATCAAGCAAGTTTAAAACTGTCTCTGTAAGAGAATCCATATTCATCTAGAAATGTAGGGGCTTCATTCTTAATTTTGTAGATGGTTCAGAATGGTTTGTGTTTCCATATGGAGAGGGCCAACCAATGACTGCCATGATGGACCAACCAGTGCCTGCTGTGATGGACCAACCAGTGCCTGCCGTGATGGACCAACCAGTGCCTGCCATGATGGACCAACTAATGCCTGCTGTGCCAACCAATTCCTGTTGTGATGCACCCAAACAAATGGGAGGTAAGATGTATTGATGTGAACTTTCAGAACTCTATGGACAAGGAGAAAAATTTCAAAATCTTGCAAAGAGAGTATTAGTTATTTAGAAAGTGTAAGGAATTGGACTGTCCATTGACTCCTCAGGAGCAAGTGAAAGGTATAAGGCAATGATCAAGGGCCAAATATGACATCTTCCTGTGTGCAGTTATCAACCTTATTTCCCTTGAATTGCTTTTCAGCAATGTTACTAGATGAAATAGTGCATCAGAATAAGAGAGTAGACCAGCTGAGGAAGTGATACAAACAGGAAGAAAACCATCATTTAAGAAAATCAAGGAAGATCCCAGGAGAGCAGCTGTATATCTGCGTCCACAGAGCAGTGAGTCCAGATGTGACTCATTTGTTGAGGACACACAGGGGAGTACCCCAGCTGCCCACCTTCTTTTCTGTCCACAGCTGGAAAATTCCTGGTGAACTGAACTACTGTGAGTTTGTCAGCACTGTCCCCTGCTCCCAAGGCCTTGTTATATCATTTGCTCATCCAACAGGGGCCACCGTGCCTTTTCCTCCAGTAGTGTCACAACCAATTTTTAAGGATATTATTCAGTTTAGGAATGCTTGCAGAGGCAAGTGAAAAGTATAAATGATGATTAAACAAAATGATACAAGTTCATGGAGCTGGTCCAGTGGGCAAGGTGCTTGTTCATGAGGACTGGAGCATGTACTCATGCAATTTGCTCACCTGTAATCCTAGTGCCAGAGACATAGTGACAGATGCAGGGCAAGCTGGCTAGCTAGATGAGTCATATCAGTGAGCCCTGGGTTCTAATGAATCTGCCTCTCAATGAATAGGGTAGGAAGGGACTGAGAACCACTCCTGATGTCAACCTCAAGCCTCCACACACATATACACACATGATCATACATATTCACATGGATGAATGCCATACACACATGAAAACAAACTAAACTGATATACAATGCTTACCTCCTGGGGGGAGAGATACATACCCCATGGAATGGTTCTTCGGTGTCTTTTAGGGCATTGGTTCCAGGAACTCATTTACCTTAAAATCAACAGATGCTCAAATCTCTTATATACACAGTACAGAACTTGCACATGACTCACACCTATCCCTCTTTAACTTTAGAATCATCTCTGAGTGTATTACAATGACCAGACAATAAAAAAGCTATTAAGTAGCTATAGTGCTGTATAACCATACATGGCTAGAGACACGGTTCAGTGGTTAAGAGCACTGGCTGCTCTTGCAGAGGAACTTGATTTGATTCCCAGCATCCATATGGCGGCTTCCATCCATCTGTAACTTCAATGCCAGGGGACCTAGTGCCCTCTTCTGGCTTCCATGGTCAGTACACATACATGCTACAAAAATAAACACACAGGCAAAATACATAAAATAAAGAAAAAGTTAACAACAACAAAGAAAAAAGTCCATGCACTTTTCAGTAGACACACACTTTTTCCCCAATACTTTCCATTTGCCTTTGGTGAACTCCACGGGGGCAAACCCCACAGACACAGAGGCAGGCTGTTCTAGTGATTTTTTTTATATCAAATAAACTCATAATGATTCTGTATAAACCATGACCATCACCATGTTTCAGTCTCTTCTGTGGTGATGACACATTTCCCAATTTAAAAAATTCCTATCATCTGGTATAAGTAAACCCACAATGCTGCTTGCCATGTGCCTTCCTGAAGCCACAACATTTTCAATGTCAAAAAGATAGCTCAGGGAAATTTTCACACATGAAGATGGACAGTCCTCCTGTTATCTCTCTCAGCAGCAGATGAGATTGTTTATTAAAATAGAAAATTGATATATGAGTGCTCTGAAGCCTGAGAATGAGACATCCTTCTGAATTTTGTTCATTATTGTCCACATTTATTAATGCTCGAACTAGTGTCCATTTACACACACACACACACACACACACACACACACGTACCACATACACATTCCTCTCCTCCTTTTTCATCTTTCTGTTCTTTTTCTTCTTCTTCATCTTATCTACTCCTCCTTCTTTCCCTTCCTCCCCTCTCCTTTCTCTACCTCCTTTTTAATTTCTCTCTCTACTGTCTCACTTTAAACTAAAAAAGGTCAATAATTGAGTATCTCATATGCAATACACTATGTCACTTACCTTTATAAATCTATTAGAAAATATTAGTCTTGCCCATTTCACACATGGAAATTGGATCCAGTTACCACAAGCATCTTTAAACTATATCTAGTTCATAGACAACAGAGAAGTCTATGTTTATGAATAGACTTATATAACCCTTAGTCTTACAGACTTATATACCCCTATCCAACATGAAGTGACTCTGGCCTTCATGTGACGGAAGTGTTACCTATTACCAAACACAAACAATCAACTCCAGTTCTGTTTACTTTTCTTTACAACTGAGCCCAATTTTCTCAATTTTCTCTTATCTTTTTTATAACTTTAATGTTGAAAAACAAATTATTACAAATAGAGTTTATATTAGATGGCAGGAGGGTGCAGATAAAAAATACAGTCAAATAAAACTGGTTGTATTCATACTAGACTGGAAGAGATAGACGGCTTAGTGGTTAACCTGAGTTTATTCAGCTTTTAGCACCCAAGTTAGGATGGATTGCACTATTTTTTATCTCTGGCTCCCATGTATCCAGTGCCCTCTTCTGGCCTCAGAGGGCATTGCACTTGTGTGCACATACCCACTTACATAGAATACATGCATACAAACAGTTAAACAATAATGAAAACAGATCTAAAAAAACCCATATACTCATGTCAAAATACAAAAGAAATACTCATCGTCACCCAGTATATGTGTGGTATGGTTGCTACTGGGTTTTTTTTAGCATACCTCCTGACCTATTAAGGTCATATCTCTTTGCCATCAACAACCATCTCTACCTCTCATGGTCCAAACCTTCAACATCCAGATCTTGAGTCACTCACAGTTTTCTATGTATGTAGTCATGTGATGTGGGATGCTTAGGATGTCCCTCTGGAGTTTTCCTGAATCCTACATAACTCCATTTCTCACTTGTGTGTTCAATTTGCCCCTTCATCAGGGTCCAGCACCCCATCCTGTGCCTGTTGATTCACTAACCTGAGAAGGACAGGGAGTGGCCAAGCCACAGTCCTGACTATCATTTTCTTCTTTTCTTTTTTAAGTCGTGTGTGTGTGTGTGTGTGTGTGTGTGTGTGTGTGTGTGTGTGTGTTTCAGGGGCACCTGAGGAGGGTGTCAGGTGCTCTGGAGTTAGAATTACAGGCTGATTTGAGCCACTTGATGTGGGTGCTGGGAGTCGAACTCAGGACCTCTGCAAGATCACTGAGCCATTTCTCCAGTCTCCCACCTTATTTTGAAACAGGGTCTCTCTTCTTGTTTCTGCTACTTTTCCTTGTTAGGCTAGCTGGCCCACAAACTTCCGGGGGTTTCTCCTGTGTCTGCTTCCCATCCCACCCTGTGAGTGGTAGGATTACAGATGCACACAACTACATCCAACTTTTTACGTGGGTCCCAGGGAGCCCAAGTCATGCCACCAGGATTGCATGGCAATTGTTCTTATCCACTGAGCCACCTCCCCAGCCCCCAGCTTCTAACTTCATGGAACCATCACCATGTCCCATGGCAGCAGCATTCAGGTAACTGAACCCTGAGACATGCAGATGGGGAGCAAAAGTTTAACTCATGACATTGTAAGGATAATAATGGGGGAATACACTATGTAAAAGCCTCTGAATCCAAAAACGAGTGAAAGTGTACCTTTAATAATAACCCTGGAGGGCCTGACCTGAGCTCCAGTAGGAGCTGGCAGTAAACTGTGGCAGTAACCAGATCTTCACATGGCTGTCCTACATGGCTTCCCCAGCATGTTACCCACACTCTATGATCAGGAGCCAGTGGAAGGAAAACTGAAGAGAAATTACAGCATGTACTCCTGAGATTACGGCAGGACCCTGCGCCAATGGCCTCTGACCTCTCTTCTATCCAGCCAATTCTGTTTATACCAACAATGATTCAAAAGACACCTATAGGGGCTGGGGAGATGGTTCACTCATTAAGAGCACTTATAGCTCTTCCAGAGGATACAGTTTCAGCTCCTAGCAACCACATGGTAGCAGTATACAGTCTCTTCCAGCCTCCATGAGCATTGCATGTACATGGTGCACACAAAAACGTGTAAAGACACAGATAGGAGGAATACATCTTTAAAGAGAAAAGAAATGCCTAAAGAGCAGGATGGGCCTCACTGGCCCCAGGGTGGTCACCTCACCGTCATGTGTACCTGCTCTGATATGTGAACCATAGTTGGAATTTGGCTACTCAAGAGTCATTGCCAGTTTAGGGACAGCATTTTTGAACCCCTGAAAAGTCTTGTTTCTTCACACCCATTACATAGTCAAAGGGGTAAGTGCCCATCGATTGATTGCTGCAACAACAACAACAACAACAACAACATGGATGGATTCTAGTTCACACTTCTTTGGTTACAATGGAGTCCTTCCTTAATGACCCAGAGAAAGGGAATGTGCAAGGGAACTAGTAACTGATGGCCCAGTGCTGCCCACACCAGCAAAGGAAGCCAGCAGGTGTGAAAGATAAAAAGGAGCTATGAGCTACAAAACATGGCTGACTTTTACTCTTCCTGGGGTAAGCATCAACTGCCTCTTTCTCTTTTACCTCTGAAGTCTTTCACACAGGGAAGGGAATTCTGGGAAATGTAGCCCTATTGAGCTCCATCTATTCATTATGAACCTACCACAATGTTCCAGTAGCCAGAAATGCATGTGGCATGAAGGGGGTATGGAGAGGAGGAGGAAAAGGTTAGGAGAGGAGAGGAGAGGAGAGGGGAGGGGAGGAGAGGGGAGGAGAGGAGAGGAGAGGGGAGGGGAGGAGAGGGGAGGAGAGGAGAGGAGAGGGGAGGAGAGGAGAGGAGAGGAGAGGGGAGGAGAGGGGAGGAGAGGGGAGGAGAGGAGAGGAGAGGGGAGGAGAGGAGAGGAGAGGGGAGGAGAGGAGAGGAGGGGAGAGGAGAGGGGAGGGGAGGGGAGGAGAGGGGAGGGGAGGGGAGGAGAGGAGAGGAGAGGGGAGGAGAAGAGAGGAGAGGAGAGGAGAGGGGAGGAGAGGAGAGGAGGGGAGAGGAGAGGGGAGGGGAGGGGAGGAGAGGAGAGGAGACGAGAGCAGAGGGGAGGAGAGGAGAGGGGAGGAGAGGAGAGGGGAGGAGAGGGGAGAGGAGGGGAGGAGAAGAGAGGAGAGGAGAGGAGAGGAGAGGAGAGGAGAGGGGAGGGGAGGGGAGGGGAGGGGAGGGGAGGGGAGGAGAGGAGAGGAGAGGGAAGGAGAGGAGAGGAGAGGAGAGAGAGGCAGTTATCCCATGTTCTGGTGGAAGGTGAATGTTTCTACCTGCCTTAGCCCTTTAATGGAAGCTACTTCAGTTCATTTTCTTTTCTTTTTTCTTTTTCTTTTTCTTTCTTTCTTTCTTTCTTTTCTTTTCTTTTTTTTTTTGTGTGTGTGTTGTATGTGCATGCATTTTTGTATGCATGTAGAGGCAGGCCAGAGATATGTCCATTACCTTCCTCAATTGTTCTTCACTTTATTGTTGAGATGCTGTCTCTCAATGAACCTGGGACTCACTGATTCAGTTAGGCTGGCTGGCTGACTAGTGATGGACACACACACACACACACACACACACATGCACACACAGAAACACACACCACACACATGCACACACACAGAGACACATGCACACCACACACACTCACCACACACAGACATACACACATACAACACACACACACACACACACACACACACACACACACACCACACACACACACACTTCTTTCTTTCTCTATTGAATCTGTCTCAGGATTCATGTTGCATCTAAGCTGTACAGGTGCCCTGGAAGAACCCCTCCACCCCCAGAGTGAGTTATGGGTAAGAAACCTGTAGCAGTTGGAGACCTGATGGGAAAATAGCTCATCCCCGCCTTCCACAGACAGTTTGTTTGGCTTTGCTCATTAAATGAATATAATTACACCTTCAGTCGGTTTTTGTGTGTGTGTCTTTAATTGGCAGTGTGAATGCCTCTTCTCTGAGTTGATTTATCACCTCAATTTCCATTAGCACTCTCTGCTCATCTCTTTTGATCTCTTATTTTGGGGAATCTGGGCATCAATCTTATACATTTTATCAAGTCTTCATATATTTGGGGCAGCAAATATTTCTGATTGTATTTATCAGCTATATTTTCCCTTATCTGTTGCTTTCCTTCTGATGTTTATTTTATTGCTTTTTATTGTGCAGTAGTCCCTGGTTTTATGGATTTCTACGCATCCATCTTGTTTCTGATGATAGCCTCCATTTTTAATATTCATAAATTTATTCCCTCCCATGAACGGAGATAAATATTCTCTTCTATTTTCTTGTAGATAATTTTTTATGGATTCGATTTTTATATTTATCTCTGACCCACTGGAGTCTGTAGAGAGTAATATTAAAGAGTCAGCCTCGGGTGTCAAGGAGATATTAGCTCATGGCGGGAAAGAGGGCTCTGTGGGCAAAGCACTTGTAGCACAGGCTTGACAGCTTGAGTTCGGATTCCCAGAACCTCTGTTCAAGCCAGGCACAGTGGGCACCTGTAGGCTCGGGGCTGGGGAGGAAAATGAGAATCCTGTGGCTTGTTGGCTTAGCTGAATTACTGAGTAGAGATGGGGCATTGGGAGAGTGAATGCATCATGAGGGTCTGACCTGGAGAGATAGTTCAATAGTTAAGAACATGTCGTGTTCTTGAGGAGGAGCCAAGTTCTGTGTCTAGCGCCCACATCAGGCAGGTGGTTCACAATCATTTATAATCCAGGCACCGAGGGCCCACCCCCATTTCTCAGCACTCAGGTACTATTCTCACGTGTGCCTATATCCTCCCACACAGAGACACATAATTAAAAATAAAATGTTTTTAAAAGAAGTTTAATGTTGAAAAAAATTTTTTTTATAAAACTGTGTTTATTTCTCTTGGTTTATTTCTTAACCCAGCTATCACCCAAATACTTGAGATACTCTTTTATATTTGTTTATAAGGCTTTACAACTCCCGACCCTCTATGTTATCCTGACTCCATCTTTGCCAAGATCTCCAAGTTACTTTCGTTTTAGTTCTTTCTTTGCTCCAGCTGAATCTTTTTCATTGCTCCTGCACCTCTGCCTGTGGCTGAATCACCTGGTTGAATCCTCTACTTCCTCTTCTAACTCCTCCTCCTGCTGGCAGGAAGTCCAGCCCTATTCTGTCCCCTGCTCAGTGATTGGCTATAAGATGCCTTATTGACATATCAGGGGACAATTGGGGAGCAGTGTTTACACAACATTGAAATAAGATTCTCAGAACAGGGCTTGCAACCAGGTATGGGGAATAAGAAATCAGCATTTGAATTACATACAGTCCAAGGTTATCCTTCAGTTAAATAGTGAGCTTGAAGCCAGACTGGGCTATGTGAGACCCTGACACAAAAAACAAATTAAAAAACAAAACAAAACAAAACAAACAACAAAACCCAGATGCTTCCTTACTTAAGTTGAGTTTGTTATTTCACAGATACATAAAACTCACTACAACAATTGGTGAGAGCCACTAGCTGATGTCCACGATTACAGATAGTAAGGAGATGCTGGGGTGACTCAGAGGTAGTGCACCTGCCCGCATCTGCAAGGCCTTGCCACCATTGCCAAATGGCACTTATTTTTCAACAACTGTGGAACCAGCATCAATGGGGCTGGACTGGAGAAAGCTGAGAAAACATTGGTGTTTTCCCCAATGGCATTTGCTATTCCTAGACATGACACAGCTCTCTCTCCCAACTCGTCAATGTCTTCCTTTGTTATTAAATATTTATAATGTTATTTGAATAAATCTCTTATGGTGTATGTTGCTATTCAAAATTTTATTACCATAAATGTGCCCTTTGTTTTCATCCTATTTTCAGTGTGCCCCTGGTATAACAATACAATTGATTTTTAAGGCTACATTTTATGCACTGTAACTCCAAAGATTAATTTATTACTTCTAACAATATTTTGGTTGGTTTCTTTTGATTATTTTGGGTTATCAGTAGGAAGGATTATTTGTGTTCTTTTCCTTCATGTGTTTATGCCGTTTATAGTCTTTCTCTCCCTAGAGTTATCAGGAGCTTTGCTGCAGCTGTCGTAAGTAGGTATTGTGAAGAATGCCTCCCTGATTCATTCCTGCTTGCATGTTGCTTTTAAGGAAACAGGTTTAATACTTCTTCAAGTCACAATATGGCTTGCTGTGGACACCCAATCAATGGAAGTTGAAATATGATGAATAATCAACTTAAAATAACCCATTTAAGGGCTAGAGCCATGGCTCAGTGGCTAAGAGCACTTGCTCTCTTGCAATGGACCACAATTTGATTCCCAGAACCCATATGGAGTCTCACAATCACCTGCAACTCCAGTTCCAAGAAATCTGATGCTCTTTTCTGTCTCCGTGGGCAACAGAACATTCATGGTACACATACACCCACCTAGGCACATGTGTACACACACACACACATATAATATAATTTAAGCCCAGTGTAGTGGCGCACTCTTTAAATGCCAGAACTCCAGAGGCAGAGGCAGTGGACCTCTGAGATCAGGGCCAGCCTGGTCTATAGACTAAGTTAAAGGACAGGCAGGGCTAGACATGGAAACCCTGTCTCAAAACAAAACAAAAACAAAAACAAAACTTTAAAAATAAAAACAGTAAAATAAATTAACTAACTACAAGGAATTGTATACAAAATTTATTTCTGAACATGAAAAGACATCTCTTTTATTGTCTAATATTAACATAACTCCACTGTGTTCTAGTAACTATGTTGAGAATTTAACTGTTGTAGGTCAGACTTAGAGTGTGATTAAGCCTTAAATGCCTTGATTTGAGTTTAGTGGATGGCTCTAGTAAGACGCTTATTTTTCCTAAGTTTTATTTGGGATTTGTGAAGAAACTTTTAGTTATGTGTAAGTATGCATATGTCTGTATGTGCCTGAGGGCATGTGCATTCATGTGCAGGTGCACTTGGAGTCCAGCAGAGGGCATTAGATCCCTTGGAGCTGCTTGATGTGAGTGCTGGAATCCAAACTCCAATCTCATGATTGAGCAGCAAGTACTCCCATCCTGTGAACCATCTCTCCAGCCCCTTATTGAGGGTCTAGCATCTGTTTTTCCGAAGTGAACTGCTCTACTTTCCCTTCACAGTTGGTATCTGTCAGATCTGAGAATCAGCTTGTCTTTACATTGCCTCGCATTCTTTCTTTGTTCAAATATCCTTAAAAGCTACAAGAAACTTACTACCCTTGTTTTTAAGACTTCTCTTTATTGTTATTTTATGTGTATGCATGCTTGCCTACATCTTTGTCTATTCCCCAACGTGCATGTGTAGTTCCCATGGCAGCCAGAAGAGGGCATTGATTCCTAGGACTGGAGTCACAGTAGCAAGCCACCCTGTGAATACTGGGAACTGAACCCTGGTCCTCTGGAAGAGCAGCCAGAGCTCTTTTAGTTCAAAACAAACAGTAACAACAAAAACCATGAAGGGAATGCATCTAGAATAAATTCCTTGTAAGCTTTCGATAACAGCCCTTAGTACTTCTTGTGTGATTTTTAGTCTAGTTGTTTGGTTGTATTCTTTCTCTACATGGAGGTTGTTGGATTTTAAAGTCATGCCTGAGGGAATGTGCATTTCCAGCCAAAGATCAATGTTATCACAATCTAACGGAGAATACTTCTACAAACTATAATACAAAAAGAATCTCCCTTCTTACTTGCTCATTTTTTTTTTTTAATTTGGGATGCGAGTATCTTCTTTATCTATTCCCTTTCCCCCAGCTAAATAAAATGCTGTATCAGTTCAGTTTTTCTTACTGTAACAAAATAACCAAGGCAGGCCTGGTTGTTTAAAACAAAAATAGTTCTGGCCCAAGGTCAAGGAGCTGCAACTGGTGAAGGGATTCTCGCTGGCGGGGTCCTGAGGTTGCACAGGGCATCTTGGGGTAAGGAGAGAACGGTGTATGCAGGTTTTGACTTCACTCTTCTCTCCTTATAAACCCACGACGATGATGGGGGCCCTGTTCCCCTCCTGAAGGTTGCATCTCCTCACACTGTAGATGAAGACTCCACTGTAACTACCTCACAGTGTGGATAAGTATGACTGTGAACATGGACAGTGGCCTCGGCTGGCTAAGTAGGACTGGGAGGAGATGGCAATTTTAAATGATACAAATAAATATTTGTACTCGTTTGTTTGTTTGTGTGTGTATGTGTGTGTGCGTGCGTGCGTGCGTGCGTGCGTGCGTGCGTGTGTGTGAATGAGAGAGAGAGACAGACAGACAGACAGACAGACACAGACAAAGAGAGGAGAAACAGAGACAGAGACGAAGACAGAAACAGAGAGACAGAGACAGATAGAATGTTTTGTCTTAATGGGCTTAAGGGGCTTTAAAGGAATAAATGCATGGTATTTTTTAAAATCTTAGATGCAGAAGGAAGCAGGGCAAATGGGGAAAGAAAAAGGAATATCAGGGATGATGAGGTAAGGCCCCTGGATCCTTTACATCTGCCAGTGAGGGGCTGTGAACCTGGCTGTTGACTTTCTAAGAGTCAGTACAAAAGAGAGGCTGCAGCCTTCGATTGAGTCACAGAACCTGTAAGATAAAAGGGCTCCAGCTGCTGCATGGAACAAGGTAGGAAATTTCTCCCGTGGAGCCTCAGCGTGGGTTGATGTGCCAAACAAAAGCCTTGACCTCTCAGGTGGAGGGATTCTGTTTCTCGGTGAAATGAGTCCTCTAGTGGAGGTTGAAGTCAGACAGAAAGACAGGGCTTGGTCTTCTTCCTTTGATGAGGGAAATGCTATGGAGAGCATTTTGGTTTCTTTAAAAACCCAGTTATGCTATGTAAATATGTTTTAACCCCAGGTGTAAGATATGAGGCTGCTGCAGACTGTCCACAGCTGCCAACCATAATTTGCCTCCTGCACTAGCCGCAGATAGTTTACGTTGGGAGTTCTGGGGACACTTGAGAGGGCATAAAGACAAGAGAGGGTCATGGGGGTGCTCCCCTCTGCTGCTCCTGGTTGCTGTTGTTGCGGTTTGTCAAGTGGTCCTGAGCAAAGTGAGGAGGAGAAGTTGGCGATATCCTGACTGGGAAGATTGGACTTGCCTGAGGAACACGGTACCCTAACCAGCCGGAAGTAGTCATAGAGACCTACTCTCTCTTTTCCCTCTACTCTTCTTTCTCTCCTGCCTGGTGTTGGGAGGCTGCCAGGGGATAGGGTAGAATACGGGGTAAAAGGAGGAAGAGGTATAAGAATCCAAATAAAATAGACTTTAAAAAAAAAGTATGCCAACAAGAAGCTTCAAAGACCATCTTCTGGTCAGGCTGTTTTATGGACAGATATTTATCTTATCAAAGAAGGAGTAGATACATTCCTAGGGAATCCTCCCCAACCCCCACCAAAAAAAAAAACAAAAACAAAAAAGCAAACAAAAAAAAACCCTCCATCAAAAAGCAGCAAGACTCCTAGTGGGGGGCTAGGTAAACAGTGGCAGCCAGGTAAAGACAGATGGTCCATCTTCTTAGGCAGACTCAGAGATCAAGACTCTCAGAATACAGGCCCAGGCAGCTCAGCGTTGAGCAAGAAGGAGTTAAAATGATGTGGCCATCTTCCTGAGGGGTCAGTACAGGTTATTTGGAGGACTCCAGAATGAAGAAGAGGGAGCAACTTTGAGGCACACAAGCATAACAGGTAATTTAGCTTGTGATCACCATTTGGGTTTGGATTATGCTTCCACATGCCCTTTTGTAATGATGTCCCACCCTCTTTACCTCCAGGTACTAGGCATACACACCCCATTGCAAACGGTGCACCTAACCTCCCTAGGACCCCTTTCATAACAATAATATATAAACAATTATAAATAATAGCATAAGCTTCCCCAGCCCAGGTAACAGTCCAGTTTCGACAGCTGCTATTTAAGAGAGTTCTCAGTGGGCCCAGGTATGAAGAACAGACGGGTCAATGAGCTGGTTGGGGTACACGTGCGATAAGTCAAAACTGCATCTTCTAGTAACCTATTTGCCGTCTTACACCTATGCCTGAGTTAAAATCAGATGCACTATGGGAAGTGACATTCAAACTAGAGAAATGATTATTATATGACTTGAGTTATCAATCGGAGTAGAGAACCCCCCCACCCCCACCCCCACCCCCACCCCCAACCCCAACCCCAACCCCAACCCCACCGCCGCCAAGGACCTGTTATTAATCAGGCATTTCCACCAGAATCAGGGACCTAGCGGCAGTTTACGTCACCACCCCAGCGCATTTTCTCTCCTGGTCCCTCTCTGCTTCTCTTCATTCTGTCTGCCTCATTCTTGTTCTTTTTGTCTGTCTGTCTCTATCTGTCCCTCCTGACCTCACTCCAAGTCAGCCTTTTGCTGACCCCTCCCCAATAACTCTCTTAAGCTAGACCTGTTGCTTGGTGTAATTTCTTAGCGGCCTGCCTTGGCGTGGGCCCACCACAGGCGCTCCTGCCCTTGCTGCACTTATCCTGTCACCAGCTAGTAGTAACCAGCTCCCCTCTCTCTTGAAATCCATAAAAGGAAGCCCTAGGAAATAACTGGGAGCCTTGAATGCTCCCTCACACTATGGCTATCAATTTTGACAGTATGGCTCTCTATAACCAGCGCTAATGTCTTTGCTTGCTTCTTTTTCAAAATCTTTGTGAGAATCGAAATTTTCAGCTCTTTGCCTAAGAGGCTGAGAGCCTGGAAACCACGTGACAGCTTCTGGGTTGGGTGATGTGTCCAAGTTCATATTGGGGCCATGTGTGTGATGCTCCCAGAGTCATCCTGATGGCATGGCCACCAGTGGCGTATTGCAGAGCTTGGGCTTCAGTGGGCTAGTGATGCTCTGTCCTTATCCTCTTAGCCACACTACTAGGTCACTAATGGTCCTGGCCACTCCTGACTTCCTGTGATGTTGACCTTGAATGAGTTCTCCTTGTTGGAGTCAGGCAGCAAGAAAGAGCAGGAGGAAGTGGAAGGGTTGAGAATGTCCCAGAGGTCACTATCAACCAGCAATGATAGGAGCTGTGACAGACAGTTCCCAGAGCTGTTCCTCACAGCATCTCAGATGCTTCCCAATAGGCCTAAGTGCCCACTGTCCATCGCGATAACCAGCTCATTGCTAAGCTTCCTGTTGGCTTCCTCCTTGCCCTTCTCACCTCATTTCCCCTCTCCCAACAACTCACCTATCCTCACATCCTGAAGGCTGGCCGTCACATCTGTTTTTGTTAAATATATTTTACTAATTTATTCATCTTACATCTCAATTGTTATCCCATCCCTTGTATCCTCCCATTCCTCCCTCCTTCCCATTTTCCCCTTACTCCCCTCCCCTATGACTGTGACTGAGGGGGACCTCCTCCCCCTTTATATGCTCATAGGGTATCAAGTCTCTTCTTGGTAGCCTGTATCCTTCCTCTGAGTGCCACCAGGTCTCTCCATCCAGGATCCTGCTCAAACTATGGCACCAGCCAAGGACAATACATGCAGTAAACTCCAAACCCCTACCCAGATCTAGCCAATGGACAGGACATTCTCCACAGATGAGTGGAGAGTGGGGACTGACTTTCACACGAATTCTGGAGCCCCATATTTGACCACGTCATGTCTGTTTTACAGTGCTCTTGCTCCACTCACTGCCCCTCATGTCAGGTCTGAAGAGCAGACCCGGCACGGGCAACCTTGATTCTCTGCAGAGTCTCAGGAGAGGAATGAAGGGGTGGGAGAGAGGAAATCAGGAGAGCACAAAGACTGAAGATGAGGCCTGGGTGTGAGCTACACTTCAGTCTGACTCCCATGAAGTACAAACTGCAAGGCCTTTGGAAGCCCCTTGAGGGCAGCAGGCTAGCCTCTTGGCTTCCCCGCCAGCTGCTCACTTGCTGAGCTCTGAGGATCTGGGTAAGGAAGACAAGGCCCCACCCTCCTGTTGAGCCTCCAGGTCAACTTAGGCCTGGAAACAATGTTCCTGAGAATGGGGCAGAGCTGTTGCAAGCTTCCCACTCCTTCAACATCAGGCAGGAGGATGGAGAGGCGTAGCATCATCCTCTGCGGTCTTCTGGAGGATGACAGTCTCAGTAGTTTTGCTTTTCTGCAGCTTCGCTTTGCTTCACAACTTATTTCAGGGGAGAAGGAGCTAGCACGACTTGCGTCCTGAACCCGAGTAGCTTTCAGTACAGGGAGACAAGACAGGAAAGCAGGAAAACAGCAAAGAAACCAGAAATGTACACCGTAGACACACAGATGCAAACAAAGACGGGACATCAACAAAAGAGGCAGGGAGAGATTTCCAGCTGGCGAATCAAGCAGCTAAGAAGATGTCACTGGAAAGCAGGGTTCCAGCTGGCTTGCCCACCTTCAAATGTCCCTTAGACCGCTCAGTGGCACTCAGGCTGCTGTTAGCGTTCAGCATCACTAGGAGAGGGTATGATCTCCCGCTATCCTCACATGCACCACACCTCCACTGCTACAGCTGGAAAATTAGACATTTCACTAGAGTACTGTTGTCTGTTTGGTTTAGTCGATTTTTTTTCTGTCTGAAATATTAGGATATTTTTCTGAGGCTTGGTCTTATCTTCCCGTGAGTTTGTGCAGCCAGCTACTTTTTCCTCTGTCTCCTCTCTATATATCCCTAAACACCTGCCTGCTGGACCTTTCACCTCCATAACCAGGATCAAAAATCTTCTAAGAGATGGGCAAGATGGGGTGAAATGACATTATCATTCAGAGCATCCTATAGAAGGAAGAACAAAAACTGTTTGTTCTTGGTAAATATTTTATAAATATTTCTTGTCTCATATTTACTGTAACAGATTAATGAGGTTCATAATGATATTTTTATTCAACAATATCACATTCCTTGATGATATTCACCCCATTATCCTTCACTGTCCCCTGCAAAATTTCTTCCCTGTGCTCTATCCCTGCCTCTGTCCTGTGTGGTCTAAAACGGCAGGTCTCCCTAAGCAACTAAGCACTAGTTTTTCCCTGCCATCATCATTTTGTCCCAATTTCCTGACAGGCCGGAAGCCACCCCAAGTCTTTCTGAATCAGGTCCCATAGTAGATCTGGCTCAAGGCCTGAGTTGTGGGCCAAGAGCAGTCGGGGAGGCAATTAAAAGAAAGCGAGTCCTTCATTAGTTCTCTCCTTTAGATGTGGGCACACGACCCTGCCATCCCCAGCTCAGGGGTCCAGGCATCTGACGAAACCAAAGCTCCTGGAGCTGGGGTCTTGGAGTTCAGAAAGGCACGTGGATCGCAGGGGGATGGAGACATGGATTCCATCTCCAAGCTCTTCTTGTGTGTTTTATCTCTCAAGATTTCAATCAGTCAGCCTGCGCCTGACCTGCTGCACAGACGGCTGGGACGTCATGGTTCATCTGGTGGTTCCTCTTGAGTGGGTTACTCATTTCACAGTGCCCAGATGCTGCCTCTGATGGCTGCCTAGCAGTTCTCCACTGCTCCGAGTCTCCCACGGCTCACCATCTTCCTTCCCCGAGTCCCCACACCAGCTCAGAGCCCAGTAACATTGTCAGTGCCCAGCAGTAGGCTAGGAATGGAAGAAGATGGCAAGCCACAAGGAGGTAGCTGTTATTGGAAGGAGAGAAGATGGCGCCCTCCTCCCGCCCGGGCTTGACCCTCAGCAGTTGTGCCAGGCCAAAGTGAAGAGGTAAGGAAAGACTCTCAGATTCTCCTCATGCCTAGGATAGCCATAAGGATTTTATACATGTGAGGTCATTTCATCCTCTCTGTTCTTTTTGTTCATTTTTTCCCCCCAAGGAAACTGAATTAGACAGGACTTGCCCTGGGCCACACAGCCAGTGAGAGCTGGCACAAGATCAAAGACAATCTGAATCCAACTCTGGCTACATTACCAGTCGAGTGGAGGATTAGGGGATCTTGATGAGAATGTCTATGAGGCTGATTCTCCCACTGATGGATATAAGGGTCCAGGAAAGGGAGGAGAAAGGGAAAGAGGAGGAGGAGGAGGAGGAAGCAGAAGGGTGCTTTCAGCAGCATGCCTAGTCCAAAGATGAGCTCTTTCTCTCATGGGATGATAAGCTCTGCTGCCTTAGTGGGGGAAATATGGGCCCCCATGGCACATGCCCCCTTCTGAGGCCCCCGAAGGTATGCACCAGGGTAAAGAAACGGAGTGGCCCTTATTCCCAATTTATCAGCACCAAATTGGAGCTGACAGCAGGCCAGCTGCAGAAGGAGGGGCCTCCTCTTGTATGCGTAGTTTTAGAATTTATCCCTCACATGCTTTCATAGAGGACACTGGATTGATCTCACGTCACGGTTACAAGTTTGCAGGCTTTCTTTGTTTCGGTGTGATAAAATCTCAGGTCCCTTTAGGGTTCATCTCCCCACCGGCTAAGTCCCTGAGGATTGCCTTGATAGAGAGTGTGCCTCTCCCAAAGGGACCCCTTCACACAGCAGGTCACCTCTGCCTTTCTATGACTGCAGGAACAGGCTGATGCCAACCATCCCATTTTTGTATAGCCCCTATAGGGATGGCTGGGTTCCCAGCCGAGCTTCATCCCTGCTGGCTTCTCCTTCTGCCCAGCCCTGCTCCTGCCCCTCCTGTTTCCCAGGCATTGTCCCCGGAACACCCCAGCTAACCCCCTCAGAAGTCACTCCCTAGAAGAGCCATCTGGAAATAGAAGATGTGCTAGGAGTCTCCCTGCTCTTGGATCAGCCTCCCCAACTCCCCAAAGGCAGGCACTTCACATACCCAGAAGGCTCAGCAGCAACTTCCCCTGTAGATCAGAGAACACCCAGGAGTGGAGAAAAGATGAAATGATACCAAGGACCAAAGGCAAAGCATGAATAAGATACCTCCCTTCATCTGTCTCCTTGTTCAGAGAAGTGGTTCAAAAATGTAACGTCTGGGGGCTGGTGAGGAAGTTCATCAGCTGAGGGTGCTTGCTGCCAATCTTGACAACCTGACTTGATCCTGGGAATCCACATGGTGGGAGGAGGGACCTGATTCTTACATGTGGTCCTTTGACGTCACAGGGGTGCTATGGCACCTTCTCCATTCCCAGCACAGGTTCTAGGCTGGCTCAACAGTCCTCTATAGAATAGTTCTATACTGACAGCCCCCACTTAACTCCACCTCTGCCCTATTCTGCCTAGAAGAGGGTGTTTGGTACCATGGGGTGAGAAGATGGCAGCTGTGTGGTGCTCTGATAGGCTTATGCATAAGTGTGTCAAATGCATGGTGGGGACCCATGGCTATGAGATGAAATGTTAGGGCAGTGTCTCTCTTCCCACACTCCCACCAGATGGCCTCCACATCGCTGCCAGATTTCTCTAACCACAGATGTTTCTAGCAACCTGAAAAAATAGGGCTGTCTTGATCTGAGCATCAAGTTTTTGACCTAGTCCCAGCCCTGAAAACCCTCAACTGTTCAGTCACATTAAGGGACCATAATCCTTCTCCTTTGCTGAGTTCCTTCCTCTTGGCTAGCTGGGCCCTGGCCACCTGGCCTTTAGCCCTTGGTCTGTTTTTTTTACAAATCCAGCATGACTTGTAGATTATAGAATTAGACACACAGTCTGCAAGCCCATATTGCAAACTGACCGTGCAAAATGATCAGGCTGGGAGCTGAGCATCTTGGAACTGCCGAAGCTCACAGGCATCTGGCTTTGTCATAGGCCACTCTGTTGGTGTCATATGGTTTCCAGAGACCTCTGACTCCATATATTGGGGGCTCCAATGAATCTCTTCCTTTGTATGCTGGTACTGATGTTGGAATGATTTCAGTGAACCCCCTTTATAGGAATGGCATCTCCCAGATTTGAATTCCTGAGGAAACTGGGTTTCCTTTAGACTGGGGCCCTCTGAAGGCAGGCTGTGTCTACCTTAGACTAGGATCCCCTAAGGACAGGCTATGTACCCCCAATCTGGAGGTCTCTGAGAACAGGTTGTGTCCACCTTAGACTAGGGCTCCCTTAGGACAGGCTGTTTCCCCTCAGGTTGGGACCCCTGAGGACAGGCTATGTCCTCTCAAGCTGGGGGTCCCTGAGGACAGACTGTGTCACCTCAGGCTAGGGGTGGTTCTATCATGGCCTGTCACCTCTGAAAACGGAACATAGCCTAGGAGCCCCAGATTAGGGCAGAGTGGGGTATTGAGGGCCATAGAATAGGTCTGTGAGCACAAAGAAAAAGACCAGGGCAGGGTCTTGTTTTCTGGTCCACTGAGGTGTAGAGTGCCTTTTCTGACCTATGTGAAAGTGCATTCTTTTGTGGGGACAGCTGTGTTGATACACCGCTGGTGTTGAGTCTTGTGTTCAATCTCTGTACTTAAGCTCCACTTTCAGAGGCCATAGTCCTTATCTTTTCCTCATTGGCGTGCAAGTATAGGATTTTGAAATGAGAGGCGGAAGTCAAAATCTACTAATTTGAATTCAAACCTACTTACGACAGCCATCAAGCCCAGATCAGCATTGCGCTGCACACTCTGTGGTATCCACTCTCACATCATTCCCATCATCCTGCAGGTGATGAAGATGCAAGCTCAAATAGGTGACATGACTTACTCAAAGCCAGCAAGCAGCAGGACTCACAAAACTTGTCCTTTGTTGACAGGTACAAGGAAGACCTGTAGGCCCGCCTCATAGTCTCTACCCTATATGATTGACGTTTCCTGTGTCCAATCACAACCAAGCACAGAACAGAGAAACTATCAAAAGATTCCTACACTAGGATCCAATCCCTCCTAAGCTATTCTGAGTCCACTCAGTAGAGGAGGCTAGCGTTGAACTGAGCTAAAACTGGGGAAGTCCCTGGCTCTTGCTGACAATGATTTTATTACTTGCCAGGCAGTAATAAAACCTGGTGGCCTACAGTCTTTATAAGTTTGGAGACAGGCTAGAAGGGGGGTTGTTCAGTCAGGTAAAATGCTTATTGTACAAACATGAGGATCCAAGTTTGATACCCAGAACTCACAAGTATCATGCTGTGATAAAACACCATGGCCAGGAGCAACTTACAGAAGAGTTGACGTTTGCTGGCAGCTCCCAAGGTAGAGCTGCACAGTAGAGGAAGAGGCGTGGTGGCAGGATGATGGAGCAGGAAGCTGAGAGAGCATATCTTCAACCACAAACACAAAGCAAAGAAAGTCAACTGGAAGTAGGTAGAGCCAGGAGTCTCACAGCCTACCCTCAGTGGCATGCTTCCTCCAGAAGGCTATGCCTCTTAAAGGTTACGTAACCCCTGAACAGTGTTACCAATAGGGGACCAAGTGCTCGGATATCAGAGCCTATGGAGGATATGTCTCATTCAAATCACCACTCTACACCAAAAAGCCAAGCCCTGTGCTGTGTGCTTGTAACACCAGCTGTGGGAGGCAGAGATAGGTAGGTGTCTAGCTAAGCCTTGCTGGCCAGCCATGGTAATTAATCAGTAAGTGCCAGGACAGTGGGAGACCTTATCTCCAACAAAACCGTGGATGGGTCCTGAGAAATTAAACATGATGTTGACCTCTGGTTTGTGTGTGTGTGTGTGTGTGTGTGTGTGTGTGTACGTGCGTGCATTCATAAACACACACACACACACACACACACACACACACACACACACACACAGAGCAACCTTACACGAAGAAGTTTCTTGTGACTTTGTAAACAACCCACAGCTTGACATCTATTTAGTGGCAGACCCAGGACTTAAACCACTGACTATCTAGTTCCCAAGCCTTGGATCATTCTAGAACACACAGCCTTGCCTGTTGGTAGTGGGGATCTTTCCAATGATGTAAGGGAAAGAGTCCTGGCTAGTTTTTTGGGTTTTGTTTGTATTTGTCAGCTTGGCACAAGCTACAGTTATGTGGGTATAGTAACCTCAGTTGCCTTCATCAGATTGGCTTGTAGGGCAAGTGTGAGGGGCATTTCCTTGATTGATGAGCCAGTAAGCAGCATTTCTCTATCTCCTCTGCTTTGGTTTCTGCCTTGTCTTTCTTCACAATGGTCTAGGTGACTGAGGCACGGAAGGTTACGTAAGCCATTTGCTCTCCAAGTTTCTTTTGGCCATGGTCTTTTATCACAACAATAGTAAGCAAACTAAGATGGTGACCCCCATATGCTTAATTCATCTCTACTGCATCCCATTGTTCTGTGCAGCTGGACTCCATCGGGCTGAGTCTCCTTGTGTGTAGGGAGAACGGTGCCTGAATGAAAAGCCAAGAAGGAATTTTGCAGACTCCCCTGTAACTAAGCATTCCCTCACCTGCATGTTTGCCTCTTCCTCTCTCCGTCAGCCTTCCTGGAAGTCTAGATGCCCACAACTTCTCATGGGGCAGTTGCTCCAGAGAGCAGACCTGAGGGTTGAACACATGGCTGGCTGGCCCAATCCTCTGTCATCCTGGCCCCTTGAGGGCAAATAAAAGCAAGACAGCATTGCTGGAATGAATTAGGTCTATTTCAGATTTCATTTTACTTGAGAACGTGGGAATTGCTGATGAGAGCCTTTGGGGTCAGCATCACCTGAAATCTCTGCACTGAGTTTCAGCTCCCTGAACTAAAATGTTAAAAAAAATATTTATTTAACTGGGAGAGGTGGCAAACGCTTGTAATCCTAGTACTCAGGGAGGCAGAGACAGGCAGATCTCTATAAGTCTGAGGCCAGCCTGGTCTACGAAACGAGCCCAACAGCCAAGGCTACACAGAGAAACCCTGTCAAGAAAAAAAAAATGAACCAACCAAACAAAAGAACAAAACAAAACTATTATTTATTTATGTGTTTGTTTGTTTGTTTGTTTGTTGGGGGTTGTGTGGCTGGCTGAGTATATGCCATGACCTGTATGTGGACATCAGAGGACAAACTTAAGGAATTAGTTTTCTCCCTACAGTACATGGGTCCCAGAAATCGAATTCAAGTAGCTTTAGCCATTGAGCCATCTGGCCACCCCTTCGATAACTCTTTATGCCCCTACTCTCTGCTCATATCGCTGATGTTTCTCCCTGAGCCTGGCCCAGAGCATCCATTGCTGATTGAATTGGCTCATATCTCTCTATTTCTTCTCCTGCACCATAGTCAGAAGACCCAAGTAGACAAATGGATATGTCTTGCCAAATCCTAGTACATCGGCCTGGCCCCTGGACACTCGTTTCTAATCCCATCTCTGAGCCTTTAGCGAGATAGCAGTGATAAAACGGGAAAGGAAGCGATTCATTTATACTGAGCTGAGTTTCCTATTTTTTTTTAAGGTTTCCACACAATCATCTTTTATGAGCTATAGTAAAATCACATGTTTATACAGTCTCTCTCCCCAAGTCCCAAACATTTTAGCAACATTATCTAATGGAACACCTGGGGTTTGAAACGCAGGGCCTCGGCAGCCAGCGCTCGCTTATGCAAACACTTCTGAAATTTCCAGATGTATCCATTTCCCGTCACAGTAGCAAAACAAGCTCACTGGGAAGGTGTCTCCTTCCCCCATTGCCTGCCACTGCCAACTCTCCTTACCCCACCCCCACCCCCTCACCCCCCGCATAATACGTGTGTGTAAAAAGGAACAGCGCCTTTGAATTTGCAGCCGTGTGAAAGTCATCTTTGGATTTGCTTCTGCCACTCCTGACGGGATGCCTTTACCTGATGAGTGTCTGCAAGAGGAGCGAGCGCTGCCTGAGAGGAATCACAATGTCGCTCTTATTCTCCCTCGCACCCAGGCTGGGGTCTGGGATCTAGTTTTCTCTCCCTGTCTCCTGAGTCTGTTAGGCTGTCCAGGCCCTTTTACTGCATACAAACAGGCTTCCCATCTCTTCTCAGTTCTTATGGCCGCCAACCACCTCAGACCACTCAGGCTTGTAAATTCACAGGTGGCTTGTTTCGTCGGGCTTCCAGGGAGTGCTCCATTTCAATCCATCTTAAATGTTATAGCCTCATAAATTTTGCCCCACGCTTGCCTTGGCTGAACGTTGCTCAGGGATGTCTGCCGTCTGTGGCTGCCATAGACAAAATACGGGAGCTAGCCCAGGGGTCAACCCAGCCTGCGGACTGTATTTGTAAACAAAGTTTTACTGAAACACAACCACGCCCACTTATTTATGCAGAGTCTGCAGCTATTTTCCAGGCTTCTGCCATGACAGACTTCAAAGTCCCGATTCACTGTCTGGTCTTTCGTAGAAGGAACTTGCCAGCCCGTGTATACACCAGAAGGCCTACTCCCCTTAGCTTGATGTGTAGTCCGTAAGGCGTGGCCCCAGGGCCTGCTCTTCCTGCCTGCTCTCTGTGTGTAGTCGCTCCAGTCCCATCCGCACTTGTGGACGCTACCTAGCTGCTCCTAGAACCAGCCTATGCCTGTTGGAAAGCCTTCATGTAACAGTTTTGTTGTTTTGTTTTTTTATTTGTTTGTTTATTTTCTGCCTATTACGTGTAAGCTCCTGGCCAACACCCACCAATCACTTAAAGGCAAGACCTGTGGAGCCACTTCCACACCCCACAGGCCCAGCGGTCTCCCTCTTCAGTCCTCATTGACTCTGATGCTCTGCCTTCAGAGATGCTTCAAGATGCTGTGTTTTGATAGCACTGATGGATGCTGGCCGCAGTGGCAGCAAAGGAAGAGATGCACACAGCAGCAAGAAGTGAAGGCTGGCTAGCAGCATTGCTTTTCCCTCAGGCTTCTTTACCCCCACGGGCTGCCTCTAGGGCAGTGGTTCTCAGCCTTCCTAATGCTACAACCCTTTAATATGGGTCCTCATGTTGTGGTAACTCCCAACCATAAAGTCATTTTCGTTGCTACTTCATAACTGTAATTTTGCTCATGTTATGAATTGTAATGTGAATGTCTGTGTTTTCCATGGTCTTAGGCGACCCTTGGGAAAGGGTCATTTGAGGCCCAAAGGGGTCACGACCCACATGCTGAGGACCACTGCTCTGAGGGTGCTGTCTGCTCTTGAGGAAGAGATTTCTCCCTCAGTGAGTCCTTCCTGGAAATGTCCTCACAGACCTAGTGCAGAGGTGCGGCGTCTCTTGGTTAATCCCAGATCCAGTCTAGTTGACAGTTGACAACCAAAATCAACCCAATGATATTTGGGGTTTTGTTTTATTTGTTTGGCAGTTTCATAAAAGCCAAGTTGGCCTCAAATTAGTTATATAGCTGAGGCTAGCCTTGAACTCCCAGTCTTTCTGCCTCCTTGGTGGGACCATGAGCAAGTATTTCCATAGCAAGTTTTATGCAGAGTTGGCAACTGAAGGCAAACCTCATGCCTGCTAGGCAAGCATGCCATCAACTGAGCTACATTCCCTCCTCATGTCTTATCATTTTGCCTACTATTGCGTTTGGGGCACAGTAGGGCAAGTGTCCAGAGTGTGCTTCACAGAATCTGCCTCCATGGCACATGGATGGTTTTTGGACCTAGCTGGTTTTGAAACAGCAGCTATAAGAAAACCCAAAAATGGTATGGGTGTTATCCTTTTAGGAGAGAAATTTACAGTTATAAAGAACAGCTCCAAAAGAACAGTACCTGGCACATAATAAAACAGCAGTGGTGGGTCTAGAAAGCAATCAGACACAATCCCTTCCAGACCTTCAGCTCCTTAGAAGAAAATACTGGAAGGCCATGATCAGCCTCGAGGTATGAGGGAGAGCAACACACAGAAACAATACAGTGCCATATATGTGTGCATATACATACATACCTACCTACATACATACATACATACATACATACATACATACACACATCATACATATAAACATTCATATGTATATGGAAATCTAAATATGATGGGGCCCTAGAGGAGAGGGGAGGCTTCCATTTCACACCCAGAGAGGACCATTATTAAGAGTGACAACAAGACACCAAGAGATATGAGAGGGCAGAGAGCCACCATGAGGAGAACAGCAGAGCAGAGGACCCTCTTCAGCAAGAACCTCTCCAGCAAATCCCTTGAACAGATCCCTAGCACAAAGGAAATTTCAGTCTTCTGTTAAGTTTTAGGGGCTGGCAGGAAGTTTTATATTGCATGATGTAGCTCAGCATGGCCTGTGTGACAAAGAGCATGGAGAAGCCGGGTTCCGTAAAGCAAGAGCTGTTGAGTCACAGCACAAGCTGCTTCTTAAGTCTTTCCCAGAGAGCGTTACAGTTTGTCACTCAGTCAGTGACAAGGCGAGGCAGCAGGCCCTTGAGGCAGCTGGCTACACTGTGTCTGAAGCCAAGAAGAAGAGAGTGGTGAACCCTGGTATGAGGCAAGCTTCCTTCTTTGTGTGCTACCCAGGACCCAAGCACAGGGAAGGATGCTGCCGTCCTTCAGGATGGGTCTACCCACCTTAGTTAACCCAATGAAGGCGATTCTCACAGGCATGGCCAGAGGCTTGTCTCCTTGATCCTGTCCATTCCACAGTATTAACCATCACAGTAGTAGCCTTATTTCATTCTGTTCCTAGGTGTCTCCCATAATTTTATAATGATGCTTTATAATAATGTTACAATGATATTTTGTTCTTTTTTTAAATTTTACTTTATGTGTATGGGTGTTTTGCCTTATGTAAGACTGTGTACCACATTCAAGTTGAATGCCCACAGAGGCCAAGAGAGGGCATTAGATCGTCTGGAACAGGAGTTACTGGTTGTGTGCTGCCATGTGGCTGCTGGGATTCAAACCCGGGTCCCCTGGAAGAGCAGTCAGTGCTCCTAGCCACTGAGCCACCTCTCCAGCCACAAACAATAGTGTTTGAGTTTGAAGTCTAAGCTCCAGCTTCATAAACTGTAGGTTGTGATCCCTTATAGGAGTAACTGAATGTGGGGAGTGTACAATCCAGAAAGAGTAAAGAGGTTCTGGATGTGCAACAAACAAAATTAATTCAGAAACTAGAGAGATGGCTCAGCAGCTGAGACATTGGCTGCTCTTGCAGAGGACCTGGGTCGGACTTCCAGAACCCATGTCCAGCTGCTCACAGCTAGCTGTAGCTCCAGCTCCAGGAGATCAGGCACTCTCTCTTGCTTCTGCATGCAACTGCACATATGTGACTCACACAGACACATACATGTAAATTTAAAACTTAATTAAATCTTAAAAATCATATGAAACACAAATGTGTAATGAATCCAAGGCATTTCTGACAGTATTCAGCCATGTTTTTCACTCAGTGTCACTGTATCCTTAAATCTGAACACTAACATGTGCATATTACACAGTGCATGCAGTCACATTATACATAACAAGTACACATTACACAGTGCATGCAGTCACATCATACATAACAAGTACACATCACACAGTGTGTGTAGTCACATCATACATAACAATACACATTACACAGTGTGTGTAGTCACATCATACATAACAATACACATTACACAGTGCGTGCAGTCACATCATACATAACAATACACATTACACAGTGCATGTAGTCACATCATCCATAACAATACACATTACACAGTGCGTGTAGTCACGTCATACATAACAAGTACACATTACACAGTGCATGCAGTCACATTATACATAGGTACACATTACACAGTGCTTGCAGTCACATTATACATAAGTACACATTACACAGTGCTTGCAGTCACATCATACAGTGCCAACAAGTACTACCCCCAAATACCCCAGCTCAGGCTCAAGGCTACCTTAAAGTATGAATTGCAGTATATAACATAATTTATAGGAATGTTATTACCTTCATGTATGTTTCTGCATCACATGCATGCAGTGCCTGCCGAGGCCAGAAGAGGGCATTAGACTCCCTCTAGGAATGGGAGTAACAAAGGCTGTATGCTGCCATGTGTGTGCTAAGACTTTAAATATTTTCCTAGCAACATTTTTCAGCATATAAGTATTGGATATCTTTGGGTTGTATGGTGTTAGAATGCTTCATTTTAAAAATTGCCATTTGGGTTGCTGACTTGCATTTCATTAAAAAATTGTTAAATGAATTTTGGCTTCAGATTAGAACAGAATTTCCAACAACTTCTAAGATGGCTCGGGGCATACTTCTGCCATTTTGTACTGCGTATTTATGTGAAGCACCATTCCCAGCACTGATGATTATAAAATCAAAATATTGATCAATCCTGTAAAACACTGAAGATAGGTCCTGTGGCACTGAATATTCAGCCAAGATTTAATGTTTTTGTGTAAAATGAAGGGAGAACCTCCACGCCATCAGTATGCAAACTTGCTTTTGTCTTTAATAAATGGTAAAATTACACGCACAGAAGAGAATTATTCTGAAATGCACTTTGTGAATTATTATCAGTAAATGTTTCATTTGCACACCTACTTATTTATCTATAGCCCTTGATGATGTCACAGCTCCTCGGACTTAAGGGGTTGCAAGTGGGAAGATTGTCAGGGTCCTGGTTGAAGCCATCTGTCTGGGACTAAGTCATTTCTCATCACTCTGGGAGTGAGTCATTTCTCTGGGCACCAGTCTACACACGAGCTTTATATGGCAACTGATTTCACTTTGGTTTTCTGTTTGTTTGTTTGTTTTTGTTCTTCTGCTATTGTATCTTCGCTATAGGTCACTCCACTGAGATCCCAGTTAGGCCAAAGAGTGTTATCTTCTCACTGCAGTTCATACTCAATGCATATTGAATGAACTCATGAGAACCAATGTCTTACCTCCTGGCGATTCCTTCTTCTCCTCCACTTTCCCTCTGCTCACATTCACCAACCAGAACTCTCCACAGGGGTTCTAGCACCAGCCCCCTCTTGTCTGGCCCTCTGTGTGGCCTCCAGTCCCTTCCCTTCCAGCTCCTTCTATTCTAACCACCATCCTTTTGCTTCTAGACTCCAGCAGCCCAGGTCTGTGTGGCTCTCAGGGACCAGCTTCCCTGCTCTGTTGTGAGACTGAACTGGGCCCTGAGGGCATTTCCTGCCTGACTAGTGTTAAACTAAGTCTCTTGAGACCCAGAGAACCTCTGAAATACAGGGGCTTATTTAGCTGTACCGTTGTCAGCCAGAGAAGCGCCAAGGTCTGAGCCAATTTGGACCAAGAGTACATTGTTAAAAAAAAAAAAAGGAAGTTAAAAAAGGGGAGGGGGAGTGAAATGCATAAATTATTTGCTGTGAGCATAAACTGGCTAAAAATAAGAGGGATAATGTGAAACAGGCAGTGCTTAAGGACCATTTGGTACTTGTGGACTGGTGAGGATTAGTAGCCACAGGCAGGACTCCCCTCTTGTCGGCCAGTCTAGGCCAAGGTTTCCACATGCTTTAGAAAATGTGGCTGTTAACAGAGTCAATTTCCTTATCTCTCTTCCCCTCCATGGTCTTGTCCTTATAATTGCCTTTAGGACAACCCAAGATTTTCCCTTTGTCACTAGTGTAAGCAGAGACTACTATGAGGATCAATAACTAGGATGAGGGTAGGGGTGGGGTTGAGAGTGGGGTGCGGCAAATGCCAATGGAACTCACATAGAATCCTGGGAATCAGACTCCGGAGACCAGACACAAAGGTGCAGGTCTATCTAACTCTAGAGCCCAGTGTAAAGGGCTTTAAAAGGTTAAAGGGCCAATCAGACCATCCCATGCTGGCCTCAAGCACCACCAACCATCACTCAGGTTGGTGTGCCTATGAGGAAATATTGGGGGGGGGGCAAGGTCACCTCAGGAGACTTCCATAAAGAACGAGGAAGCAGTACCCCCCCTAGCCTTGGATCCATTTTGAGACTTCACGAGAGTGTTAGGAATCCCTCATAGATCAACACTGTCCAGTGAGTCAGGGTCAGGAGTCTTAGGAGCCACTGATGCTCCACTCGCCATTCCTGTGGGGCTCCAAAAGGCTTCTCTCAACACGCCCCGCAGACTACAGCAGAGAACTCTGTCTGCATCAGAGTTAAGTGTAACCTTGGGAAACCAAAAAATCCACAAACCCCCTTTATCTTACTGAACTAAAGAGTCTGTCTCTCCCTTCGGGGCCCTGACACGTTGTTTTGGGGGCCAGGCACTCTGTCTCTCCTCATATTTTGTTGTAGCTAGGATATTCTCACCTAAGCGCTTGGCAGCTCGAAGCATTGCTATCTAGAAGGGCAGAGTCATTTAAACCCTTTGAAATGGAAGCCGCAGGCCCCGCATGGAGGTACAAGATTTAGTGTTTGCCCAATGAGGCTTTGGTCTTGCTTTGGTCCAATCTTTCCTCACCATGGACTCATCATTTTCTACTTCTTGGAATGGTACTGTGCCACTGGATGCTGGAAACACACAAGTAAGACAATTTTATAGGGCATCTTGGTTAAGATATCGCCTTGAGTCTCATCAAAGAATTATTTTCATACCCCGGTGTGTGTCAGCTTGTGAAGGTTAGGTAGGGTCTCAAGGAATCAATCCATTCTGGTTTCCTTGGAAGAGCAGATTTGAAAGCTGGACTTTGGAACAGTGCTGAATCTATTAAAGACTAGGCAGCCTTTTGAAGCTGGACTAAATGCATTTGGTAGCATGGGGTGAGTCTAGGGAGGTCAGAGGTGGGATGTGCATGTGAAATGTCCCCCTTCCCTTCCCCCTAGGCTCCTGTGTTTGAATATTTAGTTCCTAGTGATGATCATGTTTGGGAGGGTTGTAAATAAACCTTAGCGGGGTGGAGCCTTGTGAGTGGTGGGGGCATCTAATGAAACTGATTTACAGGGCTGGGGGAAGCTCTGTAGTAAACAATTGCCTGAGCGAGAGGAGAGTCTTCAGTAGAACTTCCTCCAGGCTGTGCAGGGAACTCCCAAGAAGCATCTTGCAAGGGGCAGGCTTTCTGCAGATAGACCTGCTCTGAGTCACCCGTGTTCTTGCAAGTTACCTCAATAAACTCACTGGTTCACAAAGCTAGACTGGAGTGTAATTACTTTCGTTTTTCTTTTTGGTTTTTCGAGACAGGGTTTCTCTGGGTAGCCTTGGCTATCCTGGAACTTGCTCTGTAGACCAGGCTGGCCTCGAACTCAGAGATCCACCCGCCTCTGCTTCACAAGTGCTGGGCTTTTAATCCCAGCTGCATGGTCTGCCATAGCTATTAGGATGTATGTATTAGGGGCTGTACGGCAAAATAGAAATCACACCACATGGCAGATCCACTTGAGAAGTTTATTAAGGGAAGGGAATACAGAAACAGTCTCTGGAGACACGTAAGGGAAGAAGGGAGGGGGCTAGGAATGAATTCCCTTTATAAGTCGACCTAGCACATACGCAGAAAGTGCACATGCATGAGCAGAGGGCGCACACTGTGGCTTGAGCAACCTGAGTCCTGCCAGCTGGCGATGATGTGTTTTGAATGACATACTTCTGGGTGGCTTTGGTGTTGCCTGTTTTCCCATGGCCATCAGGGCCTTTAGGGGTGGCTGTATCGCTGCCTGTTTATTCACAATAGCTGTCTATTTAAGGTGAACACACATTGTCTTTCCTCTAGAAAGCAACGCAAGAACAGGAAATCAAGAAAACGGGAATAAATTCAGAAATATCTGCGAAGGTGCTCTCTAACTGGGCAATATTTCACTTGCACTTTCATTTGCATTTTGAGAGACAAAAGTAATTTGCATTACTATCAGTTTTCTTTAGACTAACAGAGTTGTAAAATAGCCCAAAGACAGTGTGGGGCACAGGTCTCTGCAGAACTGGGGAGCCTGGCAGGCTGTGGTAGGTGAGCACTGGGCACCACGGCTTTCATTTCGAAGTCTTTCATACCGTTTTCTGATTGAAACATAGCTCTCTTTGAATCTGAGGTAATAAGACACTTTGCTCAGTTCTTGCCTTCTCTTAGACACACATTTTAAAAAGATTCTCTGCTCTGTCTTTCAGTGCAATCAAGTGACAGGAAAACATTGCCTTCTCTGCAAATGCTGCTGCAGATGTGTGAAAGGAAGAGCCCCGAGTCCAGAGGTGAGCATGTCCACATCTGATGAGGAGGGTCTTCTCAGTGGAAGGGTTCGCCCCACTTCTAATCCTTTGTTTTGTTCTAGCAACATCCACCTCGGACTAAATCGCAGTACCCACAGCACATATCCATCTTCTGACCACGGCCATACTAAGTTCAGGAGCACACACACACACTTATACACGTGTGTTATGCATATGTGGGTATGTGTATCCATGTGACTGCGGTGCCTACAGAGCCCAGTAGAGGGCACTAGAGACGATGCATCTAGTGTTACAGGTGATGTGAGCAGGAGATAGTGCTGGGTATAGAACTTGGGTCCTCTTCAAGAGCAGTGTGTGCGCTGGACCGCTGATCCACCTCTCTAGGCCCTATTTATTTATGTTTAATTATGAGTGTGCAAGTGTGTCTGTGAATGATGGGAGTGTGCATGTGTTTGTGGTCCTGTAGAAGCCAGAAGAAAGCACCAATTCTTTGTTTACATGTGGTGGTGAGCTGACTGCTGTCTGTGTCTGTTCTGGGAACCAAACTTGAATCCTCAGGAAGGGCAGTACTCACTCTTAACCCCCAGCCATCTTTCCAGCCCCACCCCAGTATTGTTTTCTCCCTCAGATACGTGAAAGTCTTTCCCAGACTTTCATCTTACAGCGCTGTTGTCTGTGTACTGAAAGACCACAGCTTTTCCCAAAAGACAGGACCTAGAACCCATCCCAGAAATGGGCAAAGCAGGAGCAGTGGCCTGGTCACTGCAGCTTCTATCCCCAATCCTTCCTGCTGTCTCTTACGCCAGAGTCTCAAGGTCTTCTTCTTCACCCCCCCCCCACTGCATTGTTTCCTTCCTCCCTAGAGCAGAACATCTTTCAATGGGACAAGCTCCCAAGGCTAGCCCTCACCTCGTATTGTCTGTCAGTCTCAGCTGCTAAGGGATGAGTCAGATTAATACAGCCTAATGGCTTCCAATTATACATAGAATTTTCCAGAACAGAAGGATGAATGTTTGGGAGTACCTTTGTGATCAGCATCACTGGAGAAGGATGGAGGGAGGGAGAAGTTGAACCATGGGGTAGGCCTAAGCAATGGTACAGCCTCAGCCATCTCTAGGACTCTAGACCATGCACTTCAGGGAAATCCCCCACTTCCAGTCACCTCCACCCCTACTAACACAGACATAAAGAGCTTCCCTCACCCAACCCCACCCTCATCACCATTGAAGCCTTGTCACACCAGTAGACAAGACAACGTGGCCATCAATTCTTATTCCCCATCTTTGTGTCAATTAAATATTTCCATGTTCCCATCTACCAGCTTGATGAACAATATTAGTTCAACATATTAAGGGGAAAGTAATTAAATATTTGTTCTGGGGTAATTGTATATAAATTGCATGACAATTGAGCTGGTGGTATAATTAGTGAATCTTAATTGGAGACTCTTTTACAATCAATGTTTAATTTACTAACAACTGTTTTGGCTTAAATGTGAATTAAATGCCTGTCATTGGCCACCCACTCCCATGGCTTTCAGAACCAGCTCTCTCCCCAGTTGGCTGCAGTAGAACCTTCTGTGCTGTCAGTCAGTGGTGGGATCTCCTGCAAGTGCCAAACTGCCTGGGGAACTCAGTCTTGCAAGAGAAGAGTGTTAGAAAGAGAGGTAGTGACTAATGTTTACTGAGAATCTACTGTGGTCAGGATGCTGTTCTAAGCATAAGTAGGTAATGCACTGAACCTGGGTAATTCATTTAGACTTAACAACAACCCTACAACCAGATGTTGCCTCATCACCTTCATCACTAAAGCACAAAGGAAAGAGGACTGGTTTCAGAGTCCATTGGGTCAACTAGTAAGGCTTCTCTACTCTCATTATAATTTCCAGCCACAGCCTCTTAGCTACTCAAATCTCTCCAAGAATTATCCTATTTGGACCAATAACTTCTATATAGTTGACTTCCTGGCTTGACCTTTTTTGATTCATTCCACTTCAGGAGTACTCATAGATGCCCCCTTACATGCAGAGTCAGTATGAGTTATACTATGTTGCTGTAACAAATGATCCTGAAATGTTCATGGCTTGCGACTGAGGTTTATTTCCTCATAATGTTCTATGTCCAGTGGGACAGTTATGGCCCCACTGTAAATAGATATCATGCCCTGTTTGCTGGATCATCCAACTATCCACTAGAGCCTCTGCTCTAAGCTGTCTTTATTGTATGAGCCAGGTTGGCAGAGGAAGCAAACAGTACCAGATTTGGTGTCTCTACAAGGAGAGCTGGCTCTGAAAACATTTGCCTGGAAGCAATGGAGTTTCTCTGGCTTACATTTGGTGTCTGAAAGCAAGTATGTAGACAGCCCAGAATTTCAGCAGAGCAGGTATTTTTAGCATGCTTCAAGAAGGGACACCCCCTTCCCCCAAGACACATAACAAGTCTATCTGTGAGGTTGGAATGGATTTCATTTCCCCAAAAGGGTGTATGCAGCAAATATCCCAAACAGCAATAGAACTTCTGCCCCACCAGTTCTGCCTGGCCTCTGCTGTGAGCTGAATTTTCATCATGGGGTCACTAGACTTCTGTAGATCTGTCTGCTCCAAAGCACAGCAGTCCTGCCTTCTCACTGCACTGCCACCTGCAGGGACAGAACAGACAGACCATAATGACTACCTGAAGTCCAGGAAACCAACAAATGTCTCATCTTTCTTTTCCCACTTCTGTATGTGTCTCTGCATAAGTGTAGTCACATATATGTGCCTGTGTGTGTGTGTGTGTGTGTGTGTGTGTGTGTGTGTGTGTGTGTGTGTGTTCATGTACATGTGGAGGCCAGAGGTTAATGTCAGTTGTTTTCCACAATCACTTTCCACCTTACTTTTTGAGACAGGGTCTGTCACTGAAAATGACCTGGAGGTCGTCTGTTCAGTTCAGCTGGCTGGCCACTGTGTCCAGCTACCCAGCACTAAACGTATAAGCATAGGTCATCATAGATGATTTTTAAAAACAAATTACTTTTGTTTCATTGTGTGTATGTCTTGTATGTGCTGTTGCATATTCATATGCCATGGTGCACATGTGGAGTTCAGAAGACAAGTTCCAGAGTCAGGACTCTGCATCTACCATGAAGATCCTGGGGATTAAACTCAGGCCCTCAGCCTTAGTGGCAAACACCTTTTCTCTCTGAGCCATCTCAGGCCTGATACCTGCTCTTTCAGAGGGTTCTGGGGACCAAACCCTTCAATTCATAGCATCTCCCTGTGTGTCATTTCCCCCAAGGCCCTGTCCTTTTCACCCCACCCCAGATCCCTGGCTCTATCCCCGACTTTACATCTCCAGTTATCTTCCTATTACAAGGGTCTCAGTGTCATCTGCTGTCCCTCTGAGATGCAGACTTCAGAGCAGCAGTTCTCAATCTGCGGGTTCCTTATCCACCAGGGGTCACATACCTGATGTCCTGCACATCAGATAGTTACAATATGATTACAAGTCATAACAGTAGTGAAATTACAGTTATAAAGTAGCAATGGAGTAGTTTATGTTTTGGAGGACACCCCAACATGAGGAACTATATTAAAGGGTTGCCGCATTAGGAAGGCTGAGAACCACTGGCTTAGAGAGAAGCATCTGTCTGGTCCACAGATGTCTGTCTCAAGGGTAACAATGATCTTAGGACAGAAAGGTCATCCAACACAACCGCAGCATCACCTGCACCTGCACCTGCACCTGCACCTGCACCTGCACCTGCACCTGCTCACCAGGATGAGTGTGAGAAAAAACACAGAGAAAGGACAAAAGGCATCTGAGACTCATGTCACCTGTTTGTGGCTTTCTCTCACCCATACTCCTCCTAGTTTATCTCTCGTCCACCCACTATTTCAACCTCCTCCTACAAACCACTCATCCCTCCACTATTTCTTTCTTTTTTTTTTTTTTTTACTTCTTCATAACTGTTCTTCAGTCACCATCTTTTCTTCCTGTCTCCCTACCATAACTTCTCTTAATATTCTAAAGCACACAGCAGATGCTCAATCACTGTCCCTTAACTCAGTGAATCTGAACAAGGGGATGAAGTTTCCTCAAAAATCTCAGGTTCTGCGTTCACATGGGAATCTATAAAGTTCCCACTTCCCGACTGTTCCGGGTACTGACCGGGCAGAGTTACGAACTCAAATAGCAGTAGATGTACCCGTGGTTTTCTACCTAATTGACAAACTAAATGTAGATAAATCACCAGGAGCAGATGGCATTCACCAGAGACAAGCAGAGGAACTCAAGGGTGAAATTGGGGGATTGCTGGCCAAACATGTAAGTGCTCATTATGAAGGGATGTGATGGCCCAACAAACTAGAGAGGCAGGCTATGGCTCCCACAGGGCCTTGGGGGCACTGCTGACCAGAAAGACTGGCTGGGAAGCTAGGCCAGCTGACCAGGGTTAGAATAAAGAGGACTGCCCCAAAGAAGCCACTGTTTTGGGGGAGGGATGCTTCTTGGTTGCATAAGGAAAACATTGCTGCTTCAGTATTCTAGAGTTCTCTATGGGTGACAGAGGCAAAGAGGAGCCAGGGGAAGACATGAGTCTGTGCTCTCAGATTTATCTACCAAAAGAAATGCATCTACCAAAAGGAAATGCAAAATAAATCAAGTCATCCTAGGCTAGCTGTCTTTGGAAAAAAACTCTCATTTAAGATGGGCAAGAATACATAGCTAATAATAATTTATAACCACAAAGACTGCTTTGACTTCTCAAAGACACTTTTAAATAGATTATTTTTGCACTAGATAGACATGCAGTCAAACTGCCTCTCGATATGTGATTCATTTTTTTTTTAGATAGGATTTTTCTGTGTAGCCTTGGCTGTCCTAGACTCACTTTGTATACCAGGCTGGCCTTGAACTCACAGTGATCTATCTGCCTGCCTCTGCCTCCCAGAGTGCTGGGATTACAGGTGTGTGCCACCATGCCCACCTTGTGTGTGTGTGTAGTTCTTACGGAGGCCAAAGAGGGCATCAGATCCTCTGAAGCTTGAGTTAAAGGCAGCTGTGAGTTCTGGGAATCAAACCATGGTCCTCTATGGAAATAGCTATTTCTCCATCTCCCAGAAAGCTTTTCTCAGAGGGTGAACGTTAATGCAGAAACTCATAACTGTTCAGTGGGCCAAGAAGTGTCCAGGGAGTGCTCTCACCCAAACAAGGCATCCATCACACCCCTTACAAAGCCCTTACAGACATCACAGAAGGGGGAGGAGAAACAGTGTAAGAGCCTATATGCTTACAGAGGAGAGACCGTGGTCTCGAAGGTAATTATCCCAGGGCAAGGCTCATCTAGTGTCCTCCAGATGTGCTGACTCTTGCAATTTCTGCAAATTCAGGAAACTCAAGCGCATACTTTGTGGTAGTGGGGAACTGTGTTTGCACTCCCCTTGTGCCCCCCAAAAGATTGTAAGATGCAGAGGAAGGACTGTGAAACACAGTCTTCTGGGTATGATATGGCCCCGGCATCCATGAATGCCCAGCATCTGTGGCTAGCTGTATATGATTCACATATGCATGCGTCATGCACACACACATAGCCAAGAGAACACCTGAGGAGAATGGGCCAGTAGTAGTTCAGGGCATAAAAGAGTGTGATGGGGTAAATCTGACCATCACATACTGTATACATGTAAGAAACTGACAAAATCAGTTGCCTCTGTTTGGCAGCACTGGAGGCTGGACCCAGGGCCTTGCACACTTGCACATTCTTGGCAAGTACTCTACCACTGAGCTACATCCACCCCAGCCCCCCTTTTGCTTTTCATTCTGAGACACTAACTGCTCAGGCTGGCCTTTAATTTGGCAATCCTCCTCCTGCTGAATTCAATCTCCTGAGGAACTGGGAATTACAAGCTCTATGCCACCAGCTCTTGCGAAATTATCTTTACAAAATTGTGAAATTGATAGGAAAAAAATGTGTATTAGTTAGCATTTGAAAAATGACACAGAAAAAAAAAAAGTGAGCCTGTCACCCAGAGAGCCTGTCACTAAGAGAAAATCTTAAAATCAGGAAGCTGACTTCCTAGTTCCCAATTCTATGACATTTTCTTTTTTTAAATTTTTATTTATTTATTTATCGATTTGTTGTTATATATAAAGTGCTCTACCTGTATGTACACTTGCAAGCCAGAAGAAGGCATCAGATCACATCATAGATGGTTGTGAGCCACCATGTGGTTGCTAGGAATTGAACTCATGACCTCTGGAAGAAAAGTCAGTGCTCTTCACTGCTGAGCCATCTCTCCAGCCCCTCTATGACCTTTTCAATGAGACACTGGAGTCCTTGATCCTCACAGGTTCCCCCTTTTATGAATCCATTTTATTAATCACAAGAAAGCAAAGGGGCTAATGGCCCATTGTCGCAATAATGGTAAAGGAGAACCGGCTCAAGATCAGAGACAATAGGTCCAACGATGGGTCAGTGGGCAAGGTGCTTGCCAAGCCTGACAGCTGGATTTGACCCCCAGAATCCAGGTGGTAGAAGGTGAGAACCAGTTCCACGAAGCTGTCCTCTAACTTAGACATGCATGCCACGGAATGCACACACATGCACACATAGACACAATAAAATAAATGTAAACAAAATGAAGTCAATGATGTATTGCTATGACACCGTCCCAAACGGAGCCAGGTAAGAGAAAATTCTTTGTTGCTATGCTGTATTTGGGCTGTAGGGCCTTGCATCAGGGCTGGGCTGAGGTGGTTCAGTGGCCACCCGCCCTCCATGTCTCCCATTCTTCTCACGGAGCTAGCAGGTAAGCCTGGTGACATTATATAGGTGACAGCACAGGTTGTGTCGAACTGTTCAGATCACATGGTTTCCTGGGGGGATAGGAGCAGGCACATCATCTCTGTCTTCATTCTCCAAAGCAAAGCTATCAAATCAAATGGTCAGCCCTAAAGTGTTAGGTCAAGGCATAGGGTGTTTTCCCCGTGCACGATATTACATGCCACAGTATGAATGTGTACATAAATTACAGAACAACTTCCTCCCCACCTGAGTTTGTAATTGCTTTTAAGCAGTGGTAAGAATTAAGCACTAAGCAGACAGTGTGTTTTGCAGAATATATTCACCTGTCTGCACAGGTAATGAAGGGACAAGAAAATGTGGCATGGTTTTATCTGTGGGTTCATTAACAGTCTTTGAACAGAGGGCTGGAGAGATGGCTCAGTAGTTAAGAATATATGCTGTTCTCACAGAGGACCCCAGACAGGTAACCAGGATCCATGCTGAGTGGCTCATAATTGCCTGTAATTCCAGGGCCAGGGAATTTGATGCTCTCTTCTGGACTCTGCATGAACTTCACTAACACACACACACACACACGCACAAAAGAATACAAAATAAATCTTTTAAAAATCTTTACGCTTTATTCCAGGCTCCAACCCCAGCAGGCTCCCCCTGCTAACCAGATGCGAGTCCTTCCAGGAAAGCAATAGGCTGCCTGCAGATCTTCCCCTCTCCTCTGCACCCCCAGATCCAATCCCTCAGTCTCATCCCCAGCTCTATAGCTGAACACCAGCTGCACTCACCTTTCCTCTTTGATCACATCCTCAATGGATAAAAAGATCTTCCCTTCCAACATCTTTTTCCCCAAATCATGCCATTATCCCAGTGTCCAAAAACAGCAGACATTTCCTGGAAACACCAGTGGAGCAGGGAGACAGATCAACCAACTGGAGACCTTCACCACTCCTCTCCTCTAAATCAGCAAGGTAGCTGGAATACAAAATTAACTCACAAACAATCAGTAGCCCTCCTAAATACAAATAAGAAATGGACTGAGAAAGAAAGCAGGGAAACAACACCTTTAAAAATAGCATCAAATAAATACTAAACATCTTGGGGGTAACTAACCAAGCTTGCATGATAAAAATTTCAAGTCTTGGAGGAAGAAATTGGAAAAGATATCAGAAGATGGAAAGATCTCCCATGCTCATGGATCAGTAGAATTAACATAATGAAAATGGCCATCCTACCAAAAGCAACCTACAGATTCAGTGCAATCTCCATCAAAATTGCAGCACAATTCTTCACAGATCTTGAAAGAACAATTCTCAGCTTCATATTGAAACACAAAAAAAAATCCAAGATAGCTATAATCATGTAATATAATTCTGAATCATCATCATCATCATCATCATCATCATCATCATCATCATCATCAACTGGATATCTCACCATTCCCAACTTCAAGTTGTACTACAGAGCTATTATAATTAATAAAAACTTCATTGTATTGGTATGGAAACAGACATGCTGATCAATGGAATTAAATTGATGATCATTGCATAAATTCACACACCTATGGGCACCTTACTTTCTTAAAGCCATAAATACTCGCTGGAAAAAAAAAACCCACAACATCTTCAACAAATGGTGCCAATCAAATTGGACAGCTGCATGTACATGAACAAAATAGACTCGTACTTATCACCCTGCACAAAACTCAACTCCAAATGGATCAAAGACCTCAACACAAAACCAGATACGCTAAACTTGATAGGAAATAAAGTTTAAAAGAACACCTTGAACTCACTATCACAGGAAAACACTTCCTGAACAGAGCGCTGTTTGTTAGCACAGGCACTAATGTCAACAACTAATAAATGGGGCCTAATGAAACTGAAAAGCTTCTGTAAGGCAAAGACTTTGTCATTTGGACAAAGCAGTAGTCTACAGGATAGGAAAAGATTTTCACAGAATCCACATCCAATAGAAGACTAATATATAAAAATATAAATAACTCAAGAAACTGTGTATCAAAACAAATAATCCAATTAAAAACAGGTTACAGATCTAAACAGAGAATTCTCAATAGAAGTTCAAATGGTGAAGAAACACTTAAAGAAATGCATTAGAGAAATGCAAATCAAAACTACTTTGAGACTCCATCTTAACCCTGTCAGAATAGCTAAGATCAGTAACACTAGTGACAGCTCATGCTGAGAGAGGATGTGGAGTAAGAGAAACACTCCTCCATTGCTGGTGGGAGTGCAAACTTGTACTGCCACTATGGAAATCAATATGATGGTTCTTCAGAGAATTGGGAATCTATCTACCTCAAGTTCCAGCAATACCACTATTGGGCATAAATACCCAAAGGGCACTCTATCCTACCACAAGGACATTTGCTCAACCATGGTCATTCTGCTCTATTCATATTAGCCAGAAGCTGAAAACAACCTAGATGTCCCTCAACAGAAGAATAGATAAAGAAAATGTACCTCATTTATACAACTCAGTATTACTCAGCAGTTTAAAAATGATATTATGAAACTTAAAGGCAAAGATATAGAACAAGAAAAAAATTATCCTGAATGACATATTCCAGACACAGAAAGATAAATATGGTATGTATTCACTTATATGTGAATATAAACCTTTAAATAAATGATAACTGAGCTAAATCCATAGACTCAGAGAGGTTGGTTATAGTCCCCTAAGGAGATACATAGATCCTCCTGTGAGAAGGAAATAGAATAGATTTTTATAGGTGGACTGGGAATGAGGGAAAGAGGGCAGGAATGGGAGAATTAGATGAGGAGGAGGAGAGGAGAGAGGGTTGAAGTAGGAAATTCGAGGAGAGATAGTTAGAATTAAGGGCCGTTTGTGGGGTGGCTTAGAAACCTACTGCAATGGAAACTTTCTAAAATATATGAAGGCCATTCTAATGAAATCTCCAATAATGAAGGGAGATAAGTCCCCATTAGTCATCTCTTGTCACCAAAGGAAGCTTCCAGTCTTGGGAATGGGTTGTATCCAATTGAGTTGTTGGCCAAATGAGTCTCGTAGAAATCCCCAAACAACCCAGCCTACTGCCAAGACAGTAGATTGTTCTCCGCAAGCTGACAGCAAGGCCCCACTGCTCATTAAATATGGAGATGGAGGTCAAGCTGGTGCCAACATAGAACCTTCACCTCAATGTTCTACTATCTTTGGTATGGGAAGGTACTCTACTGGCTACCAAAGGGAAATGTGAACACCAACCAAGCCATAAAAGCTTTGATTTACAATCTGTCCTGCCTGCAAAATATGCTAGGGTAATGGTGGCACACAGCCTGTGGGAGTAGCCCACCAATGTCTGATTTGACTTAAGGCCCATTTCACAAGATGAAACCCATATCCAACACTGGTTGGGTGACCAAGAGCCAGAGACTAAATAGGCCACAGACCTAGGACAAAACCAAGTACCACTAGTCTAATAAAAAAAATAGTAACAATTAAATAAATCCTAATCATTGTGTTATAGTCATAGATCAGTGCCTTATTCAGCCATCATCAGAGAGGCTTCCTCCTGTAGCAATTGGGAACAAATACAGAGATCCACAGTCAGACATTTCAAGAGGGACAGCCCTTGGAACATACAACTCTAAATGGGATGTCTCCATCAAATCGCTTCTCTCAGAGCTCAGCAAGGAGCTCTGCAGCAGAGGAGGCAGGAGGAGTGTGGGAGCAAGTGGGGATGGACCACGCCAAGCGATGGAGGCCCTCTAAAATCAACTGAGCAGAGCTCCTATGAACTCACAGAGACTGAGGCAGCAAGTACAGGGCCTGCACCACTCTTTACCAAGTCCTCTGTCTGTACAATATGACCTTCAGTTTAGTACTTTAATGGAACTCCTGAGCATGTGAGTGGGTGGGCCTGATTCTTATGCCCTATCCTGTTGGTTTGCCTTGTCCAACGTCGATACAATGGGTTTTATTTTATCTTACTCTAGTTGTTGTTTTAAAAAATGTTCAATATCCTTAGCCATTAGGAAAGTGCAAATTGAAACTAGTTTGATGTCCCATCTTACCCCAATCAGAATGGCTACTATCAAGAAAGAAAAACAATGCTGTGGTGGGGAAAAATCTTTAAGCAATGCTAAGTAACTGGCCAGTTACACTTGCAGTGGCTGATCCCAACAAAGGAGGCCAATGAAGGAGGAGCTCAGGAAGCTGCAGCTGCTTGTGTGTGGTCACATCAGCCTTGCCAAGGGCCCCTGATTCTCCAAATCAACGTTATTCTTTTATAACCCACTATCCTTTGTAATTTCTGTTCCTTCTCTTGAAAATGCCGCCTCCTTTTAAAAACAAAGACTGGCTCACTCCCATTCATTTTCATCTGTATCATCGAGGAAACTGGCAATGAGAGGGGCATTTTCTTGCTGCCCAGACTGCTTCAAATGGTAGCTAAGATAATGGAGATTTTAGTATTTTTAAATTAGCATTCTGCATCCTAGGGATGGTGAATAGGTTGCTAAAGGACCTAAGTGCCACCTGGAAGCATAGCCCTGGCGCCAGCAAGTGTTAGTGCAGTGCCTACAGTGTCCAGAAGGGGGCATTATACTGACATTATAACCTGTTGCATTGGTGTGCAGGAGATGGCTCAGTTGGTAAGGGCGCATGAAGGGGCTGAGTTCAATCCCCAGAAGCAGGTAGAACAGCTGCTGCTGCTGCTTCTGCTGTGTGTGCTTGTTCCAGCACTGAAGAAGCAGACAGGTCAGTCCCATTGCCAGTCAGCCTAGCTGAATGAGTAAGCTCCAGGCCAGTGAGAAACCCTGCCCTGTCGATAAAACAAGATGAACAGCATCTGAGAACACACACACACACACACACACACACACACACACACACACACACACACACACAGCCATGGTGCACTGAAGAAGGGAAAGTGAAGTTATATGCTGACTGGGTACCTATCATCTATTCCTGTGGGTGTGGACAGAACAGAGGAGACTAGAGAGCTAGAGAAGGAGTTTTAGAAAATCGCCATGCCCTCCTTTAACTGGGCCATCTGGGGCTCTCTGCACCTCAGAGAGGAACAGATAGATGCAGAGGCACATACATTGAGTGTAATTACACTGTTACTTATAGGTTCAATTAAATACTCTGGACATTTTTATAATGTAATTTCAGGTGGGATGCATTGCAGCAACGGCATTAACCTTTAATCATAGTTCTTTCCCTTTGAAATGCAGTAATGGCCCCATTAATTAGTAACAAAATGATTAAATAGGAGTAGAAGCAATCAGATGATGAGTCCCCTCGCTGGATCCTCTCCCAGCACTTAACTGTGGCCTTTTGACTTTCTCCCCCAAAGAAAACACACCCCAGGCACTGTGTGTGTGTGTGTGTGTGTGTGTGTGTGTGTGTGTGTGTGTGTGTGTGATGAGAATGTGGAGGATCTGCAACCCCTTTTCCTCTTCTAGGGTCCAGCGGTGAAGCTGAGGTGGTGTGAGAGCATCTAGTGACTTGGGATCTGCAGGGTGTGATCCTAGGGTATCTGTTTATCCCTCTGAGTCTGATAATTATCCCTCTGGGGACTATTATGTGGCTGCACCAGTTACTTTTCTTATCCTCCTGTTTATTTTGGCTCACGGTTTTAAGGAATCCAGTTCAATATGGTGGACAAGGCATGGCGGCAGGAACATGGAGGTGCTTGCTCACATCCCAATGGATCATCATCAAACAGAGAGAAGCCAGAGTCAGAAGCAGGGCTCAGTTATAAGCCTTGCATTAGCTACTTTTCTTTTGCTATCACATAAATCTCATGGCAGAGGCAACTGACAGAAAAAAAAAAGAGTTTATTTGGGCTTAGAGTTCCAGAGAGGTAAGTGTGTATCACCATCTTGGTGGGCAGGCATGCCATCAGGCAGGTGTGGGGCTTAAGAGCAGGATGCTGAGAACTCACACCTTGAACCACAGGCAGAAAACTGCCAATGAGTCATTTAAACTCTCAAAGCCAACCTCCAGTGACACAATTTCCTCCAACAAGGCCACACCTCCTAAGCCTCCCCCAAACAGCACAACCAAACCAAGGGCCAAGCATTCAAATGCAAGAGTTTATAAGAGACATTCTCATTCAAAGGACCACGACCTCAAAGCCCACCCTCCAGTCACTCAGCTCCTTCAGTGAAATGCTCCACAGCCTCCCAAACAGCACCACCAACTGGAGTGCTGAAACAACATGAGCCTACAGGAAGCATTTTACAGCTAAACTATGCAAAGGGGTCTACTATCCTGTAAATGGTGCTAATCTTAAAAGCACCAGGGCCTTGCTAAAGTCAGCTTCGCCTTCAATCCCTTCAGTTCTCGGAGGCTCCCAGGGTCTCAGCAGGCTGAAGGTAATGTAGCCATTCCACCCCCCTATCTGATCTAAGACTGTACACTGTGCTCCCTCACCATGCAAACACCCATCCTTCTCCCCTGTTGTTTATGGGGCTCTGACAAGTGCCAGAAATCATAGGAAGTGCTGAAGGAATTAATCCAGATGTTGCTGCCCTTATCAAACACTGTCGCATTCAGCCACACACTGTGTACAATAATGGGTTGATAATTACTACAGTGAGAGAAAAGGGTATCAGGACACTTAGAGGTAGAGGGTACACCTGAGTGTGCTGGCAGATACTACAGAGGCCTTCCCCATAGGCTCACAGCTAAATTGTCTTCCTGGATAAGTGATGTTGGCTACTTGAGACATTGGCAGGGCATGCGATTTGATAATATCATGGATGGGGAAAAGCCTCTCACCATTTGTCTTGGTTTTGACTCGCTACTATCATTACAGTGCTCACCTGTAACCACAGACATGTTATCCCAGAGCCTGTTTGCCTAACTGCCCACACTAGCCCCTGACTTTAGCTCTCATGTTGTGCCCTCAGATCTGATGTCTCTGGAGCACATGGTGACCTTCAGTGACCCCACCACCACCACCACCACCACCATCACCACCACCAAAGTTCTCACCACCAGCTTTGCCTGCTCTCTGCTTCTTCCCAGGACAGCATCCTTTAGCCTCCCTTCTGACCCCAACTGTAGCTTGGGGCCCAAATGGATCTTTACCCAGTGTAAAGTGGCAGTTCAGGCCATGCACAGACTCGAGGCTCTGACAGAGGACCCACACCTCCATCATCCTTCTGTCAGGGGTCAGCGTGACATTCTGACAGGGCATATGCCTTCCTTACTTACAGAACTGATCAGACTTACAGACTTCTGGTTTCAGTTAAAAAACAAATCCAACTCTTTTTCCCCCCTAACCAAAATACTGAATACTAATGGCTCAGGAAGCACAGGAGTCTATTTTTCTGGCAGATAGCATTCTCAATGAGTATAGCCGGTGGCTCCAATGACCGCCCAGACTCCTTTTCTCTCTCTGTTCTGCCAGCCTCCACATGCCCCAAATGGAGATTGTAAATCCTGTCATGTTAGCAACGAAGACCAACCCTCGCAAGATACCAAGGGCTTGTGGAGGGAAATTCCTAGAAAAGGTAAAGTGGGTGGCTTTAGTTTTTGTCCTCTGGCTGTGACAGATGGTGTTTGACCCTGAAGGGGAGGTGGATGGTAAGAGATGGAACAGGGAGGAAGAGGAGGCCTGGAAGCAGAGGGAGCAAGGACTAGAGAGGAGTTAGGAGGCTGGGGAGGATGAAGAGCAACACCAACACACACTCACACACATGTGCACGTGCACACACACGCATGCACACACGTGCGCGCGCACATACACACAAGGGGGAGGGAGAGAGAGTGACACACAGAGACAGACAGAATGAGAGGAGGGAAGGGGAGGGAGAGGGGAGAGGGAGGGGAGGGGGTAAGAAGGAAAGAGGAGGGAGAAGGAACCCCTCCCCAGGATGAGGAATAATGACCCTGCTGGTGGCCATTGGCTGGGAGCAGCCTTGGGAGACAAGCAGCCAGGGTGAACCTTCCCATGCGCTCACAGGCAGATTCTCAAGGTCAAAGGACCGCCCGGACAGCTTACACCAGATGCCACTGTCCTTCGGTTAGAGGGTGCTCCTGGGAGCAGGCCACTGAAGGGGGTACAAGACTTCCCAGCGGGACCTCTGAAATGGCTGTACCCACTCACATACTTGAGGGAAATGAGAAGGGTTGACCCGTGAAAGTTGGTGCATATGGCGGGTGCTTCAGTTCCTGCCATGGTTGCTAAAAGGTGGCTTAACTTTTCCCTGAGCACTAGCCCCGGTTGAGGAGGTCTGTGGACATGGCTGAGAGTCTCTCTAGGGAGGGCAGGCCTGCCTCTCCCATGAACACTTTCCTTGGGAGCAATGGAAATCAGACAAACCAAATCAATCCTGCTCTCAGCCAGTCTTGAACTCTTAGACAAGGCTAATTGCTCTCACCCGCAGACCCCACCTCCCATCAGTGACTCCTTATCGATCTGACACACTCCAGGCAGCACTCCATCTCCAAGAGTGTTGCAGACTTTTACGCTTAACATTTATTCCACAAATTAGCAAACAGGATCAGACAGGTTTAGAGATGAGCCCAAATCAGAGAGAGTGGGTTCAGGAACAGGAGGAGCCTGGTGTGTTGGGTAACAGTTCTTTCTCATTCTTCTTTTCTGCTCCCTCCAGAAACGTCCAGCTCCAAGGTCGCACACCTCTCCGTAGAGGTCCAATCTCGGTCTCGTTTGTTAGCCTGTTTTCTGTTCATCTTTGAAATTTTGATTGGCTCATGGCTGGACCCAGTCCTCTCCATACTTCTCATTGGCTGGTTTCCTTCCCTTCCTCTTCACATCTTTGGCTGCCTTCTCTTTCTCCTGCCCTTTCTTTCTCCTCCCCTCCACCTTCCCTTTCTCCCGCAGTCTCTTTTCTAGTCACTTTTTCATAAAACCTTTGCTCCTTCTCCTCTCCTCTCACTAGGTTTCCCCCTCCCTCCCCACTCCCTCAGGGCCTCTCCCCCTCACTGGCCATGCTCTTCAGACATCTCATTAAAGTAATTGTTGACCTGAATTCTGATTCCAGTGCAGCTATAATTATGCTCCACAGGAAACCCCAGGGGATTCAAAACAGAGTCTTAATCTATTCCACAGGAATCAGAAACAACTCCCAAGGAAGGCGTTTAATAGTCGAGATTAACTGAAGGCTGCCTGGCCATCCTTGGGAGACGTCACCGCAGCCCAGCACTGGCCATCTCTCTGCCATCCACACTCAGAGGCATCAAAGGTCCTCTCCAACACCATGGAGAGACGTTAGGGTTTCATGTCATTTCCTGCGTTAACTCAATGATAAGGCAGCTGGTGAGCTTTGCGAGACAGATCCCTTATCATCCCTGACTATGCTCTGGGAATGAGGCACCCGTCAGGCCTTGGAACTTCCATTTGTCTCAGACTCCAGGGCAGAGATCAGAGGTCAGAGGGCAACTCTGGTCAGTAACACAAAGCTTTCCTGTGTACATCAAGAAAGCTCTAGAACCACAGTAATTAGACCGGTGCTCATTCTATAGATGGTTCTAAGAGAAGTGGGGCTAATTGCTGCCCCCTGAGTACAGGGCTTTCCTCAGGGCCCACCAAGAGGACTTAAAACTCTGGCGCAGGTCTCTGTTCCTTGAGTCGAAATTCTCTAAAAGCTTCTTGTCCTTCCTCCTCATGAGAGTAGCTCCCCGGGGAGACTCTCCCAACCCTGCTTGAGCAGACAGGGAGGTTACCCAGGGTGCTTGGCAAGGCCTGGGAATCTGCATTTATAGAGGGTCCCTGGGAGGCTTTGACCTGGGAGGCTCTTCAAGCTCCGCCCAACATAACAGCAGCATAGGGACCAGGTGGAAATGCTGATTCTCAGGCCGAACTCAGACCTTCTGGGACAGAAGCCACAACTTGAGAACTTCTACTCTAGAAGGTCCTGTTAAGTATGAATGGGGCAGGCAGAGAAGAACCGGTGTCCCCAGCTTGCAGTGACATGAACAGAAGACGGGGAGTTCAGAACAGCCTCGGATCCACCTGTCATTCTCCCTCTTCACACACATCACAGACACCATGCCAGTTCCTCCTGTGGTAAGGTCCAGCCCAGGACAGACGATCCCCAGGAGTGTTGTTGATGGCCAAACCCCACATGCCTGCTGCCTTAGGGTGCCGCTTCTCAATCCTGTTCCCTCAAAGACACTCACCTACCAAGCTACTCCACCTTCCGTTACTAATCTACTTCTCCTCAGAGAAGGCAGCCACCTGATCCTCCTTCAGCCCCTAGAGCTGATCCTAGGACCTGATTAGAGAACAAGAGGACACTTTTGGATGTCATTATGCAATAGCTGCCATCACCTTGCAACTCGTTATGCATTACACACTAAATTAATCATTTATGGCTATGCTGTTTCTCTGCAAAGAGAAGCCATTCTCTCCAGTCTAGAGAACACAGATCAATCTACCTCTGCACTGGAGCCACACACAAGTTCCCCTCATCTTTGGTAATCTGCCTGTTAGTAGGAGCATAGGGGCAGGTTAAGGCACCCTAGCACTTCCCAATCAGCTGGTGGCACACACTTAGGGCTAAATGTGCAACTTAGTTACATTTCTATTGCTGTGATGAAGACCATGACAAAAAGCACCTTGGTTTCATCCTACAGTTCCACATAACAGTCCATCCCTGAGGAAAAGCCAGGATAGGAACTCAAGACAGGAACCCAGGGTCAGGAACAGGTACAGAGGCCATGGCGGAATACTATTTACTGACTTGTATTGGAAGGACCCTGCTTCCTCCTGCGATGGCCACTTGTAAGCTCCCTGCTAGCTCTCCCCTCTCTGCATGTATAGGATAATCAGGTACTGTATTCCTGCTCATATGTAGGAGCATGCTTCCGATTGCAAAACAAGTATCCTAAAAGTTCCTGATTTCAATGAAATATGTACACCTGGAAGCCTCCCACCAACTCCTCAACAGCGAAACAGCTGTGGCTCTCTTTGATTAAAGTTGAACTAGCTCCTGAAGTGATTCCTAGAGTTTGATCTTTGTTGTGCTTATGGCCTTCCAAGCCATGAATCTCATCTTCCACTCCTCTTGCCTTGGTGGGCTGGTGGCCATCAGCCCCAGGGAGGAGAACCACAGACTTGCTCCGCTCAGCCAGCTTCCTTACAGCACCCCAGGACTGTCAGCGCATGGGCAACACTCCACACAGTGAGCTGGGCCTGCCTGCATCAATCATCAGTCAAGAAAATGCACCACAGACTTGGCCATGGCTAATCTCATGGAGACACTTTCTCAGGTGAGGTTCTCTCTTCCAAAACAACCCTAGCTTATGTCAAGTTGGCATAAAATTAACCAGGACGGTGCAGGTTAGCAGTTTAACCTAAGTGACTGTGTGTTACCTGGCCAAGAATATTATCTGGTAACAACTTAAGACTTACTGTATGATCACCATTTCTGTATGTTCTATGTGTTGACTCATTAAAAGGTCATGAGTATATAATAATCATAATCTTCACCCTTACCTTTAGAGAAATCAAAGCCCATTGAGATAATATGACATGCTCAAGGCCATAGGTCATGGGGCTAGTGACACAGACAATGCACGTTTACATACTGCACTGTCCCACCCAGTAAGACCTTAGAGTTGACTCCTGCCTGTGACAGGCAGGGCTTAGGCAGGGAAGAACAGGCCTCCTCCTTGCTTTGAATCTCTTTTTGCTCCACCCTCTCCAGCAATCTGCTCTTCCTGATCTTACAAACCAGCTGTATGATGCTGAGCTTAAAGAAATCCAGAACATAATCCAATGTCATCAAAGACTAAAGAAGGAAGAATTTTATTTTTTTAAAAATCTATATTAGTTAGGATTCTCTAGAGAAACAGAACTTACAGCATTAAGCTATACACACATAAAAGGGGATTTATTAGGACGACTTACAGGCTGTGGGTCAGCTGGTCCAACAATGTTTACCAATGGACATTCAAACCATGCAGTAGTTATTCAGTCCGTGAGGCTGGATGCCTCAGCTGGCCTTCAATAGATGCCAGAATCCCAAAGAAGTAGGCTCCAGTGCTAATGAAGGAATGGACTTGCTAGCTATAGTAAGAGTAAGGAGAGGGAGAGAGGGAGAGAGGGAGAGGGGGAGAGCGACAGGAGAGAGATGGAGGGGGGGGAGAGAGAGAGAGAGCACTTCCTTCTTCCACACCTTTTATATAGGTGTCTAGCGGGTAATATACAGGCTAAAAGATCTCCCCACCTCAAAATATCTGGACTAAAGGTTTATCTTCCCACCTCAAAGATCCGGATTAGAAATGGGTTTTTGTACCTCAAAATTTTTAATTAAGAAAAAAGTCCCTCACAAGTATGCCCAGCCATTTGGATTTTAGTTTATTTCAGATGTAGTTAAGCTGACAACCAAGCATAGTCACCACAGTATCCATTCCTCTTCTGCTTCTCATCTGTCTATTCAGAAAGTACACATCTGGGTTCCATACATGGCTCAGGTGTTAAGAGCACTGACTGCTCTCCAGGTTTGAGTCCCAACACACATGATGGCTCACAGCCACCTATAACTATTGCCCAATTCTGACCTCCTTGGGCACCATGCACACACATGATACACACACACACACACACACAGACAAAACACCTATACACATAAAAAATTTAAAATAAATAAAAGTGTAAAAAGAAGCATCACATTTACACCATGCCCTTGCATTAGAGAAGAGGTCATTATATCCTTCTAGAAACTTAAAATAAAATGACATGGACAAATATTGCAGCGGCCAAATAGAGCAGGTGCTATTTGGAGGTACAGGTGGCACTGGCACAGAGCAGAGTCAAGGACAAGCTACTGATGATGGGGCAAGAACCAGAATGTGGCCCTTCCAATGTCCTCCATCACCCCCAATCCTGAAGATGTTTGTTTGACAGACACTCAGTGAACATGTGGAATCGAGCTGTCTTCCTCAGAATTCTCACATCTCAGCCATGGAGGATGGCTTTGGTAATATTTAAGGAGATTAAAAAGTATAGTGCAAGTTTTGGTGTCTTTCAAAACTCAGTTATGTTAATTACACATGTTTTTGTTTTAATCCAAGGTATAGGATATGAGGCTGCTTTAGCGTGTCTACAGCTGCAGGTTGTATGCCCCCTGTGGGCTTTGAGAAGGGTATGATCTTTGCCAGCTGCAGAGAGTTTAGCTTTGGGAACTCAGAGAGGGAATAAATGCCAGCGCTCAGAGAAAGAGTTATTAGGGGCAGGGAGCTTGGAGAAAGAAGGAGGAGGGGGCTGTTGCTTCTCCGTGCTTCTCCGTGCTTCTCCGTGCTTCTCCGTGCTTCTCCGTGCTTCTCCGTGCTTCTCCGTGCTTCTCCGTGCTTCTCCGTGCTTCTCCGTGCTGCTCCGTGCTGCTCCGTGCTGCTCCGTGCTGCCCCGTGCTGCCCCGTGCTGCTCCTGTTTGCGGCTGATACAGTTTGATGAGAAGAAGTTGGTATTATCATGAAGATTGAACTTTCCCCAAGGAACTACGTCCCTAACCAGCAGTAAGTAGTAAAGAGGCATACTCTGCCCCTTTCCCCCCTAACCTTTTTTCTCTCCTACCTAGTGTTGGGAGGGTTGGGAGGTATAAGGATAGATAAGGGTTGGAAGGGAGGAAGAGGTATAAAAACCCAAATAAAACAGATTTTAAAAAACCACATGCTACAAAACAGGACTCTTGGTTCAATGCAGCAGGAAGTGGTGCCCACAGACCCAGCTGCCACTTTACTACCAGGAAAAGCAGAAGCACCCGGTGTCTAAGGATAAATTTTTTTGTTTTTCTTGGAGCAACTGGTCCTCAGGCAGGAGGCTTTAGTCAAGTTTATCTGCCACCAATCATGGTCCACAGAGTGTCACCCTTCATTGTCAAAATCCTTCAGCACTGTGGCCTGCCCTCACAATTCTGACACTCCTGGGAAAGGCTATCCTACACGGTATCATGTCCTCAGGGCCTTGGAACCTACGGGAGCCTAAGTTCCTAAACTGGTCCAGGTGAGAGCACTAACAGATCTGTATCTCTGGACCATTCCATTGAGAAGGTGGGGAAGAGGTGTGCTGACATGAAGTAGCAGGCGACTGTTTTTAATTCCACACCCTTTCCCTGAAACAATGTTTGCTTGAGGCCAGAGAAGCTGCACCTACAAAAAACAAACAGGAAATCCTGGGCTCATCAGAGCAAGTTAACAGGAGCAAGCTCTTAGAAGAGTACACATTTTTCTTAGACCACACAACTCCTGGAGCTGCCTAAGTTACATACCCTGGAGCCCTTTCCCAAGTCCTGAGAGGAATGAAGGGGTGGGCACAAGTCTCCACTGGCTGAAAAACTCTTCCTGCTTTGACTCTTCCCAAAACTTGGTAGGTTGTCAACTTTTGCTGGGGGTTGTCATGTAAAAAAGGAAAAGAGGGTGGAAAGGGAGGTGGTGGGAAACTCCCTACAGCATGGGATCCCTGGAAAAGAGAACTGGGGAGGAGCGAAGAAATCTTGCAGCTAGAAAACTAACTTCAGTTATCTTCCGGGATGATATTTAAGATGGGGGGGGGCAGAGTGGGAGAGACAGGGTTTTAAGTATTGTCTCTGTCTCTTTTCTGGATAATGGTGTCTGTCCACCTGCGGTTGTCTCTGAGTAGCACGTTCTTTCTTAGGGTTTCTTTTTTGAAGCCCTGTCTCCACCCTTCCTGTGCCTTCCTGACTTGCTTTCAGTCAGACTAACGCTTTCTGTGTAAAACTAATTCTCTCAACTGGGAAGGAAATACCTTTCAGTTCTCTCCTAGCTATAACAAAGCTCTGCTCTAGCCTACTTGGGAATGCTATCCTCCTCCAAAGAACAATCTTTCTCTACCACTGGGAAGTCATCAGGGTCTGAGTGCTGGAAGTAGAGTTGGGGGAGTGGGGGATCTATTTAGACTCACAGTAGCTTTGAGTTTTCCTAGCTAAGGAAAATGAACAACAACAAAACCATCTTACACAGGCTTAAACCAATGGTAGACTCACTTAAACCAATAGCTCAGTGTCAATTCCCCAAGAAGCCAAATAGCCCAACTTCCTGCATTGATAGGATGCTTTCCTACCATCTGGACAAGTCGCCTCTATTTTGAAAAAAGAGTGGTCTGGATTCAGGTCTTTAGGGAAACTGACTTTTCTCCTCTTTTTCTTAGTCTCCTGGTGTTCCTGTGGCATAGGCTGCTAAAGAATTCCTCAGCAGAAACGGGATCAGCTGGGCTGCTAGGAAAGCCACGGAGGTATGTAAACTGGAAGGTGTCTTCCACACTCTCAGCTGAGGAAAGTGAGAGCCTGCTGACTGGGAGCAGCAAGGATATATTAATTAGGGGTTCTTAAAGAGATGTATTTTTTAATACTTTTATTTTATTATACATGTATAAACAAACTACGTACAGCAGGGAGAACCATGTGACAATCATGAGAATAATGAGTTCTATACATATTACATTCATAGTGACTTGGCCATCTGCATTCGTCCCGTTTGAAGTAAGTGTCTTCCTTGTCTTGTTGGGTCTAAATTTCCGAATGAGATTCAATATCTATCCTATCTCAACTCTAATAGCTTAACTTCTTTATCTTGATCTAAAATGATCTTGTCCCCTAACCAACTAAGCTTAGTTGTAAAACTATACTATCTTGTCTTCAATGCCCCTCAGAGACTTGAGAAGGAATAAAACTTAAATTCCTGAATGAACCAACAGTGTGGGTTAGCAGCTTCCAAAATGTGCAAATTGACTTAAGACAGTTTACTGCCTGACCAGTCACCCAGTACACTTTATGACGTTGAAGCCTCATCTTCAGCTTTCTGGCCTTATATCTCTGCCAGATTTGTTCACAGGGCAGGAACTATGAGAACTTGCTTACCCTGACTTGGCAGAGTGCGGCCGTCGACTCTGCCTGCATCTAAGTTGCCCATTTTTAGGCAGATTCTGTTTGTGACAGGAACAAGGACATTTTGCCCGGTGGCTGGTTTGCCACCTTTGAAGCCATCTCTATAAGGAGGTTCTTTGATGCTCATCATCTTTTTTGAGGTTGGCAAGGTTTTGTCAGAAGTTAACTTGTCTTGTTGTCGAAGAAATTTAGAATTGTAAGAACAACTTTAAATGCCAACAAGAAGTTGAGGCTAACCTTGAAAGTGTGCCCGGCAGTTGGGGACAGCTGGCTTTGTGGTTGGGGAATTTTTGCTGATTATTAAGGCCATAGAGTATGTTGAGCATAAACATAGTTTATGGTACACATGACCTTGTATGGAGATTCTTTTACATCAGCAACAGGCTGAGATGACGTGGCTGGTGGGCCTGAAATAAAAATATCTATACTTGTGCTACCTCAACACTTACTGGCTTGCTTTCCTATTGCTTTCTCAGCCTGCTTCTTTACACAACCCAGAACCACCTGCCCAGGGCTGGCACAAATCCCTCAATCATTAATAAAAAAAATGCCCTCCAGACTTGCCTACAGGCAATATGATAGAGGTATTTTTTTTTCAATTGAGTTCCCTCTAACCAGGTACTCTAACCTGTGACAAGCTGCCAAAAACACCATCCCAGAGAGATTTATCAAAACTCAACTTCCCACCAGAATCCAATATTTGTTCCAATCAGACTGTTCTAGAATACTATCAACAGTGGTCTCAGTTAGGGTTACTGTTGCAGCGATTAGACATAGTGACCAAAGCAAGTAAGAGAGGAACAGGTTTGCTTGGCTTCCACATAGGATAGGAACTCAGACAGGGTGGGATCCTGGAGCTGGAGGCAAGGAGCTGATGCAGAGGCTATGAAGGTGTGCTGCTTAGTGGCTTGCTCCTCATGACTTGCATAGCCTGGGCCCTCCCCCATCAATCACTAATTAAGAAACTGCCTTACATCCAGCTCTTATGGAAGCATTTTCTCAATTGAAGTCTCCTCAGATAACTCTAGAGTATGTCAAGTTGACATAAAAACCACCCAGCACAGTAGTCCACTTCTGGGGTTTTAGTTTCTATAATGCTAAAGGGATGCTGCAGAGAAATACTCTGGCACTGCGAAGGCATCTATCTGAACTCTGAACGTGTGGAACCACATTGTAAAGTACAAGGACACCAGTGTGCTGGCAGGCAGAACTTCCCCAGGATTTTCCATAAAGAGCCCTGTCCTAGTGTCAGAATCCATCATTCTCAGGATGAGTCCAGCATTCCTGTTGCTTCTGGGCCTCAAAGCACTGCACATAATCTTTAATAAAAGCATGTTATTCCTTATTTTTCCAAGGGCAGAAAGGGTAGCTGGATGAATGGAAAGGCAAGCCAAAAAAAGAGTAGGGCTTGGCTTGTCATGACTAATGCCCTTTGCGTCTGGACCTTTCTGCTCAAATTTGGGGAAAGCCTCGAGGAGCTAACTCTGCCTTGGTCTGCGAAGTACATGGACACCAGCAGCACATGGCTCTACTGGCTCCATGTCCCAAGGCTGGACGGGCTGCCCAGGAATGTGTGGGCATTTTATGAAGCACCCAATTAATCAGGCTACTATAGGACTGAGCAGAGTCACCCAGCCACACCTGGCCTTGGGCAAGAAGAAAAGCCAACAGAGCCTAGCGTGAATAGTGACTGCTTTACTTTGAGCAGATCCGAACCTCAAGAAAGACTAGGTTAGGAAACTCAAGAGGCAGTGTTCTGTTTGGAGACTAATATTCTTTGTCAGATCTTGTTAATCACAGATTAAAACATTGGATATATATATTTGTGTGTGTGTGTGTGTATGTACACACACACACACACACACACATATATATATAAAACTCTTTTTCACTTTGAAAACTGCATACATGTATACAATATCATCTGACAAACCACCTACACTCCTCCACCCAAACTTGTTCCAGGATACCCTCAACATGTCTTCTTTTAAAAATTTCTCTTTAAACCTACTGAGTCCAATTAGTGCTGACAATTGAACACGGGTGTGGGGTCATCCACTGAGAAATGGCCCAACCCCTCCAAAAAGAAATTACTGTCACCCTTTCCAACACCCAGTCATCAACTGCCAGTAACAACAGCTCCGCATCTCTGTCTGAGGCCCGTGCAAGGCTGCCAAAGTCATACTGGGAGTTTTCATCAGCTCTATCCTCTGCAGGTAACTATGGTGGTTCTGAGACCATGTGTGTCACAGGCAGGCCCTGCCTAGAGACAGCATCTCACAGTACTAGCACACTTTCTGACTTCCCTTCTGAAATGTTCCCCTAACCCCTGTGGATGGCGTGGTTGATACAGATGTCTTCAGCTCAGCCCTCCTGGTCACTTATTCTGTGCAAATTGAATATTTTGAGATCAGTACATTAAAGACCACACATTGCAATATGGTCTTGATCTCAGCTGAATGCTGCACAGCTGGGGGAATGGGCTATTAGGCATCGTTGATTCACCCCACATCCACCACGGGAGTAGTCCAAGGTTTTCAGTCTCCTGTGCCTTCTCCACCGGAAAGGGCTGTTGCCACTGAGGTCTTTTGACTCTGCCTGAAGACTATCATGCCCAGATCTCGAGATCTCCAAAGACAACTTGGGAGCCACTTCCAATGCAAATGCATGAGGGTTGTTTATTCAAGCCCAGGCAGGGACTCCCTCCCTCACCAACACAGAAGACTGGGAATGAGAGCCTGAGCTTTACAAATGTGTGGTTTTTGTAGGTTTTAGACAGGAAATGGATTTTACGATATACAAATGAATGACATTTGTACAGATTATGTCTGTCCCTGATTGGCTGTTATTATATGTCAGACCATTTGCGGTCAGTTTGGCCAGCAGAAAGTATATTTGGACTCTAGGTGCTTTCCCAGAGTGAGCTGATTGGCTGTTGCTAGGTGAGCACCTAAGGAATGTAAGGTCGGGTTCATTTGTGGTTGAAGTAGCCTGGTGCAGGAACTTTTACCCAGACCTGGAGGTATAAACAATTTTTTTTCCTTAGAACATAAACGTTGGCCTTTAGTCAGCTTGACCTCATCCAGGGAGTTCTTTCTGGGCTAGAATTGGAGGCCTTTTGTCACACAATGGAGTCTGGTAGCCCTTTAACAGAATGGGGTTAATCAGACTCCACATATTCCCTTACAAATGGAGTTTCATAGTGCCTTGACAGACATCAGTCTGATATGATAGGATTTCAAAAGTTGGCAACAAATTCTTGAACTCAGACAAGCTTAGATAAGTTCTCATATTGAACTCCTGCTACTCTGTCTTTTCAGAGGCCCAGTTACAATGACCAAAACACCAAGAATAACAGAGGGGAAACCCAATTTAGTGGCATGGTTCTGCTGTACAAAGCCTGTGGGGATGTGGCATCGGGATTCCACTGTGCAGCTGATGCTTGTGAAGGCTGTAAGGGTTTCTTTCAGGGGAGCATTCAGTAAAACATCCAGTACAAGAAGTGTCATAACTGTTCTATCATGAGAATGACCAGGTACCAACGCCAGCAGTGTTCCTTCAAGAAGTATCTGTAGCTGCTTCTTCCTCTGGGAAACACCAAATGGCAGATGACACAGGACCTGCGGGCCCAGGATTAGGAGGGTCTGTTGCAGAGGATTCAGCAGCAGTCTTAGGGGCTGCAGTCATGGCCGAGGCCATGGCTGTGGTCAGGGCTGCGAGGTTCCTGGAGGTAAAGCCGAAGACAAGGAATGGACCCCCATCACCAAGCTGGGCCGCCTGGTTAAGGGCATAAAGATCAAGTCCTTGGAGGAGATTTATCTGTTCTCCCTGCCCATTATGGAATCAGATTATTGGGTTTTTCCTGGGCACATCTCTAAAGGATGAGGTTTTCAAGATCATGCCAATGCAGAAGCAGACACGATCTGGCCAGCGGACCAGATTCAAGGCTTTTGTCGCTATTGGGAGCTATCATGGTCACATTGGTCTTAGTGTATAGTGCTCCAAGAAGGAAGCCACTACTATCCCAGGGTCCATCATCTTGGCCAAGCTTTCCATCATCCCTGTATGAAGAGGCTACTGGGGGAAAAAGATTGGCAAGCCATACACTGTTCCGTTCAAGGTGACCGGCTGCTGTGGCTCTGCTTTGGTGCATGTCATCCCTGCCCCCAGAGGTACTGGTATTATCTCTGCTCCTGTGCCCACGGAGCTACTGATGATGGCCAGTATTGATGGCTGCTACACATGAGCCAGGGGTGTACTGCCACCCTGGGCAACTTTGCCAAGCCCACTTTTTATGCCATCTCCAAAGCCTACAGCTACCTGACAACCAACCTCTGGAAAGAAAGTGTGTTCACCAAGTTTCCTTATCAGGAATTAACTGATCATCTTGTGAAAATCCACACCAGAGTTTCTGTTCAGTGGACACAGGCTCCAGCTGGGGCTGCTACATAAGGGTTTTTATACAAGAAAAATAAAATGAATTAACTCAGTTTAAAAAAAAAAAAAAAGAACCAGGCATGGTTGCACACATCTTTAGTCCCAGCACCGCTACTCTCATTAGCGGGACCTGATTGGATGATGCTCCTCTCATTAGCATGCTTTGGTTGGCTGATGCCTCCATCACTGGAAAGGCCTGGTTGGATGATGCCCCATCACTGGAAAGGCCTGGTTGGATGATGCACATATCCCTGTAAAGGCAGGGTTGAATGATGCCCCCATCTTTGGAAAGATTTGATTGGAGGATGCACCTATCACTGGAATGTGTAATGCTCCTCCCATTATAATTGCACTATTGGATTCTGCCTAAGACAAAATCCACTTATTGTATCACCAGTGTGACAGCACTTTCTCTTTCTGACAATTAAACCACATCTGCACTATTTCATCCTAAAGCTGGAATATTGAAGCCAGATCTTGGATTTCTTGCTGGTCTGGGAACATGTTCCTGAGGAAGGCATGTTCCAGTGCCCTGATTTGTTAATCAGTGACCATGATAGAGAACACCAGAGTATATTGTGGCTGTCAGGACATCGTGTCTCCCTGTGTGCTTTATTCCTGGATCAGTCCTGTGCTTCGGATCCTCCAGGAATGTGCCTGTCAATCTTTAACCACAACCTTTTTGGCTGTGGTATTTCTCTCCAAGTTTTTTGGTTGTAATTTTCACATGATTCCAGGCTGTAACCAGAGTCTGTTTGCAAAGTTCTTTCCTTTTCCTCTCCAATCTCCATAATTTCATCCAGTGCAGATTTCTTCTCCACAGGCAGAGCTGAGCTCTGCAAAGGTCCCTTCTGCTTCACTGGTGCTGCGCTTCCCCCTGCATCTTCAGGGACCTTGGACCCAAACAACTTGACCTGGATGATGTTGCTCCAGCCAAGCTAACTGCTCTTTTATTCAGATTGAATGTAACTTTTTCTCTAATCATTTTCTTGGCTTAATTCCATAAAAATGGGCATCTTTTGCTCTTCTTCTTCCAGACCTCTTCTCAGTTGATCCTCAATGAACTTGGCAGGTTTTTTTTTTTCATTGTCAAGGTCTCGCTTTTTCTCTTTTCCTAGTTCCAGTCCCTGGCAAATGGCTTCTGGAGCCCTGCCTATGTACTGGATGTGCCCACCTTTTGGTGTCTTGTCTGCTTCACACAAGCCCACTCTGCTCAACCACTCGGTGAAGTCGGGTCAGCGTTTCCCACCGAGTGGCCTTCATGTGGGCGTGTTCTCAGTGGCTGATAAACTCATTGTACACAATTTTGTGTGGGCTTCCTTCATGCTGAAGCATCTCCTCAGAATTTTGAGAAAGTCATTTCGGGATTCCTTTGAAAAAATGATCTGTAAACCACTGAGGATTTTCTGAGGCCCCAAGAGTTGTCTCTGATGAGAGTAAGACACACAGTGGCACTTAACACCGTGGCACTGCTTCTGGCCAGTACTAGCAAAGCCTTTGGAGCCCTTTGGATTTGTTGGCAATGGCCTTGGGACTCAGAAAACTCATCTTGTCCATGGCAACCCAGAGCAAAACTGGAGTTGACACTGTGCTAGCAGAGGATTTTACAGTGCGGAGGCCCACTCCTGCTCGCAAAGCATTCTGGGTGAGGATCCTGACATTTGCGTTCCCATTGGCTCTCTTCTCTACATGCTGCCCCCTTAAATTTTTCCTGATAAGTCACCAATAGCAACAAAGGAAGCTGAGAATTTTATGTACATCGTCAGGTGAGGTAAATCCTGCCTTTAATCCTAACACTCAAAAGGCAGAGGCAGGAGGATCTTTGAGTTCAAGAACAGCCTGATGTGCATAGCAAGTTCCAAGATAGCTCAGGCTACTTAAGAGACTTATCTTTTAAAAGTCTGTTAGTTTGTACTTAATCCTGTAGTTACTCATATTACTCCCACACTTGTCTCCTACATAATAGCAGTTGCATAGCAGTGGCGTAGCGAGAAGCCTGGTCAGCCTGTTTGAGTCCACACCTGCACTGAGATCTTTCAGTGTCCCTGTTAAACGTCTCCCGCGTGCCTGTGGGGCACTTCCTTGATAAATCACCAGCTTGACACTACCTCCAACTCCAACAGTTCACACATTCCTGAAAGAGAGTGCTGTGGTGACACCTCCTAGCAGTGATGACAGGAGGTCTGGGTCCCTGATCCTGTGCTTTCAACAGCCATGTCTGGCTGAAACAGGCTTTCCCGCTTGGCCGTGTTTTGATCCTAGAGGTGATTGATTTTTACAGTGACCTCTTCCTGGGATGTACACTCATTTTGAGGTGGTCCAGCTGGGTCCATGCAGTCTTAATGGCCATTAGTGACAGACATGAGTGTCTGTTGTATTGGTCTGACTTACAGTAATGGAAGGCGCCTGTAGCATACCTTCATGGGTATGAAAGGGCACCATATTAGTCTGGGTCTCCCAAGGCACCTGTCCTTTGACATGGACCGTCTCTATGAGTGAGGAAGGGAGATAAAAGCCAAGGTGGTTGTCACCAGTATCCCTGTGGCAGGAATGGAGCTTTGCTGTACCAGTGCCCTCGGAGGTTCAGCTTAGTCCTAGATCACTGGCTTTGATTCAGGGGTCTGACCTTCTACATTACCACCATTGTATTGGGGCCTGAATTCATTCTTTTATATTTTTAATTTTATTTAGTTTATTGTTTTTAAAGGCAGGGTCTGTGTAGGCTCAATTTTTTATTTTATTTTTATTTTTTAAAAATATTTTTCAATTTATTCATGTTACATCTCAATTGTTATCCCATCCCTTGTATCCTCCCGTTCCTCCCTCCCTCCCATTTTCCCCTTACTCCCATCCCATATGACTGTGACTGAGGGGGACCTCCTCCCCCTGTATATGCTCATAGGGTATCAAGTCTCTTCTTGATAGCCTTCTATACTTCCTCTTCATGCCACCGGGTCTCCCCATCCAGGGGACATGGTCAAATATGTGGCACCAGAGTTCGTGTGAAAGTCAGTCCCCACTCTCCACTCAGCTGGGGAGAATGTCCTGTCCATTGGCTAGATCTAGGTAGGGTTTTGAAGTTTACTGCATGTATTGTCCTTGGCTGGTGCCATAGTTTGAGCAGGACCCCTGGGCCTAGTTCTGCCCATCATAATGTTCTTCTTGTAGGTTTCTAGGACCCTCTGGATCCTTCTGTTTCCCTATTCTCTCTTGCTTCTCTCACCTAGAGTATCAATAGGAAGTCTTCCCCTCTGTCTCACTTTCCTAGCAAGTGAAGACTTTCATGGGACATGCCCCTTGAGCTAGTGTCCAGATATAAGTGAGTATATACCATTTGACTCTTTCTGCTTCTGGGTTAACTCACTCATTATGATCATTTCTAGTTCAATTCATTTGTCCACAAATTTTGGGAATTCCTTGTTTTTAATAGCTGAGTAGTATTCCATAGTGTAAATGTGCCACAGTTTCTTTATCCATTCTTCTACTGAGGGACGCTTAGGCTGTTTCCATGTTCTGGCTATTATGAATAAGGTTTCTATGAACATGGTTGAGTAAATGTCCATGTTGTGTGCTGGAGCATCTTCTGGGTATATTCCAAGGAGTGGAATAGCAGGGTCTTGAGGAAGCCTTATTCACAGTTTTCTGATATAGTACCAAATGGATTTCCAAAGTGGCTGTACTAGTTTGCATTCCCACCAGCAATGAAGGAGTATTCCACTCTCTCCACATCCTCACCAGCATGAGGTGTCGCTTGAGTTTTTGATCTTAGCCATTCTGATGGGTGTAAGATGGAACCTCAGAGTTGTTTTGATTTGCATTTCCCTGATGACTAAGGATATTGAGCATTTCTTTAAGTGTTTCTCAGCCATTCAACACTCTGTTGAGAGTTCTCTGTTTAGTTCTGAGCCCCATTTCTCAATTGGGTTATTTGGTTTGGTGGTGTTTAATTTCTTGAGTTCTTTATATATTTTGGATATTAGACCTTTGTCAGATGTAGGCTTGGTGAAGATCTTTTCCCAGTCTGTAGGCTGTTACTTTGTTCTGTTATATTTTTTAACCAATATATTTTATTACAACTTTTTAATTGAGCATACGTCACTTATAACCCAACTAACCAAACCAATAGGAAAAGAGGATTAAGGAATACAATAACAAAACCGTAAGGATGTCAGTTCTGAGGAGCGATTCTCCTGGCGTAATCAGCAGGATTTCTTCTGCTGGAACCTGGAGTAACCAGAACGCGGAACCTCAGCATGAGCCAGAGCTGGATCCCCGAAGCCTTCCCTCAAGCAGTTCTCTCTAGGAGCATCTCGAAGTGTAGTGATGAACAATCAAAGCTATCTGAAGTCTCCAAAAAAAAAAAACCTTGCCTCCAGTTTTCAGCTCATTTTTATATCTCCTCCCAAAGTCTTTTCACGGGATCTTTTCAGCTGGCAACAATCAAGCTCCCACATGAAGTGCCTGGTCTTCTAGTGTAATAACATCACCTGTTCTCTCACAAGACCGTTCCAATCCCACACTTGGGATCATAAAAAACAGGTTTATCTCTCCTTCAGGTCTGTCTACATAACCCTTGCTGCCCTGCTGGAGCTCACTATGTTGGATCAGGCTGGCCTGAAATTCACACATCTGACTCCCTCTGCTCTCCAGCACTGAGATTAAATGCATGTTCTACCATGCCTAACTTGGATCAAATTCTTTTAACATTTACTTACATTAAAATCACTTTATTTAAAGAAAAGGTGTAATGATCTCCTATTGTGTCATTCATTAGACATTGAAGAGAGACTCATAGTGAAGCCAGGTGTCTTAGCTTGCACTTACAATTCCAACGCCGAGGACTAAGGGATGTAGGCAGAATGTAGGGGTCAGCGTGGACTATATACCAAAACACCATCTCAAAATAGCTGGATGGTTTTTATATATTGTGAACGTTTAATATGCAATTAAATCGTGGTGAAAAAAATTACCCTAAAGTATTTCTAAGTCTGGTGTCCAAACTCTCAGACACCAGCTATGGTCACAGTGCTCTAGGGACAAAAGCAAGCAGTTCCCTGGACACTCCAGGCCAGCCTGGAACAGCCTGGCCTGCATAGAGTTAGACTCCACCTCAGAAAACAAAACTAGACTGGGAGTGGTCGCAAGTGCCTGTAATCCCTACACACTGGGACAGGGAGGCAGGAATGCTGGGAGCCTCCAGACAGCTCCTCATATAATAAACAATTAAATTAAGCCTCAGCCTGGGAACAATTAAGTTGGTATGTGAGGGAGCTACTGAATCCCAGTTCTAGGTGACAAAACACCTTCCATGGAGGAACTCAGGCCAAGACCTCAGAGAGCTCTGGGCAATAGCTTCTGCAGGAAAGACACCCATGTCCTGCCACTCTACTGCTGGTCCTAGAAACCCACCAAGCTACAGACTTGCTCTCTTGATCCTCAAACCAACTGTAGGGGTGTTCATAGCCAGGTAGGGACATCCAGACATGCTAGCTCAGTCAGAGTAGGTGGTGTCCCCAGAGCTGGTTGAGAGTTAATGCATTCAGAAAAGAGTCAATACCAGGATGTGTCCCATGCATCTGCGGGTACCCATTCTCCCTAGCCCATTGATTTAGAAATGTCCTGAGCTCTGGCCTATAGTGCCAGCTCTTCCTTGTTACACTCATGTCTTAAAAGTTCTTAAAAGGAATCCAGGAGTGAGAGGGCTCAGTGACAACAGACTTATGACACTGGCTCTTGAGAGGCATCCGACTCATAGAGGTCTTCAATGAGGAGTTGGTCATCCTTGGCAGATGAGCTGTGAACATCCTCTGAGGATGGGATTGTGTTTGCTGATGGGGTTTTGCTAGGGCTTCAGGTTGCCTTGGTGGCTGTTTCTGGAGCTGCTGCTGAAGCTGTGCTGGGAACGGGAACTGGGGCTGAGTTTGTGTCTTTCCTTAGCTGAGGCTGGCTCTGGCTGGATCATCCTATATTTTAAATTCCTCCAGGCATCTTATTGATGCTCTCTTCATGTTTTTTCACAGTCCCAAAACTTCCCTACCTCTAACATCCACATGACATTAGAGGATGGTTAAATATGTGTGGTCAACATGGTAAGATGGCCTCAAAAAGCAGACAAACCCCCAAACCGTAAAGCTGTAATATAAAGTACCCCAAGCCCTTTTCCTGGTCCCTGTTGCCAAACAAATTTCTGATGATGACTACTGCTGTGTTTTTGTAGTGTCAGTACACAGGAATTTTAAATTTTAATGGTATGTTGAGTTAAAAGCAAAATGAAAGGTCAGCAAGTTGCTCAGTGGGCAAAAGTACCTCCTGCCATGTCTGAATCCCCATAAGAAGGAAGGAAAGAACTGATGCTGCAAGTTGTCCTGACTTCCACACTACCTGCTGTGGTACATGGGTCTATGGACACACAGGCACGAAATAAACAACTGCAAGAAATCCCACAAATAGCAAAAGTTTCTCTTCCCCTTATTGGCAAGCCCTTGCCTAAGAATGCACCGGGCATTGACTCAATGGGCTGAACATCAGCCATCAATGCAGTGAACTAGGATGGAAGTCTTCAGCATCCCGAGACCATAAGGTCATCTTAGATCACTGTAACTGAACCAGAAAAGCTTTCAGAACCCGAGGGCTAGGAGTGAATGGAGCGTGCGTTTGTTGGAAGGGATTTGTCTCTCTGGAAAGGATTGCAGTATCACTGTACTGGGCTGAATTTTGGTGATACCCATTCATGGAAGATTTCTTAGGTGCTCCATGATATCTCACCATCTTGGACAATTTTTGGGGCTTTGTTTTGGTGGTGCCTTGTAGGGAAATCTGAGTTCTTGAATGGCTGAGCTATTTCAGGGTGGTCTTCTCTAATAAATCAGACAGATTTCCCTCTAACCTCTCTTATGGTAAATTCTACATATACTCCTGCTCTCTCTGCTCTGGGAGCCTGCATTTCTCAGTACCCTGGTCAGCTGCTCAGTAGTGTTCTGGGGATTATATGTGCATATATGAGGTAAGTTTTTCCCTGGTGTGCCACACTTCTCTCCGTAAGTGCAAAAAGCAGGCAGGCCCTTCAGGTGAACTGAGGATTCTGTCTTGCAGTTGCGCTTTTGGAATTTTTTTAGCATCACCTTGTTGGGTTAAGATAATTCCCTTACGTTGTGAGAAATTCCTCTCAGAATTAGTCCCAAAAGACAACTTATAATTCCAGTTTTAAAAAAATGAAAAAAAACCCACTTCCTCACAGTCCAGATGTGTCTGGTACACTGTAAGTGTGAATTTTCACTATGGATTCTGGGGGGGGGCACCCAATCGCTTACTAGGTGCAGTCATGACCTCAGGCTAAAGTGGAGCAATATGTTCTGTGTTGTCTGAATGGCTGAGTCTTTTGAATATGTTATGACAGAGCCTGAAAGATATGTGCCCCTGGGCTATACTAACTATATACAATTCTCTGTGAATTAAAACTGTTGTGATCATCTTGCAATTGAAATGAAAGAGAAATCGTTTATTTCATTATCGGCCATGTACCACATGGAGACGTTCTGATGATGCATTTGGCTCTGAGTGATTGATGCTGCTGTAAATTACCCTGGACTCGCTGGTCCAGCAAGCTAGACTGGGTGGAATGGCTTCTTTAGTCTGTCCTTGGTGCCATATCCAATATGAATAGATGCTTGTTTCTATGCCCAAGTCACAGCAGTTGAACACCCAATAGCACAGGGTCTCTGGCCAGTTGGAGAGGTGACTCAATTCCCCAGCCCTACCTTTCCATTTCATATCTCACTAATTCTGGTATCAACTGGTCTTCTGGAAAATATATTGCAAGCATATTTGAAGGCACGAGACCTCAAAGAGTTAACAGCTGTGAGACAAAAGGAGCCAGAGTAGGCAAGGAAACCCTTCAGAAAACAGTCCAGAAAGGATAGACAGAGGTCTGGGGAGGGACAAGCTTGGGCTGCAGCACTATCTGGAAGAAAGCCAGCGCATTGGCTGCATAGGGGTCTCAGGGGTGAAGAGCTCTGGCTGCTCTTGCAGAAGACCTGGTTCGATGGTGTGATTCTCGGCATCAAACATGGTGGCTCACAACATGATGCATTTGGCTCTGAGTCATCAATGCTGCTGTAAATCACCCTGGACTCAGCTGTAAATTCCAGTTCCATGGGATCTGATTATCCCTTCTGGCCCCTGTGGGTACTGCACACTTGGCACACTGATATACAAGCAGGCAAAGCACCTATACCTCCAAAAATAAAATGAAAATGAAAGCGATAAAGTGATAGCAATCTTATAGGAAGTTTTGTGAAAAGAGCGCCCACAGAGGAGTTTCTCAAAACATTTTTGTTTTGGTTTTTGGTTTTTTTTGTGGTTGTTGTTGTTTGCTTTTTGTTTTGTTTGTTTGTTTTTACCTCTTTCCATCATAGATATGCTGCCTGTTCCAGGGAGAATGCTGCATGCTCAAATACCATAGTGGGTTTCAAATCAGTTGCCCATGTAGGATGTGTTGGCTTGTGTGTTCCCCAAAATTCAACCAAGCTTGTTCCTGAAAATAACCTTGCCTCTGTCTGCATTGGCCTCAAGGGATGAAGTCCCTGGGAGTAGGACCTTGTTCTCCTGTGGAAGAGATGAGGAAGTCTAGGGGCATCTGATTGGTACGTTTTTCATAACTAAAACAGGTGATGATGAGTGGCAGAGGCAGTGATATGGTAGTCAGGAAGTTTTCAGAGATGGCTTTTGCATTGTTTTTAATGTTTAGAAATGTGAGGATCCAAGAAGAGATGGTTTCAGATATGTAGACCATAGCAAATTGGTCAAGATAAGAATCCCCATGATGGGGAGGGGAGGGGAAAGGGCTTGGACAGAAAAGGGAAACTGAGGGCAGGGACATCACTAGGGCAAGCTGGAGACCTGCCGTGTGGTAGGCTACAGGGAGGATTTGAGGATGTCCGTGGCTGGATCTCCTAGCAGCAGGGTACATGGAGACTGACACGGTCACCTTCTAGATTGGTAGGGCTTAGAGTGGTAGGAGGGTAACACCAATCCGCCTACAAAACCTTGGACCCAAGGTTTGCCCTGCATGAAGGATGTACAGAGGTAAGGATGGAGTAGACTCTAACGGAATGTCCAACCGATGCCTGGCAACCTGGGACCCACCCCATGGAAGAGAGCCAACCCCTGTCACCATTAAGGACACTTTTCTATGCTTACAGACAGGAGCCTAGCATAACTATCCTCTGAGAGGCCCCACCCAGCAGCTGATCAAATCAGATACTGAGACTCACAGCCAAGGATTAGTCAGAGTTCAGGGAGCCTGGTGGAAGAGTGGGGAAGTGGGGGGGGGGGGAGAATAGAAGGACCTGGAGGAGACAAGAATGCCACAAGAAGACCAACAGAGCCAAATAACCTAGTGCCATGGGGGCTTACAGAGAAGAAAGCACCAATCAAAGAGCAAAGCATGGACTGGACCTAGCCCCCCTACATATACCTAACTGACGGGAAGTTTGATCTTCTGTGGGTCCCCTAGTAAGTTGAACAGGTGCCATCTAGGACATGGACTCTGCTGTCTGCTTTCGATCACTGCCCCTAATGGGGCTGCCTTGCCTGGTCTCAGTGAATAAGGAGGGGCTCAGTCCTGATGTGACTTGATGTGCTAGGGTGGGTTGATGGGGGGGGGGGACTCCCCTTTGCTGAGGAAAAGGGAAGGGGACAATGGATGGAAGAGGGCATGAGCGAGAGACCAGGAGGATAGGGGCTGTTGTAAACAGGATGTAAAATGAATCTATATTTTTAAAATTAAAACAAAAATAAAGGGAAAAAAAGAATCCCCATGGTGTGGCTGAAGGCCTGGAAGGAAGGGCTGTGGTATTTAATGAGTGAAGAAGGCAGGAACTATGTTATGCAAAACCCTGAGGAGGTAGATCCTACTGAAAGGTACTAGGAACATCTGCAGCAATGGAGCAACATGATGCCTTTATTCACTGCGGCCTGCTCACAGAGCAGCTGATATTTGCAGCTGGGATCAAGATGCAACATGGGAAACACAGTAGCTTCCAAAGGCTCCAGGAAATAAAAGGAATAGGTTGCTGAGAAGACAGGAAAAAGATTTGTGTCTTCAGACATTTTGCTGCTCCAAATACGACAGAGATAAACTAAAGCTTTGGGCAAATTTATGTTTACGTATGCAAAGCTTGAGGTGCCTAAATAGAAATCTACATGTAAATGTCGTATGGTTACTCAGATCAGAGTCAGGTGCCTAGGAAAGGAAGTCAAAGCAATGAAGATACTTGGGTGATGGATGTATCAGTTGCTTGCTGCTGCTGTGCTAAAACACCACAACCAAAAGCAACTCGTAAACATATATTTTGCTTACAGTTCTGGAGGGAGGGTTCATAATGTGGAGGAGAAATGTGGAACAGGCAGCCAAAGCAGGGAGCTAAAAGATCACATCTCCAGCCACAAGCAGAAAGGAGTGAACAAATTTCAAGTGGGGCAAGGCTATGATCTCAAGAGCCGCCTCCCAGTGTGGCACTTCCTCCTGCAAGGCTCTACTTCCTGAAAAGTTCCATAAACTTCCCCATCAGCACCACCTGCTGGAGTCCAAGTGTTCAAACACATGAAGCCTATAGGGGACATTTTTCATTCAAGGTACCATGTTTAATGTGCCCCGTTACTTAGGAGATCCTTCCTGCAGCTGAAGGTGAATCTCAAATATACAAGAGACATTGACTTCACCAGTAAGCCTAATGATTGATACTATTTGAGACTTAACATCTGGGCCCCATTAGACCTTTTAAATTAGTGGTCATCAGTGACCAAGGGCTGATGAACATATCAAAATAAAACCGTCCTGGAGCAACAGCCATCATCTCTATCAGATGGTTGCAGAGACCAGTTAGGGGTGTTAAACACAATATGAAGCTTCTTACTGGTGTAAGTGGACAAAGACAGGACAGATGTTAAGGTAACCAGTCCACGGGCAGCTACAGTCGTTCATCTTCACTTCCAATGTGACAGGGTTAGAGCCACAAAGGAGATTGAAACACACCTTTGAGAGTGTCTAGGAGTGCACTTCCTGAGCATTAAGAGATGAGAAGGGATCTGTCCTGAAGTGAGCATCACTGTTGTATGGACTGGACACTCGGGTGGAATAGGAGGAGGAAAAGGAGGAAGACAGAGAGTGGCGGCTATCCTCTCTCTGCCTCCTCCTTGGCCTATCATGATGTGAACTGACAGAGCTGTTTCTCTTGCTGCCCTCCATCATAATGAACGGGACCTTCAAAGTTTAAGCAAAAATAAATCTTGCCTCTGAGCTGTGTGTGTCAGGCAATCCATCACAGGAAATTGGTATCAGAAGTGGAGTTCCCTGCTGCAACTAAATCTACTGTGTGCTTCTTAGGCGTCTGAAACTGGTTTGCAGAAGGAAGTTTGAAGACATTGGAGACGTCGGTCAGAGAAGCCCTACAATACGGGAAGGAACGTTTAGTGGGTGATTGTGGTGGGAGCGAGGAAACCCTGAATACTGATTGAAATTTAGGCCGCTAACTGCAGTATTTGTGAGGCTTCCAGGGGGAATGAGGACTCGTGGGAACCATACAAAATGTAGACAGATTCTTTGTCAGCCTGATTGCTACAAATGAAACTCTAGCACACGCCTTAAGCTTGAGGGGCAGAGTTTAAAGGTGATGGAGGAAGGGTCAAGGCAGATATTCAAACTACCAAACTACGAGAGTTGTGGGGTCATAGAAGCTTGCACCCAACATTCCAAAAGAAAGCTTGGGATGCCGGGCAATGTAGTGAGATCTCCATGTGTGATGCACGAAGATATGAGGTGAAAGATAAGGCGTAGTGGAAAAGCCAGGATATGGGGAGGTCAGAAATGTGGAGTGTCTGCTGAGAAAAGCAGCCAAGTAGTGGAGTCACCCCAAGAGAGGCTCTGTGGCTGTAAGTGGCACACCCATAGGAAAAGAATGGCTGCCGGAGCTTGTTGGACCTCGCATGGTACCCATGCATCTTAAGTGCCAAGCATGAAAGCTATAGGATTTAATGTTTTCCCTGCTAGATTTTGGACCTATTTTGGCTCCATCCCTATTTCCTATGCCTTCTTCCCTCCATTTTGAAATGCAAATGCTTAGGCTACCAATTTTGTATTGGAAGCACATCATTTGCATTTTCCACATGAGTGTTCACAGTTCTACATTGCCTTTAGTCAAAGAGAAGACTTTGAACTCAGTCTGAGAGTTTGAACAGTTTTTCAAACAAGTCTATGAGTCTTGTGCACAATATGAGCTGATCATGAACCTTTTCTTCTGCAGAGCTGTCAAGGGCAGAATACCACTGGTCAAGGAGAATGCCACTGGTCAAAGAGATGTTTGGGCATCAGGTTGATGAGGGTAGCCTTGTGTTGCTTAATCATGGTCAACTGTACTAGATTAGGAATAAGTTAGGCTTTTAAGGCATACATCTAGTTACGTCTGAGGATACGTCAAGAGGATTAACGGGGGGGGGGAGATTGAGGGGGGATGTTACTCAATGCTGAATATAAGTATACCATTTTAACAGCAAGAGTCTTGCTGGAATAAAGGAGTAAGAAACCTAGAGAATGTGGATATTATTACCCTTTCTGTGTTCTCCGACTGTCTATGATGTGAGCTGAACTAACCCACTATGGTGGACAAAACTCTTCATAACCATGAGCCAGAAGAAAGCATTCCTTGTAAGTTGTCTATACCAGGTAATTTTTTTCATAGCAATACAATGCAGAGCAATATAATGCAATGCAATACAACACAATACAATAGTCCTGAGGAGGAACTTTCCCGATAATGATGGAGAAAGCAGTATGACTTAGGTCAGAATGCTATATACAGGCCAGGCATGAGGGGGCCTCTGCGCATGTATAAGTCAAGTGTTTCTATTGCTCCACCTTTCCTATGAAAATTGTGGCCTGTGCTGATGCCCACCTCCCCAGTGATACCCTACTTGTGTGGCAAGTAGCATGACCCTGTGTGACATGGAGGTAGAACCCAGCCATGTCCTTATGTCCTTGAAGGTTGAAAGGGTCTGTACCTTAAACACTGCCATTCCTGCCCTATAATCACCACTGTGGAGCATCCTGGAAACACTCATGGCCAGAGTTCATTACTTTTCTGTGTAGCACCATATGCATTATATAGAGTAAAGCTGACTTATGTAGCAAGTACTGGGAGTAGCAGAATACATATAGAGACCTTGAGTTGGGGCGAGGGCGTGAGACATTGGTGACCAATGTAAAGGACAATATATTGGCTTCTTGGTCAATTGGAGAAGTCATTACCTTTTGGAATGTGGCTTCCCAAGACCAGGTAGCTAGCTGCTTGTACTTTGGGTGTAGAGTTTTGGAGGAAGATCAAGAATCAGCCACTTAAAATTTTTAAAAATATCATCCAAGTCTTTAATAAAGCACTAGAAGGGCTTTCCTGGAGGATTACGTTTTCAGATGCCTCCATAATTTAATTACTAGGTAAAGGTTTGGCAACTTCAGTGCATTGCTTGGGTTTCTCTAGCATGGGATTTCTAAGGTACACCCAGACATGAATCCAGCAAAGCAATAAACAAGTAAATGCTTTCTTTCTAATATAAACTTTCTGTTTCTCTAACATAATATTTTTATCAATTATTTGGGAATTTCATACAATGTACCCTGATCACACTCATTCCCCATTCTTCCCAGTTCCACCCTTGGGTACCCCTCCCTTCCCCCCATCCCCACCCCGCCCACAAAAGAAAACAAAACAAGCACAATTTATGTTGTTCATCTACTCATTGGAGCATTGTCAAAGTACCAATGGCCAGCCCCTTAAAGAACACTGAGTCCTTCTCTACCTTCCACCCCAGCCCTACCAGAAGCCATCACCTGTGAAGGGCTGTACTTAGCATCTTTATCACAGTTTTTAGGACCCTTTTCAGTCCTTAAGCTACCTCCCTGTCTGGACCGTTCTTTTGTTTTTGTTTTGAGGGATGGGTGCAGACTAGTACAGAAGCCTTCAATGTCTCTCATTCTCAGTTATGAGTTTACAGTCCTCAATATCACTGCAAAAGAAGCTCCTCTGCCCGCACCAGCTGGTGACAATGTGGATCATAGAATTCCACATGGTTTCTGGTGGATAATGGACCGTGGACATCAACATGGTCTCCAGGGGCAGCAAGGACCGCAGAAGTCTCGAGGAGACTTAATTTGGAAAACAAACCATTCTTCATCTCAGATATCTTGTTGCTCAGAATCAAGATGGTCCTGTGGTTGGGCAGCATGTCCAGGAGAAGGACCTGTGCGAGCATCAGGTTGTTATACACAACCCTTCCCTTGGCACTGGCCACCCCAGTACACCAGGCATGACCGTTGGTGTTTGCAACCTGCTGGCAGAGCCACAGCCCGGTGCTCTCCTCGCTCCAGCAGAGCAATCAGCGGTGGTGGCTGCATCTGAGGTGGGCCTGACTGATGGTGACCTGAGCCTCTCACGAACTCCCATACCTGTCACCACCGTTGTGTCTAGTTCTGTTTCTCTCCACCACTGTGCCCACTCTGTTCTGCCATCTTTTTTTTTTCAATTTCATGAAGCCACTTTTAAAAACCATCTTCCATGTCAGAGTCAGTCCCTGTTCACCATATAACTGTGGAGGATGTCCTGTCCATTGGCTAGATCAGAGTAGGAGTTCGAAGTTTACTACTTGTATTGTCCTTGGTTAGTGCAATAGTTTGAGCAGACCCCCTGGGCCCAATCCACCCATCATGATGTTCTTCTTATAGGTTTCTAGGACCCTCTGGGTCCTTCTATTTCCCCATATCCTATATTATTTTTACCTAGAGTCTCAGTAGGATGTCCTCACTTCTATCCCAATCTCCTGGTAAGTGAAGACTTTCATGGGACAGGCACTCAAAGAAAGAATAAGCAGGCTACCAAGATGAGACTTGATAGCCTATGACCTATAATGGGGGAGGAGGTCCCCCTCGGTCTTAGACCTAGGGGAAGGAAATAGGATCAAAGCAGGAGGGGGAGGGGAGAAACGGGAGGATACAAGTGATGGGATAACAAATTAGTTGTTATCTGAATAAATTAATAAAATTTAAAAATCTTCCAATAAGACCTACCATCTTTTTAGTTTTTCTGGAGATTCATGCACTCTACAGGATCTCCCTCCTCTGCCATGGCTCCTCTGAAGCCTCTGTGAGCCTCTCAGACTCCTCAAATTGTCCCCAATGTCCCATAGATGCTGGCAGCCACTGCCAACTTCTCAAGTATCTTACTATAAACTTAACATGAACATGTTCGAAGTAAAATTTAAAGGACTCAGACACATGTTGTATGACAGACTTTTCCTGGGGAGATATAACACAAATGTACATGTATTTGCCATAAAAAAGGATAATGGAAACAGCTCAAATGTACACATTGATAAAGTCCAAATAGGGGAACCGGTGAGTTTGCTTGAAATGACTTATAGGAATATCGGTAAAGTATTGCTTTCAGGTGCAGAAGAGACGTAAAGACAGCTTCATCAAGGAAGTCCACCCATGCATGGGGCAGCTCACGAATTCTGGAAATCTGGAGCACACTGCAAAGCTGCCACTTGTGGCAAAGGTGCCACAAGTGAGAAAGTGTGCTTTCATGGTGGCTCACTTGGTCTGAGCCTCTTCTAGGGGGTATGGCTGCTCTGAGTTACTTCAGGAAGTTAGGCTGTTTGCAGGTCTGTCTGAGAAGGGCTCTCTGCAGTGTTTTCTCTTGATACCCTTTTCCAGGACAAGAAGTCTATTGATTCTTGTCAGTCTCAGGGACTTTCTGAAGCTATTTAGAGGTGCTTTATTTCCTGTCTAAATCATCTTCCTTTCAGGATGGAATGTTTCTGTCTCCTGGAAACTCTGCACAACAGCACATTTTTCAGGCTTCTCCATTTGATCTTCATTAGGAATTTTTTGAAGTTGAATGAGTAAAATAACCTAATGGAAGATTTTCTAACTTTGTCACATTTTCGTAATTTTCCCTCAGCACAAACTCTTGGATGTTTTCTGCTTCAAGCATTCCTCAAGGGCTTTTTTTTTTCCTGCACGGGTATGGTTTCTCTGCACCATGGATTAATTGTTAGCATGAATTGGTGTTTAGTCTCTGTATTTTTGTGTTCTACTGTCCCAGAGTGGATTCTTGCACTTTGACTTTGATATTTGAACAGAAACTTAAGCATTCGTCACTGTCTTTATATTCAAAGCCCATAGAGGAATCACCATAGTTACCACAACTGTACTTTTGCAGTATTCTAGTATCCCTTGTATTCAAAAGTATACCCTGGGGGGATTCATGAATCATTTTCTATGCTCATTACATTTGTAAGACCCCTCTCGGGTATTCACATGTTAATGGGCAATATGCTTTGAGCCTTGATCCAAGACCTTCCCATATTTCCCACACCTGTGATGATTCTCTGGGAAATGAGCACAAGTAAAGCAGCAAGCATTGGAATTAAGAGGCTGCAGTAAGCAGGGTCTCTCTTGAGGAGCAGCCATTCTCCCTGTTGCTCTTCTGAGAGTCTGTCAGGACTGAAGAGGGGAAGTCTTTGTGAAAAACTCCTAAAGGAAAGGGATTCTTTGCTCCTGTCTCTTTTCCCCTCACCTTCCAGCATGGCTCCCTGTTCTGCTCTGTGGTGAGCAGGTCTGGCTGAGTGGTGTGAGACATGGGACCTTTGCTACAGTCATCTCTCTACATTTTTTTCAGTCCTTTCTTGTAATCCATGGGTGAGCAAGTCTGGCTGAGCATCACGCCTCCACCCCCTTAAGCTGCAGTTTGTTCACTGCATTGCTGATGGGTGACGTTCCCAGACCTCTCCCATTGGTATGGGGAATTCACAACACTGCCATAACCAAGCCTGTGTCATAGCCCTGGTTCTGGAATGACTCATTCCCTGAGGCTGCTGGAAATGGTGGTCTTTCCTTCCTGTCCTTCTTGCTTTTGGGTGCTCTGTCGAATAAGCCACTTGTATCTAGAGCTTAACAATTGAACTTTTACCCATTATCCTGAAAATCAAACTGGTTCAGAAGTTAAATGTTGCTGAAGAGCTGACTGTTGATTGAAAATCAAGTGATTGGGCTTCTGCGAGATGTCTTTAACCTCCTGGATGCTCTAATGTCAAGTGTCCCCTATTAGGGACAAGTTCATGTTGCCTGCTATGGCTAATTAATAGAAATAAATTTGCATAGAGTCTGATTTCAGATAGATGTGTATTTTTGATTGATTGTACAGTTTCTAAGATACATCTTTTTGAAGGCCCTAAATGTTAACTCATGCCAGTTAAGAAAGCAATTTAATGGCTTCTTTGTGAAAGAAATAATCAGTTGACAGTTTAACTTTGGTCCACTCATAAAACCAGAGCCAAACAATTCAAAACAGGGGAAAAATGTAATGTGGGCAACAAAGTACCAGGATTCAAGGAGCTGGAAGAATCTATAGTCACAGCAGAAATTACAAAGGGGGGAAAGATGTTACTATGGTTTCCTAGCAGAGGACCCCTGGAGGCTTGTAGGGCCATTCAGAGAGTATCCAGAGGAACCTAGGAGGAGAGAGACAAACTGATGTACAAAACCACAAGACCTATTGGTGAAGATTAAAAAAAAAAAAGACCCCATTGGAATATGTAATACTCTAAAAGTATGTTAAAGTAACTGGTTTTGAAAGGACAGGTCCCATCCTAATGCCATTACTATAGCGACTTCAACCTCACAAGAGAAGTCAGCTTACAAGCCACGACTGTCATCTAAATCAATTCCTGATGTTGAAAGCATCGCAAATCACTGAGTAGTACAAGGACTGCTCACATTTGAAGGTTACGGCTGAGTGATTTGGAAAGTGGCCCAGCTGTTCTTCACACCATGCAGTAGACTAGAATGTTTAAAGCTGGTGTGTAAGAAGGCTAGAGAGACTTTAAATAGTAGCATTCATCTGCTTCTGGGGAAGGAGCGGCTTTCTGAACTTTGTCAAAGAAACTTCAGATATGAGAAATTAATGTTCACCTATGTGCACTAGGGATATAGGAAAACATACCCTACATGAATACTGTGGTGCTTCTGGCATGCTTTAGTCACAAAGACTCCAGAGAGCTCAGTGACTTTGCTTTTTTTTTTTTTTTTGAGACAGGGTTTCTCTGTGTAGCTCTAGCTGCCCTAGAACTCGCTCTGTAGAACAGGATGGCCTTGAACTCGGAGACCTGCCTGCCTCCGCCTCCGAAGAGCTGGAGTTCAAGGCATCTGCCATAATTTCCAACCTTTTTGCTTTTGCTAAAAAGTTTAAAATGAAATGTGTTACTCATGGAGGGATGGTGGCTGGGTGGCTTTGCTCAAGGAAATCCTGTACCACCAATGGTATACAAGGAACATGGATTCTTCTGTTGAGTATATCCCCAAAGTCCTTCTAAAGCCAGATGGTCTCTGGGTATCATTATGGCTTATTTCAGTGTCAACTTGGTAGAAATTAGAATCACCCGAGTGGGGAGCCCCATCTAAAGTCTTGATAGCTTTGATTGGTGTGGGAAGGCCCACCCCCACCCCACAATTGTGGGCTGCACCTTCTAGTAGCAGCCAAGATAAAAAGGGTGTCGCAAAAGGAAGATCATCTTGCCTTTTGACCACTTGAAATTCCCTTTGGTCACTGAGTTGGTTTGTCCTGTTGGTGCCTTTGCTGATAGCAGAACCAGCCTTTCTGAGCTCTCATTGTAGAACAGAGGCCAGCAGATCTCTAGGAACTTCTTGGGCCTCTAGCACAAGGTTGAGACTAATGAGACATACCCTGTCTTGTGGACTGAGTTACTTATAGGGGGTTCTCAGCTTCTGCTTGGGCAGGGGGTGATTTGGCTATCATTATTTTAAAGGTCATCCCTTTGGTTTGGTTGCTATAGAGAAACTCCAGCTAAAATAAATTGTACCAGGAGGAGGGCATTGCTGTGACAATTCTGATCAGGTTTTTGAGAGGACCTTGGTAGCATTTGAATTTTGGACTAGGAAACCATTGAGTGCTCAGAGCGCAGTAGTCTGTTCTGTGGGAACTTGGAAGATAATTCTGAGAGCATTGTAGACAATGGAGGATGGGTTTGTGAAATTTTGGAAGAAAGCAGAGACTCTACTAGGACCATTTTTGTAATACTTGAGATTAAGGACCACTGAAGTGAAATCTTTGCTTTACTGTGATAATTAATACTAGTTATTTGGAGCTGAGAATTTAGTGGTGATTAAGAAGAGACCAGCGTGATTGAGGATCATGAATCTGAGTATTTCTGCACAGTTCGGCACCCAGAAGCTGTGGTCTGGAGGGGCTGAGGATGTGTCTCATCCCGGCAGCCCAACTTGGTAGTATAGGAGGCTCCCAGGTAGTACTAGTTCTAAAGGCATAAGTAGGTCATGGAGATCAGCTGGGGCTTGGTACTGTGAGAGGCCCAGGCAGGCCATGATATGGAGGACATGGAAGAGTTTTGCTTACTGGTTTACTCCTCAAGGCATGCTCAGTATGCTTTCTTAGAGAACTACCAGATGATGGGTAATATTGCCCACAGTGATTTGGATCCTTCCACATCAATCATAAATCAAGAAAATGCATCACGGGCTTTTCCACAGGTCAGTGTGGTGAGGGCATTTTTTCAATTGAGGTCCCTCTTCCAAAATGACTCTAGCTTATGTCAAGTTGACATAAAACTAGCCAGGACCCCTGGCCTACCAAACAAGAAACCTATCTCTGAAAAAGAAGGGGGAGGGTATTAAACTATGTAACCCAATGGTTTTCAGTATATTCATAAGTTGTAAAGGCTCAAGAGGGTGATGTAATGGCATCTAGATTGTAGCTCAAAAAGGGGAACCATAACAAGTTGGAGCATATATCACAAATACCCTATGCAAAAAGAGAGAGAGAATTAATCTGAAGCTATTGGAATGAGTGGTTGTGTTCCATTATGGTGGGCCACACTGGACTCAGCCTCCCCACACTCGGTATTGCCCTAAGTTGCTAAGGTGCTTCTGAGAGCCATTCTGGCGCTATCGGCCATTAGCAGGCCCATTCTCACTTGCTCCAGTAAATCCTAGCATTAGATTCTGAGAAGCCAACTTATGAGAGAAAACTATGATATATATGTGTGCAGCTTAGAAAATGCTAGGATACTAACTTATGAGAGAAAACCATGATGTATATGTGTGTAGCTTAGAAAATGCTAGGATACTAAATTTTTAACCATGCTTTTATTGAATAAACCATAGGTAGCATATTATTCAATCTAGCTAGCCATAGAAAGGAGGCTAGGTTGAAAACTATGATATAGAGGCATACCAATTATAACCAAATGTATGCAGTTAGCATAAAATATAAATGCTAATTGTTTATATTAAAAGTGGTAACATACAACTAATTTTACTTTTTAGTGAAGAAAATAAGACAGGATTTTAGCATATTTTAGCTACAGCATATTACTGATACCATAATTTGGTGTTTTACTAAGAGAAAGGCTACTCTGTTATCTCTAAATACCACTTGAAATATTTATTAAAAGGTCCTGGAGGAACCTGACTCATGTGTTCTTTCCTTACACTGCATTGAGATCTTCTGAAATGCTTGTTCTAAAGTAACTGGAAAGCTATGACATTCTAGCCCATTTTCACTACTGAGAAATCAGGTTTTACAGATGCCATGTTGAGGCCCCAATGTGTTGATCAGCCAATCACCAAAAGAGCTCAGGGGACTTGGGTAAGAGGCCGTTGCAGGCTGGCATATTCAGATCCTCCTTGTGGGTGGGGAAAAGTCCAATATGGAATCTGCAGCATAAGGTCCCATTCCAGCTTTCACTGCCAACATGGTGCGTGAGGTCCTTGGTTGCAATTCTTAAAGTAGGTTCCTGAGGGATGGTTTGTTTTGACTTCTAGAAAAATCTACTCAACACAGACTTCCAATTAGACATCAGAGAGGGTGATACATGTGACATGTCTTTTGAATGGGCTTGCCCTGGTTCAAAGGCTTTCCTGTACCTTATGGGGAACCTTGGCTCTGATGTCACCATCTTGAAAGATAGCTTTAAAATATTGATACTATCTTGATGGACAGGGGTTGGCTAAAGGCCTAACTGACAAAGAGCCGCTTGCAAACTTGGCTCCTCAGCATATGAGTGTCCTCCATCCCAACAATTGCACCTCTGAACCCCATATCTAAACTTTGCAGAACTGTGACTCCTGTGTAGCTTGTAGAACTTGGCTGTTGGCTTGGTCATCTCCCTACAGCATGTGAGCTTGTCTGAACCCTAACCTGCTTTGTGTACAACTTCTCTGCTTTTTCAGACCATGTCCATAGATCAGTTTCTCTGAGTAAATATTGAATTCATCTACAGTGGAAAAGTCCAGATGACTGAGGAAATTGTACCTCAGGGTATCAAACTCCACATCTTTCTATCCTTATGGTGACAAGCAGGCTGCCCTGCCCCTTGGAGGCTTGATGTCTTTAGAACAGGAAGGCTAGCTATGAGACAGCTTGCTAACTTGGAAGGCAGGCCTAACTTCTCCCGGGTCACATCACTTACGTCTCCTGGAAGAAACCAATGCTCAGGAAACTTAGTCTTGTCTTGCCTATTTGTCAATAAGCTAGTGCTTTTCTGGGGCCCTGCAAGAGTGTGCTGCCTTCTCTGTGGATTCGGCAGGTAGATATAAAACAGCCCCCAGGCTAGCATGTCTAAGTGGTTTTCTGGTAAGGTCAATGTCTGGGTCTTTTATTCCACCGTTTAGGATGCTGATTGGTTCCTGTTGAGGAATATCATTTGCCACCTCTTGGCCCACCAGAATGGGTGATGTGGCCTCCCCACGCGTACACAGGTCAGTCCAGTGAACGTTTGAGCTCGTCTTAGAGATCGGAGACACTGGAATGAGTGTGCATGAATGTAGGGTGTGAGTAACAGGGCAATGATCAGGGTGAAGACTCAGAACTTAGCCTGGGGATTCAGAAGGACAAAGCTGCCAGGTGGTAGCCATGCCCACTTTCATCCCAGCACTAAGGAGGCAGGGGCATGCAGATGTCTGAATTCAAAGTCAGCCTGGTATTCAGAGAGAGTTCAAGGACAGCTACACAGAGAAACACTGTTTCAAAAACAAAACAAAACAAAACAAACAAACAAACAAAAAAACAAAAGACAGGGCTTTCTGCAAACTCCTACTTGACTCTTACTTCCAGTACTAAATGTGCTTTTGACTACCAAAGGCATGAAGCCGGGCAGTCCCTAGGCTGGCCTTGTCTATGCCATCAGGTTCTATCCTGAAACTGAAACTCAGCACTAAGACAGACGTCTTCCTGTGTCTCCTGTCTCAGTCTGAACCGAGCGGGAGGAAGAGAACTCTGGTATTGATACCTGAGCACCAGCCTGGGACGGGAGAATTGTAGCTGTCCCTCACAGTAAAGTGTTGTAAGGGATGAAATACTAAATGAATGATGAAGCAATTTGTGCCCAGAATGGAACGCAGCCCAGACTCAACCCAGGGAATCAGGAGCTGGAAACGCCCTCCCGCCCCCATTCCTTTTGCCCATTTCCCGACAGTTCCTGGCATAGACTCGTGTGCCTGCCGTGAGCCAGTCTTGAGGCAATCAAAACACCAAATGGAACTGTTGAGTCCTGTGTAACTCACAGGGCTCGGCTGTTTACTTTCTGTCATCTCCCTGAAGCAAAGGACCTTGCCTGGATTGCCGGTCAGACTCAGTGATCCCAGGACCATAGATAGCTAACCCCAATGGTAAGATGGATGCTCAGGGAACTTTCTGGTGAATGTAAGGAGTCACAGGCATTGAAACACTGAGACCTCCTCATCAGTCTACCCAGCTCTCTTTGGAAATTAAATAGATATTTACTTCATTCCCTTTATATTGCTTTTTAAGACAGGGTTTCATGATGTGACTTTAACTGGCCTGGTGCTTGCCATATAGACCAGGCTGTCTTTGAACTTAGAGGTCTACCTGCCTCTGCCTCTCAAGTACTTGCATTAAAAGTCTAGACTTCCATGCTAAGATGATGGAAATTTAAAAAGAATCCTTTAAGTTACCACATAGGTATCTAATCCAATTTAAAGCCATGCTGTGAGGTGGGCAGACATATCTCTTAGACCTCTCCCTGCCTTAGCCACAGCAGCTCTTATTTTCTTAGTTTCTATTACAGAGGCCTTACTTATTAGGAATACCATCCAATAGAGGGTGAGTCTTAAAGATTGGAGGAGTCACTGCTAAAAGAAAAAAAAAAGACAAAAGTGATGGTCTTAAAGTTATCTTTTCAAGGATCTTCTCTTAAAATGTTTATTTCTATTTGGCCTGAGGCTCTAGCATGACACCTAAAATGCCCAAAGGTTTATTAGACTAACATCATCTCTCAGCCTAGTTCTACCACATCAAATGTATAAACTCCTTTCATTTATGGCAAATCAATAAAATAAAACCTGTCAAGTTTTCCTCATCTTGCTTTTTAACATTTTATTTTGTTTGTTGGGAGTGATATGGGCACCCCACTGTGAGTATTGAAGATCTGAGGACAACTTGTGGACTAGTTTCTCACCCGCACACCAAATGCTTTTATCCACTTTGCCATCTCCCTGGTCCCTCGTTCCTTGTTTTGTGCCCTTAAATTTTTAAAATCAATTTTGTGTAAGTGTTTTTATTGGGAAATGTTCTCGCATACGTGGGTGCCAGAGTTTGAATTTAGATCCCCATGTTTGCGGTAACAAGCACCTCACTGACTGTGCTATCTCCCAGACCTCACCTTAAACTTCTGGCCCTCCTGCCTCCAGTCCATGAGTTCTGGGATTAAAGGCATGCACATGCCAGTTTGTGCAATGCTGGAGATAAAGTACAGGGCTCTACGCATCATAGGCAAGCCCTCTAGCAACTGAGCTCCATCCCCAGCCCTTGTCATCCCTTCTAAAAATTGGAATTACTGCATAGCCCCAAGATGAGTGACTGGAGGCAGATTGGAGGTAGAGCCCATGTCCTGATAACATTGTATCTGTCAATGAATCTCATTACAGGAGCATCTGAAGCTCTGCTCCTGCAATCTCACAAGTCAAACCTTATATTTCCTATCTCTTAGTATGCTTACTTTGGTTTTCCCATGGTGCAGAACAAACCCTCCCACTGTACATACAACTGAAGTTCTAGTGCACACGTGTGTTTGTGAGTGCACATGTGAAGGTCAAGATGAGAGCGTGAAGGGAGTCTGTTCTCCTTCCATGTGTGACCCAAGGATGAAGCTCAGGATGACAGTCTTGGGAACAAGCACCTTCACCTGTGCAGCCATCTCACCCGTCCAAGTTTTAGCTTCTTATTGGTTCCTCCACACTCAGAAAATGCTCCAAGTTTTCCATGCGTAAATTGCCCCTTTCAGAACAGCCTCACCTCTTCCCCATAGCCCCCAAATCACTACTGAGTTCTTCATTCCTAGTTCCCTGCTAAGTTAAGGGTGCTGCCATCCTTCCGCTCAGATGCTGTTGAGGTTACTTTTATAAAACTATGTTTGTTCTCTTAGTTTATTTCTTAGCCAGGCTATGGCACAATTAACTGAGACTCTGTTATATTTGTTATAAAGCTATACAACACAATCTCAAGCAATGTTAGTCCATGTTATTTTGTCTTACTCCCAGCAAACATCCCAGCAATACTTTCAGTGTGTAGCTTTCGTTGGTGCCAGCTCCTCCCACCTGATCTTTCCCACATCTCTCGCTGTGGCTGAATCCCCTACTTCCTCCTCTAACTCCTCCTCCCCTGGCTAGCAGGAAGTCCAGCCCCATTCGCTCCCCTACTCAGGGATTGACTGTAAGCTGCTTTATTGCCATACCAGGGAACAATTGGGAAGCAGTATTTATACAACATTGAGACATAAATCAGCAATTTTTCTTTTATTTATTTATTTATTTAGTTATTTTGAGACAGGGTTTCTCTGTGTAGCTTTGGCTGTCCTGGACTCGCTTTGTAGACTAGGCTGGCCTTGAACTCACAGGGATCCACCTGCCTCTGCCTCCCGAGTGCTGGGATTAAAGGTGTGTGCCACCCGCCCGGCTATATATCAGCATTCAAACTACACAATAACCTTATGCTGACAAGATGCTGTCTGCAACAGAGGTCTGGCTGTTACATTTCCTTTTTTTTTTTTTAAGATTTATTTATTTATTATGTATACAATGCTCTGCCTGCCAGAAGAGGGCATCAGATCACATTACAGATGGTTGTGAGCCACCATGTGGTTGCTGGGGATTGAACTCAGGAGCTCTGGGAAGAACAGTAAGTGCTCTTAGCCTCTGAGCCATCTCTCCAGCCCCTGGCTGTTAAATTTCAAATCATCATTTTCCTATGCACCTTATAGTCCATGAAATCTGCTATTGTTCATCTAAAATCCAAGCATCCCCTAATGTCTTTGATCATATATGGTTTCATGATTTAGGCTTAAATAAAGACACTTTTCCTAAAATCCCCAAAGAGAGGCCAAGCAAGGCCATTGATAAAAGGGCAGCCACATAATTGAAGGGGTGACAGAGAGGCTGGGGGTTGACACCATGTGGCAGTGTTAGAGTCCCTGAAGAAAGTCCAAGAGGTACTATTATAAAGGTGAAGCCCAGTTTCAGATGCTCCCCCAGAAGTGGGGGGGGAGGCACGGGCTGAGTCTAGGAAACAAGTTGCATGTGCTATGGATGGTGGCACATGGAGAGACAAGGCGACTTTCCCATAAGCCGCGTTCCAAGAGTATGAGGAGGATTCCTGACACTTCTAAAGGAGACAGCTAGAGAAATCCTGTCTCAACGAAACAAAACAAAATAAAACAAAGCAAAACAAACTAAGACATTTGGATTTTTTTTTTTTAGTCTGGATATTTTAATGATGTGCAACTTTTAAGGGTTTAAAAAATTTTTTAAAGACTGAAACTTTTAAAAGTTGGAATGTTTTAGCTAGGCAATGGTGGCACATGCCTTTAATCCAAGCACTAGGGAGGCAGAGACAGGCAGATCACTGTGAGTTCGAGGGCCAGCCTGGTCTACAGAGCTAGTTCCAGGACAGCCAATGCTAAACAAAGAAATCCTGTCTCAAAAAACAACAACAACAACAACAACAACAATGTTGGACTGTTTTATGTTGTCATATTGATTAATATTAATGTGAGGCCTTATGGACAAGAAATGAAAGGCTGTGGTTTAATGTATTTACATGTCATGTTAACAAGGGGTCAATTATGCTGATTAATCTTATGTCAACCTGACACAAACTGGAGTCATTCTGTAAGAGGGAACCTCAAATGAGAAAATGCCTGTGGTTCAGTATTTTGATTAGTGATGGATGTGGGAGGGCCCAGCTCAGTGGACTTGGATCTGTGGGCCTGGGTGCTATAAGAAGGGCAACTGAGCAAGCCTGTAACCAGCACTCCTTTATGACTTTAACTTTAGTTCCTGCCTTGGCGCCTCTAGAGATGGGCTGACCACGAGAAGTTATAAGCTAATCTAAACACTTTCCTCTCCAAGTTGCTTTTGACCATAGGGTTTTTGTTGCTGTCAAGATGGCTGTCTCTCTCATTCTTTAAGCTAATCCCTCTTAAAGCTTCTTTCCCTTTTAAAGGGAAACCCCTCCTTCCTAAAGCCCTGTTATGTTGTTTTAAATATTATACTGTTTGTACACTTTTTAAAAAGATTTTATTTTATTTCTCTTGTATACAGTGCTCTATCTACACGTACACTTGCAGGCCAGAAGAGGACATTAAATCACATTAAGGATGGTTGTAAGCCACCATGTGGGTGCTGGGAATTGAACTCAGGTCCTCTGGAAGAGCAGTTGATGCTCTTAACCTCTGAGCCACCTCTCCAGCCCCTACTGTTTCTATTCTAATGTTCACTCAGAACCCTGTCCTGGTCAAGGCCCTTTCTCCTAAAAAAAATCTCTTTCCTGAAGGGTAATTTTGTCAGGCAGCGCCTTTCCCTGACCAACCATCATGTGACTTGTGTGCCTTCTCTAACGTTGCCCTGCTGGTTCTCATCGTACCCTCATCCCGACCTTGCTGAAGCGAGGATATATAATGGAGAATCCCCATCCAGCTTCTCACTGACTTAATAAATCATAGACAAGCTGAGTTCTATGCAGTATTCGGAAGTAGATGGCCTATAAGCGAGGCCCAAAAGTCGAACAAGGTATTCTAAATAGCTACGGGCTATTGTGTGACACACGTGGGGGAACCATGGTCATAAAGATAATTTGACCTCACAATGAACACACCAGTCTCTTACACTGTTTGAGAATTCAAAGAGCATGCGCTGTTGGAAACTGCCTAGGAAGGAGGCAGCACACAGCCCTGGCCTGTGTATTTCTTAGTGGGCATTCAGAAACTCATCTGTTAGTTGCTTTTCTTGTTGCTGTGACCAAATGCCTGAAACAAAGCAACTCAAGGCAGGAAGGGCTTATTTGGGCTCATGAAGTGAAGGAGCAGCCCATCACGGCAGGAAAGATATGGAAACCGAGGTGGCTGGTCACATGACACCAATAGTCAGAAAGTAGAAAATGCCAAGTGCTGTTATTCAGCTTGCTTCTTCTCTTTAATTCATGCCAGGACCCAGCCCATGAAAGAATGCACCTATATTAAACATGGGTATTTCCCATCTTGAGTAATCCAATCTAGAAAGTTCTTATTATAGATGAAGGTGCCTGTAAATGAAGTCATTGAAACTGTCTGGCTCTCATGTCCTGGGTATCTGGCTGACCTGAACCTGCCAATCTACCTTCAAGGTCACGAAGAACATCTCTCTTAAAAAGCCAAACACAGGGGACTGGAGAGATCGCTCAGAGGTTAAGAGCACTGTCTGTCTGCTCTTCCAGAGGTCCTGAGTTCAATTCTAAGCAACCACATGGTGGCTCATAACCATTTATAATGACAGCTACTGCCCTCTTCTGATGGGCAAGCACACATGCAGGCAGTTTGTTGTATACATAATAAATAAATAAATCTAAAAAAGATAAAAATAAAAAGAGCCAAACACAGGCCATGAAATGGCTGAGCAGATAAGAGCACTTGCTGCCCAGCCTAGCAATGTAAGTGTAATCTCTGAGACCTACATGGTGGATGAAGAGAACCAGCTCCTACAAGTTGTCCTATGAACTTTGTGTTTGTACCATGGTACACATCTCCCCTCCCCCACATATACAGTAACTATGTAATCAAAGTTGTAAAGCCAAACTCTTTTTTATTATTTATTTAGTTACATCTCAATTGTAGCCCCCTCGCTTCTCTCCTCTGGGTGTCATTCTCTCTCCCTCTTCCCTTACTCCTCAGAAACGGAGAGCCCCACCCACTACTATCCTACCCCAAAACATCAGTCACATCAGGATTGAGTATATCCTCTTCCACTGTGGCCTGGTGAGGCAGCCCTGCCTGGTCATTGTTTCCATGACCTCCTATTGCTCAGAAGCTAAGGCCACACATTCCTGGCAATACCCCTTTACATATCCACTTCACTCTGCAATGGGAAGGATCTCAGAAATGGTCGTAACACGTGGTCTTGTTCTTTCCTTGGATCTCTGAGGAACAATAGAGCCACATCTTGCCCAATCATTCATAGAGGGGGGCGATGAGCATCAGGGCTAGTGAGATAGGTCAGTGAGTAAAGGTGCTTGTGGTGCAAACCTGTTGACCTGAACTCAATTTCCAGATCCCACGTAAAGGTGAAAGCAGAGAACTGACTCCAACAAGTTGGCCTCTGACCTCCACCTTTACACTATGGCATGCATGTACTTGCATTCACACAAACAATTTTTTTTTAAATGGGCAACAGGGACAGTTCTGTATTGACTCTGTCTTAGTCAGGTTTTCCATTGCTGTGAAAAGACACGATGACCAAGGCAACTCTTATAAAGGAAAACATTTCACTGGGGCTGGCTTATAGTTGCAGAGGTTTGGTCCATTATCATCATGATCAGAGGCAATGGCAGTGTGCAGGCAGCCATGGTGCTGGAGAGGGAGTGTGCACGATAGGTCAAGCAGGCAAAGGTCAGAATGCTGAAGACATGAACAAGTACTTAATATGTTGACCTGAGGCACACACATAGTCCTTTTACCCAATTATCTTCCTAAAATGTTTTGTTAAATTACAGTGTGTGTGTGTGTGTGTACGAACACATGCATGAAGGAGAGGATAGTGTGTGGTGTGTAGTATGTGTATAGCGCACAGCTTATGTGTGGAGGTCAGAGGACAACCTGCAAGAATTGGTTCTTTCCTTCCACCACATGGGGCCCACACATTGAACTTGGGGTATCAGGCTTGACAAGGAATGTCTTTATCTGCTGAGCCATTCATTCTTTCAGCCCAAAGTTCAACGTCTTCAACTCTATACTCTCAAATACACGTGGAACACTTACAAAGTGACCAGGTGGTACCTCATAGTTTAATAGACTTCTAGATATTGTGTCACCCTATATTCCCTTGATTTTTTTTTTCTTCTGGAAATCAGGATCTGAGAAACCTTGAGCGCAGGAGGTTTATTTTGGAAGTGAGCCCAGAGTAGGCATGATGAGTAGGAAGAAAGATTAAAAATGAAAGTCAATAAAAGGAACATTGCTTGGCTCATTCCTGCTATGAGCATCCGGTCCAGGATCTCCTGGATGGATCTCTGGTGGTAATAGTTGGGTTGACGTTCTGTAGGATGGGAAGCAACATGCATCTCCCACCTCCCATCCCATAATGACTGATTGTCACCCAAGAAGTGTTCGCTCCCTATATTGAGCTTCTCTGTAAGTTGAACGAGCTCCTGGATTCTAGAGCATGCATGACATGGACACACACCAGCTTCTCAGGTGACCCCGAAGAGAGGAGTCCAGCCACCAGAAGGCCCTGCCATGCATAGCTACCACCCCTCACAGACCCAAATAAGACTACGTTCCCTCCCTCATCTACATTGATTCCCACAAGCTTGGAACTTTGGAAGCACTGAAAATTTCCATGTGAGATCAAATTGATGGGTAAATGAGACGAGCCTAGAAATGTGTCTATAACTGCTGTAAATCAAACTGTAGATGCCGGAAGCGTTTAAAAGGGCATTCAGGCTAGCATTAACATTTGCTGTTAGTGAACTAACATCACTTTTTTCCTACCATCAAATTTGCTTTTTCCCACCTCTTCGGATGCTGTGTATATATGGTATAAGATGCATAGCATGGCAGATTCTATTGGAATAGAGTAGAATGATACAGTCTGCAAAACCAAGCATTCTTCTTACAATAAGCTACCAGTCCCCTGGACTCTCTTGGTTCTATCCACCTTTGAGGTCTCATCCCATCAGTGAGCAAGGGTTATTGTCAGCTGCCAGAGTCACATGTCTGCCCAAGGAGTGTACATAAGCCAGATAAAAGCCCCTTTGACTTTGTGTATATCTGGCTAAATGAGTTGTGGAATCCTCCAGTCTTTGGAACAGATTTGAACCAGTGACTGGTAGTGTTTATTGTCAGTCAGGTCAACTAAGTTTCGAATCACCTGGACATTTGGGCATACCTGTAGGAGATGATCTTAATTGGGTTAATTGTGGTGGGAATATTTACCCACTGTGGGTGACACCATTCCCTGACCTGGGTCCTGGAATGCATAGAAAGGGGAAAGCCAGGTGGGCAGCAACATGCATTACTCTCCACTTTCTAATTTGGATTGTAATGTGAGCAGCTGCTTCAAGCCCCTTTTCCCAACATGAAGGACTGTGTGCCCTTGAACTGTGAACCAGCATATGCCCCTTTTCCTTTGTTTTATCACAGAAACAGAAAAGTAACTGAGGCCATCCTTAAATAGGATAATTTAAGATCCTCTCCCGCCATATTAAACTCCACTGTTGAGTGAGTGGATTAATATCGTAGCATACCGTGGAGGCTTGTTCCATGTCTCACATCCTCACTGTTTACCTGTTTCCCAAATAACACACTTGAGGCCCCTTGGTCTACTGTTAAGAGAAATTCAAATTAAATTAACCATTCTAAAATCCTACAAAGAAGCAACATTAGGACGTTGGACACAACATAGATTTGTACTTGTATGACAGAGCATGCTTAGAATTCAAAACTCAAGAAACTGAGGCAGAAAGGTCAAGAGCGAAAAGTCACTTTGTCAGTAACTCTGAAAACTTGGATGAAGTGAACACTTTTCCATAGAGAAATTTACCAAAGGGAAATGAAGTTCTCTATAGCCGTGAGACAAATTAAGTCAGGCTCAGACTGTTTCAGTTCCAGCACCCTCCAGAGTAAAGACAAGGGGGCATTTACTAGCTTGTTTTGCAGTTAAGATATCTATTTGCAAACTAAGGGCACGCCATCAGCCTCTGGTTTCCACACACATGTACATACATGTATCTGTGCATATACCCCAAAGGAAAGGTGAAACACTATCCATAAAAGAAAAGTTAAGTGGTAAGAACTCTTTGAAGAATTTAAGAACAAAGAAGAACATACCTTGGGAGATGACTCTCAGTGGGGACACCTAGACCCAAATTCATCAATAAAACACAAGCATGACCTCTTGTTGATTGAAAAGTAGGAAGTCATAAGCTTTTTCCAGGAAAGTAAGCCTGACTTATCATTGAAATATCCCTTAAGATGTAATTAGCAAAGCAAATTCCCTTCACTTGGAATAGGCACAGAGAATTGATTTTGTGTGTTTGTGTGTGTGTGATGGAGGGCCCAAGAAACTAAACAGGAAGGTGTGATGACGCTGATTGGTAACAGTGCATATTTCAGGACCCCATTTAAAATGGTTATAGAGCAGTCAGAACACACAATGAGAGGTCAGAGCCATTGTTTGCAGAGGTAGGAGGAGCATTCCTCAGGTTGTGAGGACTTTCTACTTTCCCCCTCCCCCAGGAAACTGGCTGTGGAAGTGCAAACCTAAGATTCTTTGTGTTGTACATTACAGGATCTCTCCAGGAACTCTGGGTGCTTGTTTTGTTCTGTGTCCCCTAAAAGTCTCCCAAAGTGTGTCCTTTTTGTCCCTTAAGCTCTTCAAATGGTTCTTAACAATCCTCTTATGAAGAATTCCCCATCCTGCACCTACAGAGGTCAGATGTCCACCTCAGATATTGTCCCATATGCGCCATCTACCTTGCTTTTGAGGCAGGATCTCTCTGGGACCTGGAGCTTGCTGGTTAAGCTATGCTGGCCACCTGGATAGCAAGGCTCAAGGCACCACTTGTCTCTGCCTCCGCAGTGCTGGGACTACAAGTCCATGATGCTCTGTCCACTCTGTAAAGTATAGTCTGGGGTTGAGGGCCAGGTTTCACGCTTGCATGGCAATCACTTATCAACTGAGCCAGCTGCCAAGCCAACCTTTTCTCATTAGAGCCACATAGAGCCTTGTTATTTTTTTAAAAGTGAGGTGAAATTTTATGTGTTTATCTCCCAACTAATCAATTATGACTGAATTATATATCCAATTCTGTGTTTTTAAATTATAGATTTATCAAATAGCTACCTAACTGGCTACCTATTGGTCTATAGTCCCCCTTTCTGCCACAACTTTCACTCTTATAACTTTGTAATACTGACAAACCAAAGCAAAGTCACATTCCAAGAGTCTGAGGAGGGTTACTGACACTTCTAAAGGAGACAGAGTGGTGGAATACATATTTCCATTTAGTTCATTGATATAACAGATACAAAACCAGATGAGCCTGGTGTGTGCCGGGTCTACAAAACTCTGTTTGTGGCTTCTGTGGCACTGACCATCTCATACAGGGCCAAGTGGCCTGGCTTTGGGTACATAGTAAATGATCATTCACACAGTACATTTTATTATATGGGTTTGCATGGCTTCTATAGATCTTTTTAATATAACATTGAGATTGGCAACATTCGTTAGTGTTGACAGCTCGGGGTTTCTAACTGCTGTGGGTTTGTTTCATTTCTCCCAATGATCACCTGGTTCTTAACATTTCTTCACAGTAAATGAATACCCTAAAATAGTCACCTTAAAAAAAAAAGGATGTGAAAATATTCTGGGAAGGATCTAGAAATATAGTTACTAGGTCAAGCAGCTACTTTCATTTGGCTCTTCCCCCATCTGACGTTTCAGGGTAGAAAAAAGTATGAAGATTTATGGTAAGTTGATAATTAGACATTGAACTTTGGGCCCTGTTAGCAGGGTGCACATTTTCTAAGCATCCGTGAAAAATGAATAAAAATCAATTCTATACTAGGCCAGAGAATCTCAAATTTCAAAAAGCAGAAATTACATTTCCATGAGGAAAATAGAACCTATGCGATTTCAAATAATTTCCCACGCCCTACTAATTTAAAACGCTCTGCTTCATAATTACTGGGTCAAAAAATAAATCAAATACCCATAGGTAAATGCATAACCTTAAATACTTGTCTTTTTAGAAACACATGTTTTTGAAAAACATTACAAAACACTTGAGTTTAATTATAGGTCTAGTCAATTCCATAAGCCATTTTTTCCTGTTTAAGATTACTGAAGAATAAAACAAAAAAGGCAAAAAGTAACTGCCTGTAGATCTGAGAGAAGCTCAGGGCTGGAGGTAGCAAGGAGTCTGTCATGAGTCTTGGATTGTCATGGAATAGGCATATTTTAATTGAAAATTGGCAGGACTCAGGTGCAGACACTTGGCTACTAGCTGGTCACTTAGCTTAGAACCAACTGTGTCTCTCCTTTCTATTTAAGCTTATATCTAAGCTAAAATGAAAGTTAAAGTAGACCTGGCTACACAAAATCCTAGCACTAAGTTTGCGGTGGTAACTAACAAGCCAGTGTATTTGTGCTCATACATACTGGGGAATGGATAACCAAGTCTAAGATGGCACTAGGTTCCTCCTCACCTTTGATCATGGCTACAGGAAATGATTGCTGACCCTGTCCATGGATATATAGGAGGTGCCCACAGACAATTTTATCTTAGGCAGAGGGTCCAGCTGTGTCACCCAGCCACCTGGTGTTTGTCCCAAGAGGAGTCCTGCAGCACTGGCCTAAACCAAGGATGTCTTTGGATTTCATCCTAAACATAGCTATGCCATTTATCAACTTCTCCTCATCCCCCAAACACTGGCATTTACTGTAAATAGGGGCACAACCTTGGACCCGGAATGCAATTATAGCTAAACAGTTTTCTCTTTAATATTCACATTATTCTCATTTGATGGCCAGAGCAGAGTTCTAATGGGGAAAACAGCAGCAGGAGCAGTAATACTTTGCTAACAAAATTGGGTTGCTTTCCATGAATCATCATTAGAGAGTGGGATAGGGCTTAGGCTGCTCTGGGGGATATCTTATATCAAGTTGTAGAAATTTCCTTTCAATTTCCTAACCTGACAAAATTTATTTATTCATGACTTTGAAAAGCAAATGTTTGCACAAGATCTGAGATGTGGGCTTTTGTCTTACCGTGTTAATGGAGTGAGTTATTCATCCCCTCCCCCTATATTGATCTATCTGAGACAGCTCCTACTGGGTCCCTGTCTGTTACTCCTCCACTGCATCTCTGTGCTTGGTTTTTCAATATATTTAGACACTCTGGGTCCATGCTACCTAATGGTGTTGATCTACACACTTCCCTTGTTCCATTTATAGATCAGACTATGCTTGCTTTGGGAAACAAGCAGCCTTCTTTTTTCCTTTAGATGTTCTCTAGGAAATGGAACTTTTCATCAGCCAGGGGCTTCACTGGGATACCAGAGTAACCTGTGTATTCACAAAGGGAATTTAACACAGGTCAACTATCCTGAAGATGGAGGTGCTGGCACTCGATAGACGTTGAGAAATCGGTAGCTCGGGGATGGAGAGGCTCTTCGGCACTTAGAGATCTTGCAGAGGACCCAGGTTGGTTCCCAGCACCTTTTTTCTGGAGGCCCCTACCACGGTGCCTTCCCCGCCACTGTGACAGATCATCCCTTTGAGCTGGAAACCAGGATAACTCTACCTCCTCTAATTGTTTCTTGTCAAGACACTTTGTTAAGGCAAAATAAAAAGTCTACCCCAGTAGCTCCACTCTTTGCTTTATGTTTGGCCTTTAAGAATTCCTTCGCATTTTCCTTAGCGATCCCTATGACAGATTCTATGTCAAGAGTAAAGCGAGGCTGTGCCCGCCCCTTCTGAGGGCTGTGACACTTTGGAATCTAATCATGGTGAGTTATTTAATAACATCAGCTCTCTCACCAGCTCAAGGGAAGTTAGCGTTGTGGGCTTTGTGTGGCTCCCTGTTAGAAGCCTGTGATGATCTCTTGGTTTCCTATGTTGTAAACAAAAACAGGGCCTTACTCCAAAGATGCTTTCTGATTTTAACTATGATTTTGTATTTTAGCTATAGATTATATGACTGAGACTCTTATTTTCCAAATAAGAGAATGATTTTTCAATAATTTTTATTGATCTCCACTCATATTTCACTGGAGATCATTCCATTTAGTTTGCCTTTTTACTTGCTTTGTATTTGATTTTTTTTTTTTTGCTTATAATGTGCACATTTATTAATTGTGGTGGTCAAATCAATATCATTACAGATTTACCCTCCCATAAGTTGCTAGGGAGGCATATCAATGGCCCAATACACTTAAAGCTTTTGTCTTTTTCACCTTGAACCACAAAATTTGGCTGCTGTAGTTCAAAATGAGGTCATGATACACAGTCAAGGTAAACAACTGCTGTTGAAGTGACTATCTCCAGTACTGCTTCTTGGTTGGGTTTGTGTTACCCTGACACCCTCTAATCTGACTTAACTGATGTCTTCACTTAAACTTTTCTGGACTGTCTTTTGGATATACTGCTTGTGTATCTATATCTTATCTAAGGCCTCAAAGTATCTTTTGACGATTTAGAGAATTTTTATATGTGTATTTCTGTATATATGCCACATGTATGTTAGCCTGCCAGCTTGCCAACAAGAAGGTTTCTCTGGGGAAAGAAGCCTGAAGCAAGCCATCTTGGTCAAAACATATTTTGGGGTTAGCCTGATCTAATCCTGCGCCTCTTTTCAAAGCTACCTACCTATTTAAAAATTAACTTTCACCTCTTTCATGACTTAACTGGCTTGTTCCCCGTGGCTTATCCAACATGCTTTCTCATACAACCTGGAACCATCTTTCCAGGGGTAGCACTGCCCACAGTGGGCTGCACCCTTCCACATCAATCACTAATAAAAACCCCACAGGCCAATCTTATCCCAGATGACTTTAGCTGGCATCAAGTTCTACAGTGGTTTAAATAAGAATGGCCCCCATAGGCAACTATATTTGAATGCTTAGTCATCATGGGGTGGAACTCTGAAAGCATTAGAAGGACTAGGAGGCGTGGCCTTATTGGAGGAAGTGTGTCAGTGAGGGTAGGATTTGAGATGTCAAAAGCTCATACCAGACCCAGCTCCCCCACCCCCATTTCTCTCTCTCTCTCTCTCTCTCTCTCTCTCTCTCTCTCTCTCTCTCTCTCCCTCCCTCCCTCCCTCTCTCTCTCTCCCTCTCTCTCTCTCTCTTTCTCCCTCCCTCCCTCCCTCCCTCCCTCTCTCTCTCCCCCCCCTCTCTCCGCCTATGAATCAGGATATTGCCTTCAGCTACTGCTCCAGCATCTGCCTGCATGCTGCCATGCTCCCCACCATGATGATAATAGACCAAATCTCTGACACTGTGAACACGTCCCCAGTTAGATGTTTTCTCTTATGACAGTTGCCCTGCTGGTGATCACAGCAAGAGAATGCTGACTAAGACACATTCACAGAAAAACTAACAAGCACAGTCCACCACCTTCACAGATTGGAGGAAAGGATCGGGTACCCAGACAAAGTCCTGCTGGGTGGAGCATCATTATAAATGACCAGGAAAAACATCGCAAACCCAGGATACCCCAGGGCTCACTCATTTCCCACAAAGGGAAAACACAAAGAGAGCATCAGCTTCATTGAGCAGCTGTGGTAGTTGTCCTTTGTGGTCAGGGAAGATGAGAGGCAGAGAGCAGGGATTTATTTTAGCCTTTAGGATGTTGTCCATCACAATGAGGAAGACATGGCAGAATGTGGGGAAGGCTGGTGGCCAGAGCAGGAAGCTGCTTGGTTGTTTTGTACCCCACTAGGAAGCACAGAGTGAACTGGGGCCTCAGTGTCACACCTCAAGCCCCTACCCCCACTAACCCACTTCCTCCAGCAATGGTTTCATAACCTCCACCTACCGTATCATTAGGTGGAGACCAAGTGTTCAAATACATTAGTCTATGGGAAACATCTCATATGTAACTAAGTGTCTATGGTTTAAATATGAAACAATACTGAAAGAAACTAAATTGAGGAGCCTGAGAGCAAGTGAGCCAAATGGAAAATTACCCTCCATCGTTTCAACTTGAGCTAATGCTCACTTAAAGAAATCCACAATATCATAACATTTACTTTATTTTTTATATCCTTCAAGGTCATTTGTGGATGCCTGGGAAAGTATACTATGGGAAATAAACAGTGCTCAATTGTTCTGGTGGGATTCCTGATATGAAAAGCTCAAACTATTAGTGGCCTTTCTATTAGAATAAGGCCTTGTGGTCAGTGGATCCAGAGTGGGATATCCAAGAGGAGTTTGGTGAGGGTCCAGTATTGATGATGTAGAAGAAGCCAGAGGCCTTGAACCAAACCAACGGCTCATTGCATTGAACATTTACATGTAAAGCTGTTTGGGCAAGAGGGTATACTGTGTGACACACTGCCTGCAGCTCCCAATGCCACTGCAGCAAATGAGTACATGATGGAGGGGTGGGGAAGATGGAAGAGCAGAGTGGTGTGTGCATCGTGAAGAGAGGCAGAACTGGAGATGCGATCGCTGTGATGGGTGTCAGAGAAAGCTGTGGTGGGTGGAGGAACATGACCCTGCTGAGTATGGCTGACAGAGTGATGTACAGCAGCCTAGAGCTTGCGCAGACTCAACCTGGAGCATGCTGCCCAGGTGCACGTTAGCCCCTGCTCTGAACAGTGACATGATGTTCAGGATGAAGAATGGCTCATTTACTGAATTGGACCTCGCCTAAAGGCCTCCATGGTCCTGACTTCTTCCAGAGGCCATACTGTTCCATGGCCTGTGCTTGGCAGACATTCGTGTTGGTGTCCACAAGCTGTACTGCCACCAGAGACCAAGCAGAGGTCCTTGGCATGTACTGATGCTAGAGACCATGTGGATGTTTGTGGTTCATGTTGTTGCCATAAGCCACATGGAAGCCCAGGAACCATGTTACCATTGACTATAAAGGGCAAACAAGCCACTCTTGCAGTGGTATTGATGACTGCAGACACACAGGTGAGAAAGGAACATAGAAGGCTTCTGTGACAACCCCTCTGTCACAATCCCCATCTTCCCCCTCCCCCCCCAAAAAAACCCTAACATGCTAAAAAGGAAGCCACAAAAGAACTCTTAAATTCATGATCAGAATGCTGAAGTGTAGCTCTCTATGATGGTTTCTGGGGTGCATAAGGTCAGTTTTCCTTAAGGACTATCCATTGAGTCTTTGGCTATGCTCCAGTGAGCATATTGACAACATGAAATGAATTCTGTGCCCCCTTTTTCTTTTTTCTTTTTTCTTTGGGGAGAGGGTAACAGGGATTGGGGAGTGGATATGAGAGGACTGGGAAGTGTGATTGAGGTGTGCAATGTGAAATTTCCAAATAATCGATATAAATATTAAGTTAAAAAAAGAAAGCAAGCAAGCATGACAACGAGCAGCTGCCTTGGTGACATCCCCAGTCTGGTCCATTGCAAGCCTTCTCACTTCCCTCCCTGTGTTTCAGCCTGTCTCGAGCTGCCAAAGGTGGTTTAGCTCTTGCTCTTCTTCCCTGGCCTTGCTTTAGTACCCTCCAACCAGATCTTTTCTGATTGTGACCCATTAGGAAAGAGGCTGCTTATCACCTCTCCTTCATGTTTGGGTACTTGATTTTTTTTACCCTGCCCTCCAGCTCATTCTTTGCTTTGAGGTAGACTCTAGCCTCTCACCATTGTCTTTTGTTAAAAAAAAAAAGACTTTACCAGGCTGACTGACTGGAACTTCTGTGACTTAAAGTCACAAGTCAAGAGCCAGATAACCATGTCTTACCTTCTCACACATTGCCCATGCTTGCGTCTCATCTACCATCTTTATGACTGTTACATAAGTCCTTTTGGACTATACTAAGAGACCACCATGAAGTTCCATCATGAAGATAGTACACGAGGCCTTTATTTCTCCACTGTGCTATAACTTTTACCTGCCTGGTGTTTCCGCCGTTTACTTGATTCTGTGGGTTTCCTTCTCTCTGGTAGTGTACGACATCATGAAACTACCATCGTGTTGGAACACAGTAGTAGCAGGACTCTGAGTCTGTGGCCCCCAAGCCATGGTCACTTCAGAGACTGGATTCACATTTAACTTCAGAATGAGCTCCCATTCCTTTTGAGGTGAGAGTAAGGTTTGCTTTGGCAATTTTGGACACCTAAAGGTACATCTGCAAAAACTCTCCACTTCTGGGGTGATATCACTGAGCTTGGGCTTTAGACCTTCAGTGGTTTGGTTGATGGCCTACTGGCTTATTCTAAGATGGTTATAGGATTCTATATTGTCCTGGTGTGCATGTTTCAAATTGTTCATCCTAAGATACACATTTTAATTTTTAAAAATTGTTGTGACAGCTTCCTACACTCATATAATGAATTTTAGCCACATCTACCTCCATTTTCTTCTCTTACACCCTCCTCAGCTGGCGCATGTCTATCTCAACAAGTCTCCTCCTACGCTCATGTCATCTTTTTATGTATGGCCCTCTGAATTTAGTTACTTGTTTGAATGTGACTAAGAGGTTATTCATCTGACCAAGAGCAACTTACCTGTGGTTACAGCCCCCATCCATGTGACATGTTAACAGACTTAATCTTGTGCAAATTTTGTACAGATAGAAATAGCAGAATGAGCTAATGGCAAGATGAAGTTATATATAAATAAATGCAAGTTTATTGGGAGCAGCGGGGGAGGGGAAGGAAGAGAGCAAGAGAAAGGCTCATGTAGAGAGAGGCAGGGGGGGGACTCAAATTATCTGGGTTATTCAAATTATCTGGGTTATATACTGAAGAGCCTCTGGGAGAGGGGAAGTCTGAACCTGGGCTGAAGAGTTCAGGGAAGAGGGCGGAGCATACCAGCCTCACCCTGGAGCAGCTAGGGACCTAACAATAACCACAGCATCAAGTGAGTTCATGGCCATGTCATGTCCAGAAGATATCTTTTGATGCACAGCTCCTGCCCTCTAGCCCTTACATCCTTTCTGTCATCTCTTCTCTCATGGTCCATGAGCCTTAGAGGTGGAGGATATACTGTTCCATTTAGGGCTGAGTGCCCACCATCACTTCTTCTTGGCTCTTTGGCTATGAGCATTCAGTTTCAGAACATTAGATTTTTGTTTTCAGAATTTTCATTTTCTAACATTCACTCTATCGTTCTTCCACTATCTAATTCTTTGTTTTCCTGTGGCTTCTCCAGCTTATTGAAACTTTAGTGCCTTTACTTTAGGAATTGGATTGTGACTTATTGTAAAGACACTGAAGATCAGAGGCACATGCGTTCCCTCCAAGCCAGCTGGCTGTGGAATACCCCATGACACGTATGTAACAACCTCACCAGGAAGCCCAACAAAACACATCCTGCTTCTTCTTGGAAGAAATCTTTTTTTTTTTTTTTTTTTTTTTTTTTTTTTTGGTTTTTTCGAGACAGGGTTTCTCTGTGTAGCCTTGGCTGTCCTGGACTCACTTTGTAGACCAGGCTGGCCTTGAACTCACAACGATCCACCTGCCTCTGCCTCCCAAGTGCTGGGATTAAAGGCGTGCGCCACCACTGCCCGGCTTGGAAGAAATCTTATTGGGTCAGCTAGGAAGGCACAAACAAATAAGGGCTGATCAGCCCGTGTACGTCCTGAGCCCCCTTCATCCTCCTAAGTGTTCGAGGCCAGCTGGAGGCACAGTGGGAAGAACTCAGCACTGGGAGCCACTCTTAGGAGCATTACACAAGCCTAGGCTGAAGCGAAGATCTAGCTCACACAGAGAGGCTTAGCCTTTAGAAGAGAATGTGAGCTGGGGACACAAGCAAGTAGGTAATGTTTGGAGAAACATCTTGCCATTTGGTGCCCCCGTTGCTTTCACGTTTGATAATTACAGTAATTTAACTTGCAAGTATTTGTAAGTTAAAAGTGGGAGAAATCTAATTAAAGATATTTTGGCTTCACTGATTTTCTCAATGGGAAATATTTGATATTCCTAAATTGGCTTAAGTTCTAGGCAATAGAATTAAAGATCATGAATGGGCAATGTACTATAACGGGAATTTTAGTGTGTGTGTGTGTGTGTGTGTGTGTGTGTGTGTGTGTGTGTGTGTGTGACTGCATAAGTGTATTTGCACCACATGCATGCAGTACCCTCAGAGGCCTGTAGAGGAAATCCCCTGAAACTGGAATTACAGATGGCTGTGAGCCACCATGTGGATACTGGGAACTGAACATGGATCCGGTGCAAGACCGGCAACTGCTCTTATAACAACTGAGTCATCTCTCTGGTCCCTATAGTTAGAATTTAAAAACACACAAATGATAAATTGGATAATTTTCTAAAACTTTTTAAAACTATATCTACATTTTTTAAAATGTTAAAAATAGAAAAATCACAAAAGTTTAGAGGATGTTAAAGCCAAAATTCTGAAGAATGACTCTTTTCAACCCTCTATGCTCTATCCTTTTCTGGTCTCGACTCTTCCTGTTTTCTCTCAAAGTAAAACAAGGCTCTGTGTTCAAGGGAAAGATAGCTACGGTCTGTGTCTTACTTTTCTATTGCTGTGATAAGACACCATGACCAAAGCAGCTTGTAGAATAAATTTATTTGGATCATTCATTTCCAGTTAGAGCCCATAGAGAAGAGGATGACAACAGGCAGGCAGGCATGGCTCTGGAGCAGTAGCTGAGAGCTTCCATTTTGATCCACAAACGTGAGGCAGAGAATGCTAACAGGGAATAGCTTGGGTTTTTGCAACCTCAGAGCTCTCCCTCAGTGACATACCTGTTACAAGAAGGCCACACCTCCTAAGCCTTCCCAAACAGTTCCACCAGCTGTGTACTAAGCATTCAAATATATGAGCATACGGGCATCATTCTTGCCCAAGCCACCACAGGGAGGCTATTGGAGGCCATCTTTTCTTCCTGAATAAAAACTGGGCTAAAATCTTAGATGGTGGAGTTTGGATCCTATTAAAAACTCTCCAGGATTTTCTAAAATTCAGGTCATCCCATTAGCCTATGTAATTTTCTTATTTTATCAGATTTCTTATCTATGGGGCTGGAGAGATAGCTCAGAAATTGAGAGCCCTTGCTGCCCCTGTAGGGGGCTGTAACTCCAGCTCTAGGGACATAAGATACAACAAATTATTGGACAGCATAGTCAATCTTTTGTAGCTGCCTGTGCTCACTACAACTAAGCAACCTGTCCTGATGACCAGTTCCCTGTCCTTTGATAACCTTGTAGCTGGATATGCAAATGTATGTGACATAGTCATATTTATCAACCATACGCACTCCAGTCTGTAGGAGTAAGTTGGTGGAATTAAGTAGTGTTCACATCATACAGAATTCATCGGGTCTGGAAGGCTTAGAGGCTTCACAGAAGTTTAGGATTGATCTTTTATTTAAACTGTAAGAAAGAAATCAGCTTCCAAAGTCAATGATGTTCATGGTGGATTCATCAAGACTGGTCCAACTGATGGAACCAGAAGATCGTTTCCCAGAGGTGAAGGCACTGCTTAGAAATTCCAAGATATACCCAGTTCACTTCAAGGGAGCTGGAATGTTGTGAGTCTAGAGCCTAATTATATTGGCTATCATTCACTACTCACTTCTGTGTTTGACCTTAGCATTATGGCCATCGGGTAAATCATTTTGGAGGGTACAAACAAGACCACAAGCTTCTTCCAACCCAAAGGCTAAGGCACTCGGAGCCTGTAGTAGATTGTTCAGCTCTGCTGCAATCCGTGTACCCAGTATCTTCATTGTACTTTAAAATGTTGACTTATGCCTTTCTTCATTCTGTTACATGGAACATAGTACTTGGAGTTGCCTCAGCATGTGTGCCTAGATCATAGTTTATTCATAGGAATGATCGCCCCAAAGCTCAAGGGAAAAGGTTTATCAAAATTTAGATATGGCAGTGGAGAGATGGATCAGCCTCTAAGAACACTTGCTGGTCTTCCAGAGGACCTGAGTTCAGTTCCCAGCACCCAAGTGGAACAGTTCACAAGCACCTGTAACTCCAGTACCAGGGGATCCTCTTCCCTCCTCTGTCCTCTGCAGGTATCTGCAGGCACCTGCATTCATATGCATAAATAACCTCCACCCCATGGCACATAAAAATTTTAAGAAGTTAATATAGTAAAACTCAGATGAATCATGATTAATAAATTTGATGGGACATCTTAAAAGTCTGCTTCTTATGATTGGATTCAAAGCTGTAAATGGACTGATCTGGATAGACTGGAGACAGGAAAATGACTATACGTATATTTTGTTGTTATCATATCAGTGAATCAAGTGTTCTTGACATTCTTACACTAGGTAACATAGAACACCTAGCCCTCTAACAGTAGCAAACCCTTTTCTTCACTAAAAATGAAAATGCATTAGTAATGGGAAAAACAATGCCTTATTTTCTAAAGTACAGTTTAAAAACAGCGACCCAGCATTTTTAAAGGTCTTCTAAACTTAATTCCTTGTAATTCTTAGTTGCAGGGATTGTTTTAGATGACGTTGTTTAGAAACTGGTAACGCCAAAGGAAAGAGTGAAGCTACAGTTCCATCCACCTGTTGACACAAAAGTCACAACCCCCATCTTAGAGGGAATAAGAGGTAGTTCCTTCCATTTTGAGTGACCAGGGCCCAGGGACACAGACTTAGGCTACCTCAAATTCCATGTTCTAACTTAAAAGCAGTACATGAATTATTTTTATAGTTTTACAGAACAAAGAAAAATCATAAATCAAGGTAAGTTTAAAAGGCACTGGTGGAAGTGAGGCATGGTGGCACATGCTATAAGCTCAGCACTCAGGGAGGCAGGGCCAGGCAGATCTCTGTGAGTTTGGGACCAGCCAGGGATACACAGAGAAACCTGTCTCAAGAGAGAGAGAGAGAGAGAGAGAGAGAGAGAGAGAGAGAGAGAGAGAGAGAGACAGAGAGAGAGAGAGAGAGAAGAAAGGAAAAGGAAAGAAGGAAAGAAAAGGGAAAAGAAAAGAATAGGAAAAACATTAGTGGAAACACAAGAAAGGCAGTATAGTGAGATGTGGGGCACCATTCTGCAGGCCTGAGATGCCACCTGATGATGTCTGGACACACCAGAGAGACAGGTAAGAGATGTGGGGAGTCATTCTACAGGCGTGACATGCTACCAGGTAGCATTTTAGCAGGGAGGAAAAAAGCTAAATCAATAGTCTAGAAGGCTGGTTTCATCTATTGTCACAGATGTTACTCCAATACGCAAATGGGAAGTTGTGGCTGTTTAGGCTCTGGACCCTCAGCATTTTAATCTCTCTGCAGTTCTTGTTAGGATTCTGCTTCAGCACACCTACCTGTGATGTCATTGCCTACCTGCCACTGGGGCGTGGCTCTGCCTAGTATAGAAAAGGACAGACTCTTGCTTTAGAGTTTTGAAATTTTTTTCAAACAAGTCCTTCACTTGCTTAGTTAGAGTAACTCCTAAGTACTTTATATTGCTTGTGGCTAATGTGAAGGGTGTAGTTTTCCTAATTTCTTCCTCTGCAAGCTTGTCATTTGTGTATAGGAAGGCTACAGACTTTTTTGAGTTAATTTTGTATCCAGCCAATTTGCTGAAGGTGTTTATCAGCTGTAGGAGTTCTCTGGTGGAATTTTGAGGGTCACTTATGTAGACTATCATATCATCTGCAAATAGGGATAATTTTACTTCCTCCTTTCCCATTTGAATACCCTTAATCTCCTTTTGTTGTCTTATTGCTCTGGCTAGAACTTTAAGTACTGTATTGAAGAGATATGGAGAGAGCAGGTGGTAAACCTTAAACCCCTACCCAGATCTAGCCAATGGACAGAACACTCTCCACAGTAGAGTGGTGAGTGGGATATGACTTTCTCACATACTCTGGTGCCTCACCTTTGACCATGTCCCCTGGAGGGGGAGACCTGGTGGCACTCAGAGGAAGGACAGCAGTTACCAAGAAGAGACTTGATACCCTATGAGCATATACAGGGGAAGGTAATCCCCCTCAGGAACAGTCATAGGGGAGGGGAATAAGGGGAAAATGGGAGGGAGGGAAGAATGGGAGGATACAAGGGATGGGATAACCATTGAGATGTAACAAGAATAAATTAATAAAGGAGAAAAAGAAGTTAAAAAAAAGAAAAGGAAAGGACAGACACACTGCACTTCACCTCTCTCTCTTACTCCCCTTTTCTTTCTTACTCCTTTCTCTCTCATCTCCCTCTCACATCTCTCCTTCCTCTCTCTTCCTCTGTCTCTGTCTCTGTCTTCTGTCTCTCTGTCTTGCTATCTCTGTCTGTCTCTGTGTCTGTCTGTCTGTCTGTCTGTCTATCTGTCTGTCTCTCTCTCTCTCTCTCTCTCTCTCTCTCTCTCTCTCTCTCTCTCTCTCTCTCTCTCTGGTACACCTCCCTTCTCACCCCATACACATTTAATAAGGTACTGAACTCTAATCTCCGCAGACACAGATTCCTTCAGGAATTTTCATTCATTCACAGCCAGATGCAGCTTTCCTTTCACAAGTTGTTGTTTACATCCATCGCACAAAGTCCCCTAACTCTTCTGGACCTGTCTCTCTCCTGTTGTTCAGTTGTTGCAAACTGACTGGAAGGTGACATTTCTCTGTTTTTTAACCAATTTGTCCTCCTGAGATTGAAAGACTCAGAGTTCTATGAAAACTCTCCGAGTTTTATATGCTGACTGAAGACGCTCTACACAATTTCCAGGATGAACGGTGCCCCGCTGAAAGCCCCTCCTCATATCTACAGTCCTACACTTGAAGGGACTCTGGCCAGCTCCAGTGTGGTAAACATGGCTCTGCGAGGCTTTTCCTTTCTCTCCCATTCCCTCTGCCTCACTAAAACCCACTAGATTACCTTCCTAAAGTAGCCCTGAAGGTCTATTCCCTTATTTCGCCACTTCCTTCTCCAAGGTCCAGCTATCAAAGTCTCGAAGCCCAGCAATCAAAAGCCCCCTTTGGCTCACATATTTAACATGGCCAATTAAACACCACACCCTAACAGGGGGTTCCCCTTTAACCTTTATAAGCTGCCATTTGCCTATGTGCCACTTCTGTCTCTTCTCTATCCAGAGGCACTCCTTTCTTGTAGGCCCCTCCTCCCTCCAGGACAAATATCCACTCCCAGTCTCCTTTGTTCCCTACCCTTGTCCTTTGTCTTCTTTCTTTTGTCTTTGTCCCTTATCCCTACCTTCTATCCCTCTGGGACAATAAATCTCCTTTGTGATGAAAATTGGGTCTTGGGGGTCCCGGGCCAATACTTTTCCTTTCAACCCCGCCAAGGTTAGCTAATGAAGAACGCGTGACCCTCTGTAAAGACATACATGCACAGCCCATCTTTTCAAGGACTTGGTGTTTCAAATTAGATGCATGCATATATGCAGGATGTATGTTCATGAATGCAGGTGACTGAAATCCAGAAGAGGGCATCATATTCCCCTGGACTTGGAGTTATACTCAGTTGTTAGCCACCCCATGTGAGTGCTGGGAACTATACTGAGGTCCTCTGATTGAACACTGAGTGCTCCTAACCACTGAGCAATCTCTCCAGGCCCAGTAGAGGGAATATTAGAAATACTTTTGTTTTCTTTTTCAATTAGATTGCAGTGGAAATATTCTTAGTATAGACATTTGATAGTTTCAATAGCAATGTCTCTCTTTCTCTTTTTTTAATCAAATTTGTTCCATCAATAGCATGCATATTTCCAGCTCTTACCTGACTGCCCCTCACTTAGGAATGATATTATGGGAGAACTCCCCTGCAATGGTGCGGGAAGCTCACCCCAGTATCAACGGTGGTTCCACTTATATTTTCCATGAAGGGTCATTCCATGTTGAATATTGCTGACAAAAGTAATCATGAGTGTATATCATTTTTGAAGTGGAATCTGGTAATGCCACAATCTGAAACATATTCAGAACATTTATATTCCCATCCAGCTGTAGAGCAGCCTTTGACGCCCGGCGATTTGTTCTAGACCTCATCTCTTCCGCTCTCATTCTTGTCTGCGTATCATCCGGAAGGATCTGCTGATAGGCTTGGACCCTTTGGCTCCACTGTGTCCCAGCACTTTATATCCTAGCTGGAAGGAGTGTATGCTTCCCCAGTGGTAAATGGACTTTTTTTTTTATCTTTCACTCATAAACATTTATTGTTAAGTGTAGTGAAACCTTTAAGAGCACTGGAGCAAGAGCCGCATAATTTCACAGCGCACTGGCAGAACTACAGGCAGTTGTGCCCTGTAGTCTTAGCATGGACTTATTAGAATTAGCAATACTTCAGAACTGTGGCCAACATAGCAAGGCACCACCTATATCAGGAAAGAAAAAGGATCTGTGCCATTAATGGGGAGTTTCTCTGTAATGGGCTTGATAATTTCAATTACTCTTTTGGCAGGTTTCTTTGATTTGTTTTACAATGGAGGAATGTAACTCTAGGAGGAATGGATGTAAGCACTTTGATTGTTTTGAATGTGAGGCTTATGGGGGACACAGAGATAGATTAATAGGCATGAGAAATGTCTAGAAGGGACATTAATGCTGAGGACAAACGGACAAGAGCATGGCCGAGGCCTTGAGGAATGCTCATGCTCCAGCAACAGAGACAGACAGCATGACATGGGCTCTGGGGAGAATCAATACCAGGAGGCCAAGTTGGGGTTCCTTCTTATTGCCTCTGAGGAAGAGGGGAGTCTTCACAGTGGGTGCCTATGGACAGGCTCTGATTCCTCAGAAGAAAGCAAGGAAGGGGGACAGGCTGTGTGACCACCAGTATTCCCTTGGGAACTCACTTCCCTGAGTGAGAAGTCTGAAGTGGTAACAAATACAGCTCATTTCCACTTCCAGGTGGGAAGTCACTGGTATTTTCTGAATACTTTAAACAGCCAAGCCTGCAGAGGTGAAAGAATAAAATGTCTACCAATTGCATTAGATGTGCGAATATTTGAAATCATCACAAATATACCTTTAAAATATTTTCTGGGGCCAGCAAGATGGCTCAGTGAGTAAAGGCACTTCTGGCATCTACATGCACACCCGTGCACTTGCACATAGGTGGGCACACACACACACACACACACACACACACACATACACACACACACACACACACATACATACACACAAAAGAAAAATGTAACAAAAATATTCTCATTTAAAACTGTAGTCAATCAATGCTATTTCTGTTCTGTTGTGTGTGTGCATGTGCTCATGCATGTGCACTGGCTCACACATGCAATGGGACACATGGACTGTCTGGAGTCAATTCTCACCTTCCACCTTGTTGAGGTGGGGTCTACGGTCTTCTGGTGAATCCTCAGGATGCTATAGAAGTGCTGGGATTGCAGATGTAAGACACTATATCCAGCTTTCTGTGGATTCTGGCCATTGGCTTTAGACCAGTAGATCATCAGGCTTGTGTGGTAAATGCTCTTTTTTAGCTGATTTTCTCTCCCACCCCTTGCCTGTGCCTACTTCCCTGATCCCCTATCTGTGAACATCATCACTACTAACAAGTGGGGGTCACCCAAGCTTCTAGAACTCATGACAGAATCAAACACTATGACAGGAATGTTATCTCTCATCTGGACCCATTTGTATGCCAGCCTTTACTCCTATTCCTCCATTGATCCAGTGTTTGTGCTGCCTGCTGTATAATTCTATTAAAGGGGTCTTTAAAGGTCTTGTTTACATAGAAGGAGCTATAGTCTCATTACAAGACAAGTAGCACCCCTCCAGAAACAATTATTGAGCAGTGTCACTGTGAGTAAGAAACTGGTCACTTCCTTTGCTCATCCAGTCAGATGACCCCAGCAGAGTTTTGAACCAACATCGATTGAGGCCTGTGATGGTTCATTGGTCTTTGCCATGGGGTACTCTGTGGTCAAAAGAAGACTACAGAGAAGCTATACGAGGCAAAGTCTCTGTAAAGACTCTCATCTAATTTAACTCCGTCTTCCCTGAGGGGTGAGGTTTTTAGGAAAAATTGTGATAAAGATAGATGCCATTTATTCTCTAGGCTCCAAAGTGGCTAACAGCATGCTGCTCCACTCAGGGCTGGCTCCAGCAATAGTCATAGTCTAAGAAGATCGGGTAATGTGTACATATGCATTCTGCTTCTCCACTCTTTCATCACTCTATGCCCCAGAGTCCTGGGTCTTACCTAGATTTAGATAATCAGAGGGAAACGTGAGAATTGGCGAGGCTGTATTACCGTAGAGCGAAGTTTTCCATCAGGAGAAGAAAATTATTACCGATGCTAAAAGGACAAATGCTGGGGGCTGAAGAGATGGCTTAATGGTTAAAAGAACTTAATTCTCTTGCAGTTGTTAACAACAGATGGTGGTTAACAACTCTCTCTATAACTTGACTTCCAAGGGTTAGCTGCCTGGTAGGATGGTGAAGAACCTCAGCAGAGAGAGTTTGTCATCTCCCACTGAGCAAAAGCTAATTCACTAGGTGTATTCAGCATTGAGAAAATGTGGCACTTGCAATGACAATGGGAACACTTTGTTCTTTTGAAAATATCCTGATGGGCTTAAGGTACATGACATTGTTACTGAAACCGTGTCCTCACTGCTCCAGTGTCAAGGACAAGAGGAATTGACTTGAAAAGCCAGCAAACCAAAGAAAATAGAATCTATTGATAGTGAAGGCCATCTTCACTCAACCAATATCTTAAGCTTCTTTTATCCCTATGTAAGGAAGAGAGGAGGGAGATGAGACTTAGGTTCAGAAAGGATTAGAGACTGGAGGTGTCTAGATTTGACACTCCAGTGGTCCAGAACAGAACACTGACTACTGTTGTTGGCAATATGATGGTGCCTCTGAAAATCTTAAATATCTCATTTTCTCCAATGTTTAGTGTCTTCAACCTTGGAGGAATGGGAGAGAGATGAGGGAAAGTTAGGAGTGGTCAATCTGATATTATTTTCAGACATTCTTTACATGAATAATATATCTACATATACAGCCAACATAAATCTGACCCAAAGGTGAGGCATCAATTATTTAGCTGAATGGCTTCCAGAATTAGTAATCTTTCAAGTGAACCACATGAGCAAAGTGAGTTTATTTTCTTCCTTAGTGTTATTGTGATAGTTAAGGTTAATTGGTAACTTGACAGAATCTAACTGTGACAGCTCATCCGGTTCGGTTCTATTAACTGATGGAGGAAGACCATCTCAGCTGTAGGCAGCATCATTCCTTGGGGATGATCCTGGACCATATTAAATGGTGAAAGGGGGCTGAACCTTAGCGTTGCAGTCTTCTTTATTTCTTGACTGTGGACACCATGTAGCTGGCTGGCTTGACTTTCCTACCATGAGACTGTCCCCTTGACTGTGAATCACAATAAGCCATTTCTCCCTTGGGTTGCCTTTGTCAGGGCACTTTATCACAACAAAAAATACTTGACAGGAGCAACTTAAGGAAGGGAATGTTCGGTTGCCGTGGTTATTCTAAATCTGACCAAGTTGACAATGGGAGTTACCCATCAGTCCTCATCTTTGTTTTCAACTTCTATTGCCCCTAAAATCCTTTGAATCTTGTGAATGGCAAGTGCCATTTGTCTGTTAATGAGAATGCTAGTGACCCTTAAACAGCTTCATGATCAGAACTGGTGCATAGAAAGAAAGATGATTAAAAGATTGAACTTTAGCACTCTGACTGTCCAGGAGAAGATGTTCAAGGTGCAGTTGCTCACCAACGGCATCAGTCACACCTATATGATGAGATTTCCATACAAGTTCAAAAGGACAGGCTTAGATGCTTCCAGACCCAAATGAATGCCAGACCCTCCTATCTAAACCTGCTGAGAGCTAGGATTACACACTTGTACCTCGTCCTTGGTGTGTGTATTCTCGGTGTCCAGAAGAATACTCAGTAAAGCCAGCTGCTGCAAGATGTTTTTATTGTTCAGAGGTTCTCATTGTTGATTGAATTGCCATTTTGGGCCCAGACTTGTGTGTGTTTGTGTTTGTGTGTTTGTGTGTGTGTGTGTTTGTGTGTGTGTGTGTGTGTGTGTTTGTGTATGTGTGTGTGTGTGTATGTGTGTGTGTGTATTTTTTAACAAGTTGGTTTTGGTTGAGTTTCTAGAAATTGATCCATGTCATCTAGGTCAACTAATTTGGTGCAGGGGAAAATTACTCTTAGAGTCCTTTTGTTAATCATCTTACTTCCACAAAACCCGCTCCACTCTTGTTTAATTTCTTAGTCTTTTTTTTTTCCTTAGTCTAGTTAAAGCTTTGCCAATTTCTTCCTCAAAGAACTAACATTACCCCCTCTTGTGCCTATTTCATTTATCTCTGCTTAATTTTTATCTCCCCCCTTCTGCTATCTTTAGGTTTAATTTGTACTTTTTCTAGTTTCTTAGAGTACAATGTCTGGTGGTTTGAAATCTTAATTTCAGTTTCAGGTAATAAAATGTCCCTCTCGGCGCTTCTTTTATTGCATCTGTGAGTTTGGGGGGTATATTCTTTTCTTTTTCATTTGTCTCAAGACTTTCATTTTCATTGTGATTTCCCCCAGCTTTGATTCAGAAGACTGTGTCTTCTAATTCCAGTTACCCTTACACTGTTAATCTCTAGCTTTGTCTTACTGTGCTCAGAAAATATACTCTCTATGATTTTAACTCTTTTATAGCTATTAAGATGTATGCTGTAACCTAACATATGGTCCATCCTCAACTGTTCCATAGCCACTTGAGAAAAACGATTATTGGCACTTATGAGTGTTTGGCACCTGCTTAACACAACTGGTCCAGCTCGTTACTCAAGTCCTGTTCTCTAATGGATCCTCTGTCAGGTGGTTCCGCCCTCTATCAGAAGTGGGCTTTTGAAATTCCTGATATTATTCTAGGGATGTCTATTGATTCTGTTCTCTCAATGTTTGCCTCAGACTTAGGAGTGCTTAGGAGTGGTCCCACTTCCTGCTTGCCCTTTGGTCCCTGATAGTGGAAGCAATGTGGCTAGCTGCCTCACACTCCTGCTGCCTTCCCACCATGGCAAATTTATCACTTCTTCAGGGAGGAAGTGCTCATATTGGCTGATGATTTTAAGTTTTTTTGTCAGGTTTGAAGAAAAGTTAATATAGTATATACATATACTAATACCTGTGTGCACATTTGCTTTATATATTGGCCATTTTCCCATGAGTATCATATATGCTGTTTCTTGGGGTCTTGACATACTGTGTTATGATACACACAGTCTGTTGCCTTAGCTACACATGGAGAGCCACTTCCGGTGTCCCTTGGGTTATGCCATTTACCACTGCTTTCAGTGGCCTTCACCGTAAAATTCATATTTCTTATTCCCTTCAGAGCCCACAGGCAGGAGAAAGAAAGCAAACTTCCAGGTTTGTTCACACACAAACTAGAACTTGAAATGAGTTCCAGCCTCTTCTTTCAAAGGCGGGAGCCAGGAATTGCACAGCCCTTTTCCTAAACACCTTTGTGGAAAGGACAAGGCAAACCACACTAGGCAGTTTCCTGCCTCCAGCCGAGTGTGGTGTTTTCCTTGGTGGCTGCATTAGGTTGCTTCTTGGATTCTCACAAAGCTTTTTTTTTTCTCTTCAAGATTTAGTTTTCATTATATCTATTTGTGTGACTCTGTGAGGGTATGTGTGAGTCCAGAGGCCTGAAGAGGCCAGAAGAGGACTCTGATCTGCAGGGCTGGAGTTGTGGGCTGTTTTGGGCCATGGTGCAGGTGCTGGAAACTTAACTTGGTCGGTCTGCAAAAATAAGTGCTCTTAACCACAGAACCACCATTCCAGGCCCCAAAGCTACTTTAATGGACGTATCCTCTTTCCATCTTGTCTATCGTCAGTCTGCTTAGTATTTCCACAGGAGTATGGCAGACAGATGCATCCTATATTGCCATTTCATTATTTCATTCCGTTGGTTCCTCGGTGTCATTTCTATCCCATCTCTTCCTGATTCTATTTTTGGCACCATTTTTTGAAGGACTAGTCTCAGCCGTGGAGCCACCTCGGCTGCAGGGACAGAGAGGCAGAAGGGCTCCTAGGGCTCCTACCTGGCACAGTCCTTTGCCAATGGTGAAGCCAAAGTTTTACTCATGGGATCAGGCTACAGCTACCTTCCTGCAGGGCTCTGCCCGAATCACTCTGAGTAGCTTTTACTCTTTATCCTGCTTCCTGGACTCTTCCTAGTTTCTCCTGATGACCTTTCCTCACTCCCTCAGTGACTTGCCCTGTAGCTGTAATAAAGCACTATGAAAAGCAGCCTAAGGAAGGGATGGTTTGTTTTGGTCCACAGCAGCAGGAGCTTGAGGTACCAGGGCACATTGCATGCATAGTGAGGAAGAAAATGGCAGTTAATATTTGCGCTCAGCTCACTTATTCCTTTTTTATACAATCCAAGAGCCCAGCCTAGGGAACGGTGCTGCCTGTAGAGGGCAGGTCTTCCCACCTCAACTAACTTAAGCAAGCTAATCCGTCCACTTAACCAAGAAGCTATTTGAAGTTGATACCTCCTGGGAAAGGGGAAATCAGTCTTCCCTAATGAAGCATCACCGGGTGTATCAACTGTACTCTGGGGTAGTCCCTCTGCCACGGAGTAATCAGCCAACAGAATGAGCTACATATTTGTCAGTTCTGTGAGCTCTTTGTTTAGTTCTGTTTTGACATTTCTTTTTGCCTTACTTTGGGGGGAGAGATGGAGAGAGAGAGAGAGAGAGAGAGAGAGAGAGAGAGAGAGAGAGAGAGAGAGAGAGAGAGAACGGGAACATGCAGTTGGATGGGTAGGGAGGCTCTGGGAGTGAATATAGAAGGGAAACTTGATTATATTGTATGCAAAAGGTGTTTTGTTTTGTTTTTTAATTTCTTAAAATGATAATCTCCAAGGCATGCCAGGGAACACTTTTCCCAGGTGATTATAGACTTCACAAAGGTCCTTGTGAGTGTTCTCCAGGTGTGGGGCAAGTCCAACAATTCCTGATTCTCCTTTGACACCAATAACCTTGCACCTTTCTCTCATTCTCTCTCTCTCTCTCTCTCTCTCTCTCTCTCTCTCTCTCTCTCTCTCTCTGCCCCTCTGTCTCTCTCTCTCCCTTTCCTCTCCCCACCCCACCTCCTCTTTCCCCCCCCCTCTCTCACACACACACACACACACACACACACACACACACACACACACACACACACCATGGTTAGGTCCAAAAGGCAAACAGTAGCATGTAGCCTCTCAGGACTGAGAACAACAGTATGCTGTTGCACTTGAAACTTCTCATACTGCAGAAAGATGTCGTTCTTCAGACAAGTCAGAGTGGCTCACGATCTTGGATAGCATAGGATATGCAGAAGGCAGCAGAGAATAAAATCTCCTGAGTGACTGACCAATCAGGTCAGGGTGAGAAAGAGAAGGGCTACTTGAAGTGGATTTAGTTAAAGAGGATTTAATCAGGAAAGGGACTCTTAAGAGAGGTGGGACAAGAGTAAGGAAGTGCGGAGGGAGCTGCAACCAGAGGGCTGTTACCCAGCTAGTGCCTGGAGGACAATACAGAGGTACTTACCAGAACCCAGCACAAAAGATAGACAAGAGAGAGGCCACTCAGCAGCTGCTAGAGGTTTTGGTGGAAAACACAACCACTGCCAACATAAGGTGTTGGGACAGAGCGAGACTAAACACCTTCTCTGCCTTTGTCCCATCATGACCCTCCTACTGGTGTTTCCCATGGGCAATGTCTGCAAAAATCCACCAGTAAGTACAGGAGTAAAGTTATGCCAGCACAGCCCCTTCTATCCAGGACAGGTTTGACCGGTCACAGATGCCCCTGACCCGAGCCATAGTCAACCTGAAGTGCTCATATCACAAAGCAAGAGGTAAAGTCCTAAAGGTCCAGCCGTATTGCCCACATATAGGGAGCCATGAGGATGGGCTGTGATTCTGAGCTCTCCGCTTCTCTGGCAGAATCTATGCTGGGCCAGGGTTGAAGTTGGGTGCCTACTTCCTTCCTCCCCTTCCTTCCACAGGCTCTGATCATAGCAAAATTCTTGCATGATTTCATAGTGATGGCTTCCAGAGACACCAACCCATGGTAGAAGGGAAAGCAGGTGACAAAAACCTACAAGTCAGCCTCCTCTGTATGTGTGAGAGAAAAATAAGCAAGTACAGAATATCTGAGAAATCAGCAGTTAGCTCCACTCCTGTGCTCTCCGCTGCTCTAACTCTTTGGTAAAAGGATGGATGAAGGAACTCACGAGTTGTCCATCTGGGGGGACCTGAAGGATGTGGGAACATCTGTAAGAATATGGGGAGCTATGATAAGGTATACCCCCCATGGTGTGCAAGGACCTGTCTGCACATTGTTGTCACTGTACTTCTGGTAACCTGTGTGCCTGCCAGCCTTGGGAGAGACGCCCCTCCTCCCGAGCACTGTCAAGGAAAGCTTTGCACTGATGCTAAATGATGCGGTTCTAAGTGAGGTGATTAAACAGTTCAGTGGACGAGCATCTTTTCAGGGAGAAGAGCAACAGGAGGCTTCCAGGAACATGCCTGAGTGAATCCCAGCCAGGGTCTAGGGAAGAAAGCAGGCTGGTGGCCCAGGGAGCAGCTGAACATACCTTTTCCCAAGAGAATAGTGGCCTGGTCTGTTTGGGGAAACAGTCCCTACATGCACCAAATGGGATGTGCTAACAGGGCTTTTGGGAGTCCCTGTGTATCTCAGACCAGGACCAGGAAGCTTTGAATTGATGCCAGTTAACTGTATGGATGGTTATGAATATGGGCTTGTGTGTCCTCTGGCCTGCTTGTGTCATTTCATGCTTTCAGATATCCTAGCACTTAAAGGCTATAACTACAAACTCCTAATTGTGTAAAGTTCCTCCTGACATGAAGAGAGGCTGGGAGCGAGTTTGAAACACTGGATGTTAAGAGACCAGTAAAAAGTGGAGACGGAAGGGTGGGGGCAGAGCTGCAAGCTTGACTCCCCCAAGCCTCAGTCAGCACATCAGAGTGTGGAGCCAAAAATGACCAGGTCCCTAAATCCTGCCCATCTCTATCACTCAGCACAGAATGCCTCAGGTAGTGACAACATCATTCTCGCTGGGCATCTAGGTCCTATGTCCCTGTAGTTCTAATGCTCTGCAGAGTGGGGCCACCAAGGAAGGAGAACCTCAGAATTCCTGGCTAGGGACCTGGTGCCTCCATAACAGATAATGGGCTTTGTATGGGTGGATCACAGAAATCCATGACCAACAGGAAGCACTGTGCTGAGTATGAGTGGCTGATTCTGAACTTGCAACCTCTCCTTCCTGCCTGAAGTAGGCAGGCAGGGTCAGAGGTGGGGGATGAAGGCAGAGGCCCCGGAGCCATCTTTGGGCATCTTCCTTTGGTGGTGATCTAGGGATTTCAGGCTAGGTAGTTAAACAAGAATCATTACTTGGGAGTTAACCATACTACAGTAGAGTGATTTTTTTTTCCAAGACAGGGTTTCTCTATGTAACCTTGGCTGTCCTGGACTCGCTTTGTAGACCAGGCTGGCCTGGAATTCACAGGGATCCACCTGCCTCTGCCTCTCGGGTGCTGGGATTAAAGGCGTGCACTACCACCACCAGGCTAGAATGCTTTTCTTAGCGACTTTTCCCTCCTTTCTGATCTCATGACTGGTGGCTGAGAAGTTCCCTTCCAATAGAGGAGGCACTAGGTTACTATCCCTATCCTGAAGACTTCTAGGGGCATTGCCCTCACCCACCACACGGGGCCCCAAGTATGGTACCTGCTTTTTATCTGAGTGTCAACAGCAGGAGAGCCATGCCCACACTGCCATTTGCTTAAAAAGCTGGGGAGTGGCCACCCTGAGCCCAGGGTAGGCTGTTATCTCTTCACTTAAGCCAGACCCAGTGTGGCTCTCTCTTCCTGCTGCCTGCAGGTCCAGATATAGCACTCTCAGCCACTTCTCCAGCACCATGTCGACCTGCATGTCCCCATGCCTCTCTCCATGATGATAATGGACTAAACTTCTGAACTGTAGGCCAGCCCTCAATTAAATGCTTTCATTGTAAGAGTGGCATGGTCATGGTGTCCCTTCACAGTAATGGAAAGCCTAAGATACTGAGACTCAGGCTGGCCCTCCTCCCTCCCACGGGTATCTGGCAGCAGAGTGTCCCCAGCCACCCAGACACTATGAAAGAGCAGCGCAGAAAACAGGGACTGCAGCTCAGAGCAGAAGAGCACAGCAGATGCTGCCCCTGGTTTAGGGTGAGTGGGGACCTCAAAAGGAAAACAGGGTTAACTCAAACTGACAGCAAAGACTGACTTGCTGAGGGACTCACTCCAAAGCTTGAGAGACCGATCCCCAGTTGTCCTAGTGTGTGACATTTTGTAGTAGCATCCTGAGCTGACTGGATTTTATGAATGGATAATGATATTCTTGCTGTTCTGGAAGCCAGCAAGCTGAAGACAAGGGGCTGGCATACTTGGTGCCTAGTGAGAGCATATGTGTCTGGTGCATCGATGGCATCACTTTTCTGTGTCCTTAGAGAGAGGGCAAACAAGTACTTGGGGCCTTTCAGGAGGTCATGAATGCCTCCAGAAGAAGTCTACCCTCATGTCATGACATTTCCCAAGGGTCCTATGTCCTCATCCCTCACCCTGGATCAAGAGAGGAGAGTTTGGTGACAGAGTACCTGAGTTCAGTTTCCAACACACACACGCACACGCACACGCACACGCACACGCGCGCTCGCGTGCACACACACACACACACACACGCACACACACGCACACACACACACACACACACACACACACACACACACACACACGCACACACACACCCTCACAGCATGAAAGAGCAGGAGTTCTTGTTGTGATCATCCATATCATCTCTTAGGTATCATAACCTAAGAGAAAATTTTGCAGTGACAATGACCTTTGGTCAAGGCCATGTCCCAATAGAGGTGAACCGATATCTCTCCATGGTCTAGCCAAACGGGTTCAAATGAAAGACTCTGCCTTAAAATGTAAACTGAGGAATGACCAAGGAAGACCCTGATATCAACCTCTGACCCTTGCAAGCACACCACACACGTGTGCATGTACACTCTCAAAGGTGTGTCCTCACGCACGTATTTACATGCAGAGAGAGAGCAAAAGAGAGAGAGAGAGAGAGAAAGAGAGAGAGAGAGAGAGAGAGAGAGAGAGAGAGAGAGAGAGAGAGAGAGAGAGAGAGAGAACACAGCCTGAATTGTAGCATGGCGTCCCTTCCTCCACCAGAAGCTTTGCACCACAACTTCTGTTTTACAAACCTTGGAAACAGCCAGGGTTAGGGTGCTGTTTGATGTACTAGTCACCTTAAACCTTAAGCGACTCAAGCTAATCTCATTCTTCAGACTTCCTGGGCTCTGAGCAGACTCGGTTCTAACCCAAAACTCTGCAAACAAATTTGTTTTGATGTCTTTCCTCTTCAAACCCCATGACCCCTCTCAGCCTGGCCATGGATTTGCATTAGAAGTGAGGTAGATAAGAAGCACGAGGAATATTTCCACTTCCTTCTTCAAATCTAAAAGGGAAGAAACCCAAATTATATTCCATCCAATGTATTCCTAATTGAGATTCTGTGTGTGGCTGTGCCCACCCTAGATGGACTCTTGAACCTGCGCAAATTAAATCACATTAAATGCACCAGGAAAGACCTCACTGCTTAACTCATACTGGAGGGTGTCTTGTGTTAAAGGATTACTAATAAGATGACTGGATTTATATGTGTTACATTTAAAGTGACTGGTGGGAAACATTTTCCAATTCCTTCCTCCAGAACCAGAGCGTAGATGACAGTTAGAAAGACAAGGTGTTAATTCTTTGTCTCTTTATTCTAGGGGGGGAAAAGCAGACTCACTTGTCAGTTCCAGGGGGGTAGAGGGGTCATCTTAGACTCTTACGGTGAATCTAGTGTTTCTGCCTTGTGGAGTTCACTTGTGGGGGCTGCAGCATGGCCCCCACTGCTTTCTTCATGACAACTGTCTAGTTTCTAGAAAGTTCTGTCTGTACCCATGCGTTGTTGTTAGAGTGTCAGTTAGCAAGATTATTTCCATCTTTACTATGTCATTTCTCATGGAAAGGCACTGCGTACTGGGGAGAGTGGAAGGAAACTGAGGCAAAAGAACATCGGCATAGAAGTTATTATCAAAATTCCTTGTCTACTGCTTCCTGAAGGTTCCCAGTTCTGAGCTCTACTTCATTCTCATAACCCTGATTTTGTTCAATGTTCTCACGGCCCACGGGTGGGTGACTAAGTCCCTTGCTTCCAAGGCCCCTGGACCCATCAGCTGCTCCTGTCTCAACAAGAGTGAAACTCCCTCTGCAGCAAGGACTCCGTTCCTTCTAGGTGATGGTAAGGTTGGGTTGCAAGAAGAGCCTAGGATGGGCTCTCCACTCAGATAGCTTGCTCTGCCTGTGTTGTCTATGGTGCTGACAGCTTCTTTCTACTTCCCCTCTCTCCCTTTCACGGATGTGCTGCAATTGCTCGTCCCTGGGAAGATAAACAGACAAGTCTGTGGTGGTCCTTTGTCATCGAGACCCTCAAAGGGCCCATGTGAGCAGGAGGGTGAGGCAAAGCTCCATAGAACTGATCAAGGGTGAGCAAAACTCTGACAGAACAGAGATCCAGGAAACTGGTCCAGGTGGCAAGGTTTCTCTGTGTGACTATAAGCTGCCTCCAGGAAGGCAGATCTGCCTCATCCATCTTCAGTCTCTGGTGACAGAGATGTTTTGATAAATATGGCACATGTTTGTTGTCAGAAAAATGCATGTTTGAAAGAGGAAAGGGGCCCCCAAGCATTGTCTGGGATGCCGAAGGCCAGTCAGAGCCTGGGAAGCTGGTCCTCATAAATGTCAGGGTCCTTGGAGGGAGAAGTAATTACAGCCCTGACATTTGGAACATGAGGCAGAGCTCCTACAAGCACCTGGCCCAGGGAATTATTTTAGAAGCTCCCAAGTGGAGCAGGCAGCCTGGCTTTATGAGGGAGGCTCTTTAATTTGCCTGTTTCTGCTCCTTTCCCTCCCAACATCCCAGCCCTAAGGTGTCCACTACATCGCTCTCCTTGGTTTTCATCTGAATCCAGCCAAGCGTAAAAACATGGCTCTTTCCCACCCAGTTGAACTCGATGTGGAGGCTGCTGCTTCCTTCAGAAGGGAGCTGTGCCCATCGCGGTGGCTTGGCACAGTGAAGGGTACTTTTGGTTACCTCACCATACCTTTTCTTTGAAAGAAAAATGGAGAGCCTAAACCAAGGGCCAGGACATTCAACACTAATTTTTCTATTAACAAACGTGAAGGTTTTCTGTGCTTCTTTTGAGTGTTGGCATGGTTTATCTTCAATTTCTGTTTGTTTTGAGACAGGGTCTTTACTGTGAATCCTTGGCTGGATCAGAACTGTGTAGACCAGGTTGTCCCTGAACTTACAGGGATCCTGCCTCTACCTCTTAAGTGCTGGAGGTAAAGGTGAGCTATACCAAGCCCAACTTATCAAGGTTAATGTCAACTTGTTGAGATGTACAGTTCGCATGGAAACACCTCTGGGTTTGTCTGGTTTTTCGAGAATGGTTTAACTGAGCAGGGAAGGCACGCACACTCAGAGTGTGGGTAGCACTGTTTGTGGTGACTTAAATGAGAAATGTCCCCCATAGGCTCAGGAATTGGAACACTCATTCTCCAGTTTGGCACAGCCTTGCAGGAAGATCTATCCCCCTGAAGGCAGGCTGTGAGAGGTCACAGCCTCTCCCCACTTCCAGTTTGTTCTCTCTAGGTCATGTTTGGGGCTGAAAACTTGGTATCTCAACTTCCTGCTCTAACTGCCCTATGGACTAACCCCTCAATAAGTCACCTTGGTTATGATATTTTTATCACAGCAAAGAAAAGCCACTAGTATGACCATCTTCGATGGTTTTCTGGGTCCTTGGTTTACTTGGGGATTCATTAAGAACAACCCCCAAATGAGGGGCAGGTAGATAGAGGTCTCTACCATTATCTGTTAGTGATCTCCAACATGCTAATCTTCAGAACTGCTCCCCCATCAAAAAAAAAAAACAGTTTTACAACAGGAGAATGGGTTGAAGTTATAGGATTTTCGAGAAGTATATTTGCTATCATTATATCCAGGGTGGGAAAATCAGAATCCCTTTTCACATTAACACCCAACATCTGGAAGGCCTCACGTGTCCTCTTACCAGTGCAAGCTCCTGACATCTGCAGGTCCTGATGGAAACCTTGACATAATTGACAAGTTAGATTCCATAGGAAATTAATGCAAACACACATTTCCTGTTTATAGGACCAACCTCGAAAAGAGATGGTGGTTCCATAGCAGTTCTGTTCTGTGTGCCCTCAGTGCAAGGTAACATGCACACCACTAATATTTGTTAAAGTTGCATTTGGAAATCATGGGCCAAGAACACAGTGTATCCTGAAGATTTGAACCACTATAGCACTCTCAACATCAAATTGTCTTTGTTAGAGACCAGAGACAAATCCCACTAATGAGTGCAAAGCCCAAGCCATTCATCACCTTTAAAGAAAAAATATTATTTTTAATTGTGTGTGTGTGTGTGTGTGTGTGTGTGTGTGTGTGGTGTGTGTAAATATGTATGTGAGTGAGAGTGTGTGTGTGTGTGAGAGAGTGTGTGTGTGTGTGCATGTGAGCGAGAGTGTGGAGTGTGGGGAATATGTGTATCCATCTGTGTAGGGGTTTGTGCAAGTGAGTACAGGTACCCACAAAGGCCAGAAGAGGACATCAGAACTGCTGGAGCTGGCGTTAGAGGCAGCTGTGAGCTCTCCAATGCGGGTCTTGGGAGCTGAACTCAGATCTTCTGCAAGAGCAACATGTGTTCTTAACCTCTGAGCCAACTAGGCATCCTCCCTCGAGTCCCTGCCCCAGCCATTTCCTCAGTACCATATCATGCCGGTGCTTATCTTGATCTGCACTTGTCTCCTCAATTCCAGCGAGAATGGGGCCTCAAGGGAGGTGTCAGATTCCCCTGGAGCTGTACTTAGAGGCTGCTGTGAGCTGCCCAACCTGAGTGCTAGGATCCAATCTCCTGTGGTAGTTCTATGGATGGATATGTTAAGGGAGAGACAGTCCTTGGTGGGGTTGTTTATTAATCAGAAACTCTAGACAGAGAGTTCATAGGGTCAGTCTAGGGGAGCATGAGATGTGATCTGGGGTGGGAATATGGGTGATTGAAGGCAGGAGGCACTGTAGGGTCCTTCTCCTATGGACTCCTAGGTCCTGGAGGGTAGCCATGTTTCTCTTATAAACCCTGGGTCTAGCACAGAGGGACCCACATGACAGAATGGAATCTAGAGTAAAGCTGATTCTCTGGGAATTATGACGAATGAGCAAACACACTGTGAAGAAGCCCATGGTGACTGCCTTGAGTAACCATGCTTCCTGCTCTCCTTCGCTCACGGCTCAGGCCCGCTGTGCCTTCAGCCTCAGTCCTTGTATCTGTTTTTGTTGACCACACCAAGGAAGAGTGGAATAACATACAACTGTGATCACACACACCCCCAATACCAATCTATTAAAAGCATCGGTTCATCAAAGACCATGATGTTAATTTGCTGGGAAAGAGTCCCGTTGGGTTAGACTTTTAATTGGTATGAAATGCAGCCCAGAAAACAGGGTCTTGGGGAAATTCCATTCTGCAGGCTGGCAGTAATTAACCAACCTCCTCTAGAGTTACTGCCCCCTGGAGTATTGGAGTTGTTAAATTACCAGGCAGGAGGGGAATTCTATTATCCAGAAGCCCAACCTCCAGTTCGCTCTACTCCCCTCCAACCCTCTCTGAAGGAAGGTGTAAATGAGCCATCTCTGACTGAGTTCCCAGAAACTCTAAGGGTCTATAAAAGCGGGTGACAGGAAGAAAACAGTGTCTCCTGATGGTGGCACCATCTCTAGCTATTTCTAAGGGCCACATTACAGGAGACTGTTGTGGTGTTTAGGTTAGTGTCACAAGACCTCTAAGCCTGGTAGCCTTATCCATGCATGTTGGAAGGGTCACAAGTCTGGAGACTTAGAGGATCAAGGTCAAGGAGTGGATGACGCTGCCTTGGGGAGGTTACAGAACCTCTAGGAGGTGCAGCCTTGCTGGGGGAAGCAAGTCACCGGAAGTAGGCTTGGTCTCACTTCCTGGTCTCTCCACTTCCTGCTCTGCCTCCACACTATGCCTTCCCAGGCATGAAGGTTTTGCTCCCTCTAGAGCCATCAGCCAAAATAATCCTGCCCCCACCCCTATGTTTCTTTGGGTCATAATATTTTGTCACAGCAACAGAAAAGTAATTGCAATCATGGAACAAGTTTATATAGGGAGTCGGTGGAAGGTGGTTAAACAGGTATTTGCCTTTGTCAAAACTCATTGGGCACACACTTAAGGTCTGGATGTTTCCTTCTGTATACTTTCCCCTAATAAAGAGAATTAGTCTTGAAGGGGAAATGTGTATATACTATTTAACTCAATTCCACTGTGAAAATATGTCTTATGCCATTAGGCAAGAATATAAGAAAACATCTATTGCAGTACTTAGGATAGAAAAAAATAGCAATCCAATTCAGCCACTCAGCAGTGATTAAATTACGGAAACTGTACAGCCAGATGATGAAATGTACTTTGACATGGGAAAATATAAAGCACGGTGAATTAAAAGCAGAATGCAATCCATTCTTACAAACATTAAATGTAATGGTAGTCTTGTATATATGTCTATGTTGGCCTGGCCTAATTACAGAGACTCTTGTGCTTTTCCATGTTCATCAAGTAGATCATGGTGTGTCACATACATGTGCATGCAACTTAAAATATCTGGTTGTCTCTGTGCATTTTAATTAGGTCTGAGACAGCCCCTATTATAATGGAAAGTTCTGCATTGCCAGCACTCGGACTGTTCTAGAAGTTCTGGTTCCTGGAAATTTCTATGGTGAAGTCTAGACACTTGCTGCCTCCATCTCACTGATATACTGCCACTGTCAATCTAGAAGAGGCTGCCTGAGTCCTCCGTTCTGGGCTCGGCCAGCAAGGCTCCCATCACTTCTTCACTGCCCATAGACTTTATTCCAAACCCCACTCTATGCTTTGGGCTCTGTGGAAGGGAAATGCACACTCCCAGTGTCTTCCAGACCCTAGATTTGGCTTGTCTATACCCCTTCCACTTGGCTTTCCTCTCCTAGAACTTTCTTTAGGCACCTCCTTTTTCTATGTTCCAGGTTTTCAAACCCTGAGATTTGAAGCTTAAGGTGCATCTCTGTATTTTGTCCAAATGAGAGGTATGCTAAGCTGGGTGGGCCCCTTCAGTGCCTGCGGGTGTGTCTTTGTTTGGAAATGAAGTTAGGGAGGTGTGTGTGTGTGTGTGTGTGTGTGTGTGTGTGTGTGTGTGTGTGTGTATCTCCATCCTGACCTAGGACAGACTTTAGCCCTGCCATCCGTATCCAGCATGGTCACTCCTGATTGGATTGGGAAGCAAGTAAGACACAGGGTCCTATCTGGTCTGCAAAGGCATTTCCAGGAAGCACTAGCTGGGGGATTAGAAGCCCCTCCCCTAGAGCAGAGAGACCTTTCCAGAGGCTGCACATACATTAAGAAGCCCGACATTGACATCAGACTCCAGTGTCTTCCAATGCAGGCTGCAGACCAGCGACTCTCAAGAAATCCTGCTGCCCTTCAGTGTTAGATTGGACCTGCTGGACCTCCAGCTCCCTGGGCCGAGCAGCTACCAGGTTCTCAGCCTCTTCAGTAGCCAGCCATGGTGAGCTGCACAGATCATATCCTGTAAGGCAATCTACTAAGCACTCTTTTCATATACAGTCACTTATCAGTTCTGTTCCTCTGAGGACCGAAATACAGCATCCAAGAGTTACTAGGGTTGACACATGAAAGTGGGAGGCAAGTGTAAGCTTAGGCTACAGCAAGTCAAGGGATCCTTAGAGTAACAACAGACAGAGCCTTGGAGTAACAGGGGCTTGGGAGGGCGTTCTCTCAGCCCTCAGCAGGACCAGCGCTCTGAAAGCACCTTGTTTCAGACTTTTGCCCTTGACACTTTAAGACAATGAACTTCCACTCAATCCACTGAGCTTGTCACCTGCAATGGTTACCAGCACAGTACTGGCGTCAGACTCTCTGCATCCCCACAGGTCTGACTTGGAGGGGAAGGGGGAAGCCAAGGTGCTCTGTGCTTGGAAAACAGGAACACCCTGTAGCTGTGTGTGGGAAGAGTGATCACTGGAAACTGAGAGAAGAGAGATGACATGAAACCAGGAAGAGGGCTCCCATGCATGTGTTGCCTGACATACTTTCCCTCTGTGGGTATACTGGAGGTCTGAGCTCACTGGAATCTTCCAGGCAGCTGTGTAGGGCCCCAAGATCTTCATCCAAGACAGAAGAGTGAAACATTGTATCTTCCTCCCACCTCTCCCCTCCCTCTTCTCCCCTCCCCCTCCCTCCTCCCTCCCTTCTGCTTTCTCTTTGCTCTTTGGTAATTAGGTGCCTAGTGGGATTCTTCCCTTCCTCCCTCCCTCCCTCCCTCCCTCCCTCCCTCCCTCCCTCCGTCCCTTCCTTCTTTCTTTCTTTCTTTCTTTCTTTCTTTCTTTCTTTCTTTCTTAGACAAGGTCTTTAGTAGTTCAGGCTGCTGGCCTCAAGTTTGCTACATAACTGAGAATTGCCTTGAAGTTCTGATCCTCCTGCCTCCACCTTCTGAATGCTGGGAGTGCAACCACTCACTACCATGGCTCATTATGCGTACTGGGGATCCGACCCTGGGCTTCCTGCGTGCTAGACAGGCACTTTTTGTATCTAAACCACGTCCTCACTCTGGTTTGGGTCTTAATTGTTCCCTGCAGGTGCGCTGTCCAGCTGGGCTTATGGGAGTCTGCTGGGAGAAGCAGGTTCAGTTGCTCTGACTTGATGGGGCCCCCGCTCTGGCTGGGGAACACATGTCCTCAGACTTGAGAAATGCTCTCAAAATGCTAAATATATTTAATTTATAACTGGAAAAAGTCAGACTTCACAGGTCTATAGAGGACTGAGAATGAATATAGAAATTTGTTGTAAAGAATGAGTATAGAAGTGTTTTGTAAACTGCAAAACACTGAAGAATGAGAGGAGTATTTCCCCAGGTTTGTGAGTAGCAGTTTGCAGGAAGCGATTTCCCCCTAATCTTAACTCTTTCTGTTCTCTGCCCCATCCCCGCTCCCCCTCCTCAACCCTGTTCCCCACAGACCTGATAGCATCTCTGAGAGGAAATTAGAGCTCCCAGAAAGATGTGGCTCCATGGAAGGACAAGAACAACGTCCCTAGACACACCAGGCATTGCCCTCCTTAGCAGCCTCTATCCCGCTGCTCTGGCAAATGAAGTTTAAATATTTAACAAGGATGCTGGCAGGGTTGGAGAGGCTGCGACTCCCCCTCTGATGAGGCCTCAGGGCCTGGAATCCACATGGTCCACGATTGAGTCAGAGCAGAGATACGGTCCCTCTCCCTCGTGCACACATGACAGCCCATCCATTACATCACCTGGGCTGTGGGCAAGCTTGCTGCACAAGTCTTTACGGGGCTGTTGCTCACAGCTGGCTAGAAGCTGAGCCAGCCCCTGGCTGTGCACTCTCTGGTTTGATGGAAGGGCAGGTGCTGTAGCATCTAGGCCAGATGCTTCTGTAGTCGCTCACCAAGAAATAGGAGTGTTGGTACTTCAATGGAATTGGTGATGCCTCCATGGGAGATGCCTCTGTGGGCCAAGTGGCCTTTCAGTTCCTGTCTTTATGATGTGCCCTGTCTAATCACAAGACTCCTTGTTTCTCAAAAGAAATAATATAGCTACACTTTGTAAATATGGTAAAATATCATGACGCACACTTGTAACTAGTTTATAAATAAATATATTGGTAACTATTATATAAACTACTATAAATATTTTATAAGTAGCTTATAAATTATAAACCATTAGGCAGCACAGTTCATAATTTATCGATATTGTCTTTATACACTATAAATATGAGTCAAGGTCCTATGGACTGAAGTTCCCAGAAAAAAAAAAAAAACCAAACCTGTGTTCAAGATTATGCAAGGCTGATTGAATGATGACTATTTTTGTGATGGTGGGGAGCTGAAATGTTGTAGATTCAGAGCCACAATTAGATTGGGCTATCTTTAGCCCCTTACCAGAGGCTTAATGCCCATTATTCCGTTTGACACAGTACCCTTATAACTAGTATATAATTATAATAGTAGTTTAGCAATCTTCAAAGAAAAGACCAGCCCTGAAAGATTTTACAAAGGCATTCTACCGAGTTGTTACAGAAAAGACCTCCCAATTTCACAGAGCTGCGGCAGCGGGAGATCAGATTTCTCAACTCATTCTGAAAGGTGAACCGTGAAGTGAAGCCAAACCTTCAATAGTACCAAGTGTATAAAAGGATACACCGTTTCCAACCTGGGTACACATAAAAATAATTTCATATTAGGACACCTATAAATCAATCAGCCATCAAAAACCTAAACTGAAGTCAGATGGAGCACGTGTTTGGGCACATCTAAGCCGAGGCTTCTGAAACCTCGGGTCTCACAGTATCCTTTTAAGAACCAATGGATAGAAAAATAACCCAAAAAGATGAAATATTGGGTGGGGACGATAGCTCAGTCAGTGAAGTTGCTGCACAAGCCTAAGGACCAGGGTTCGATACCCAAAATCCACATTTTAAAAAGCCAGGTATGGGTGAGACTCGCTTACAACCCCAGTGTTAAGAAGGCAGAGATGGGAAGAGCTCTGGGAGTTGCTGAACAGCCAACCTAACTAACCAGTGAGCATCAGTCCAATGGGAGACAGTTCCCCAATACAAGGTGAGGAATGAGACTGCCGGCCTCAGTGTACAAAGCACACAGGATACACACACACACACACACAGAGGAAGTTCTTGTTCCAAGGCAAATGGCGGCCCTTTTACTCCCTGGTATCCGTCAAGATAACGTTTTTCTTCAAGGCAGGTTTTGGGCAGGTTCACTTGGGATTGCACTACATATGCTTGGCTGCCTGTGCTGTACTTCTGGGGCTCTGGGGGCTAAGGGGAGCACAACTGAACATGAGCATGCTGGTTTCCTCTTGTGCCGTGGGTAACAACCATCTCTCACCCAAATCTATCTTCTGCCATCTGTAAAGCTGTGGCAAAGTAACTCGTCTCCAGTTAGGTTAAAATTTTAGCCCCTTGTGCTTCTCAGCAACAAACTCACCATATACAGGAAGCAGATAGTAGCATCTTACAATTGTGTGTAGCACAATTATAACTAGGAGGGGACTAAAGAATTGACTTTAAGGAACAAAACAAGAATCTCTTTTTTAAAATTTCATTTATGTGTGTGTATATATGTGTGTATATATGTCTGTGAGTGTACACTGCATGCATCTATGTGGGTACTCAAGGAGGCTAGTAGAGAGTATTGGATACCCTGGAGCTGGAGTTTTAGGTGCTTGTGAGCAATGTGACATGAGTTGTGGGCACTTGTGTCCCTGGAAGAACAGCAAGCTCTCTTAACTGATGAGCCATCTCTCCAGCCCCCGAAACAAGAGTTTTCAATGTAACTAATTCATTCAATTTGTATTGAAGATCTTAGCTGGGGCAATAAAATGAGAATACAGATATAAGGATCAGAAAGGAGGAAGTAAAACTGTCATTATTTGTGCAATATAAACCCAAAGTAATCTACAGGCCTGTTATTACGATGATGTGTATTAAGGTGACTAGATACAAGAATGGTTTATCCAAATAGTGCCTGGAAATTGGTTGTTTATCTGTAGGCCAGCAGCAAACAAGAAAATGTAATTAAAATGACACCATTTACAACACCATCATAGAGTAAACGGATTTAAGAATAAGCCCTACAAGAGCGCAAGACGTCTATAGGGAAAAGGAGTCTTAAGAAATATTTTTAAAGATCTTAATAAATGGGAAATTATAGCATGTTTATCGATTGAAAGCTTCCGGCTGGGAATTTTATGGAACTCAATAAGATGAGTGTAAATTTTATATGGAATATCAAGTGGCTGAGTATGTTCTCCAATAAAATGACAGTACAAGAGGGATCACTTCGGTTTCAGAATCGCTACAGTGCCATATTAATTTAAACTAGGGCCTGAGAGATGGCTCAGCAGTTAAGAGCACCACGGCTCTTACAGAGGGCCCAGGTTCAGTTCCATCATCCACATGGCAGCTCACAGCTGACTGTAACTCCAGTTCCAGGGAACACAGCACCCTCTTCTGGCCTCTACAGGTACTGCACACTTGTGATGCAAACACATACGTACTCACACACATACGTACTCACACACAAAAATCTAAAAATATTATCTTAACTATGAAATTATTCTATCCTCATGTTATCCCTGTGGTAATTGTATTGCTACACATAAAATATTTTTAAATAATATTGATAAACTTGACTTTTGAGAACTTTCGTTCATTCATAAGCAGCTATTACAAACTAAGATTTCTGCTATAGATGCTAGTGTAGATTAATATTTTAAGTACTGAACATTCTAATAGCACATATTCAACAAATGTAACAAATAAAATATAAGAAAATATTTATCAAGAGTGATGATAAAAAATGGCAATCAGTTACAAGGAGATACTATCCTATTCTGTCAGATCTTTCTCTGATTTGTTACCCTGTCTGTTTATCAAATTAGCTATCACTTTCAAAGCATGGCTGCTTCCTTCTGCAAATGAACTTTACCTTCATTGTTTGGGATTGAAGGTGTGCACTAAGGGCATGTCTGCACTCAAGCTGAATCACACAGTCTTTGGGTATGGTCAGAACAGCCATGTTGCTAGATTAAAATCCCTCTAGAGTAGTTGCTGAAGGTCACAGTTACACTGAGACAATGACTTGTGAATGGGTGACACCTGGGGTCTGTGGGCAGATCCCAGATTATCCAAGCCAAGCCATTGAGGTACTCTTATGTCACTTGGTCTGTGAGTGACAAGAGGGAACATGAGTGACAGTGGGTGTGTGGCAGTCAGGACGACTTGCAGGAGTCATTTTTCTCCTATCACAAGGGTCATGGTAATAAAACATAGGTTATCAGCTTGGCATCCTTACCTGCTGAGCCGATTCATATTTTTAAGTATTTTCTATATGTTTTTATGAAATTAAAAAAAAAAACTCAAGAGCAACTGGTCTTAAGATTACGTGTGTGCACTGGAGAGGGGGCCAGTGGTTGAGCACACGCTGCTCTTGCACAGATTCTCGCCTCCCATATCACCAGGTGTCTCAAATTTGCTTTACCTCCAGCTCCAGGGCATCCAGTGCCCTCTTCTGGATTCTGAGGGTACCTTGCACACAAATAAAAATAAAAAAGGCCATATGAAGAGAAAGCATGGAATTATAAATACAAGATTCAGGATGATGACGAATTGAGGCAGGAGAGTGGTGGGGTTCTGAGATGGATAAAAAATTAGTCTCAGAAGTTGTTAAAGTCTTCATGCTAGAGGACTAGAGGGGAAAATGTATAGACACTAACATTAAAAATACATGGCTGGGGGGCTGGAGAGATGGCTCAGTGGTTAAGAGCACTGGCTTCTCTTCCAGAGGACCCAGATTCAATTCCCAGCACCCACACGGCAGCTCACAACTGTCTGTAACTCCAGTTCCGGGAGTCTGGCACCCTCACACAGGCATACACGCAGACAGAACACCAACGAACGTAAAAATAAACAAATCTTCTTTAAAAAAAACCACGAATGGCAGTTTATGTACAGATCAAGGAATAATTTTGAACCAAGATTATAACCACTTCATAATTCAATCTTATGTGCCTTGGATTTTCTTTTTCAAAATACAAATGGCAGAACCTACTCTGTTATCTGAGTTTGCATAGTGGGTAGGGCACGGACAGCTATACAGCCTTTGGCACTTGTTTAAAATGTGAACCTGTACCAGATACCATCTTTACGTTCTGCGAGTTAATGACCACGGCCAAATAGCCTTTGTCTTTTTGTCACACCATACATACTAGTGGGGTCTGGCATGGTGTGTCCACGCATGCCTACAGCATGTACTGATCAACTCTAACTGCTCTGTTCTACCCTCCCTACCGTGTCTTTCTAATGCCTAGTAATATTATTCTATTTTCATGTCAGTTCTTTTTAGTTTGCACCTTATAAATGGAAACTAAAGAAACTCAGGGACAAACTAGTCGCCTCTAAGTGCCTGGCTTATTTTGCTTACATGCCATCTTCTAATTTCACCTGTTTTGCTATAAGTAATAGGATTCCCTTCTTTATGACTGAATAATGCTTTGCTGCTTTTTCTTTGGTTGGTTTGGTTTTTCGAGACAGGATTTTTTGTGTAGCTTTGGTTGTTCTGGACTCGCTCTGTAGACCCAGCCATACCACCACTGATGGATGTGATTAGAGGTCAGCTCCATCTCTTGGCTATTCTTGACACTGCTGCAGTAAGTATTGTGAGCAACAATTTTTGGGAAAAAAAAGCTGTGTCTGAAAAATTAATAGATTGGTTAGAAATCCAGTGATGTGGAGTTTGGAATGTTTCACTTTGGGAGCCTAATTACATTCGGGCTAGCTTTAGCTCACAAAACAAACCCCCACTCACTCTATGTTGGACCTAACAGAGATTTATCATCCTTATGGATTCAAAACCCTTTACACTGTACTAACAGGAGGCCAATTTCCCACTAACCAAAGGGCTAAGAAAGCTAAGAAATCTGTTAGACAGCATCTGTGGCCATCTTGCTATGACCCACCTACTCGATGTGCTCATCCACCACTGTGTTTGAGAAGTGTCTTGATGTGTGGATTTCTTTATTCTATTACTATAAAAAAAAGTTCATGAATGGGGATTGTGGTGCCCATTCTGACTTGGGCAAGATGGTATCTGAATTCTGATCAACGTTTGAATTCATGCATTGTTTCTTTTTCCTATGAATATTTGGGGGAGTGTCTGTTAATTTCCCAAGCAATGGAGAGAACATCTAGAAGACAGTCCCACGGGAAATTGTCTTTCAATTTAAAAGGAGGATTTGATTCCCAAATTACATAACTGTGATGCAGAGTTACAGATAAAAAGGACCATAAAAGAAGGGTGAATAGTGTGTGTGTGTGTGTGTGTGTGTGTGTGTGTGTGTGTAATCATTTGTATGTGCAAGGTCCATCCATCTGGTATCTATCTTCCCTGCAACCAAGAGATTCTGGCGCAGAACCTTTGTACTGGATAATGGACCAACTAGGATACAAAGCAGATCGACAAATAGTGAAGACCATAGTGAGGGAAGAGAGTCCTTCAAGAGACAGGTTGTAGAAGGTAGGGCTTGGAGCAAAGCAGTCACCATTTTTTATCAGATCATGCAAGAGGCTATGAGGAGTGGACATGTTGACTATTGCTAGGACCTTAAAGAAAGGAGGTTGTAATCACTATGAGTTCAAGGGCAGCCTGGTCTACAAAGCAAGTTCAGGACAGCCAGGACTACACAGAGAAACCCTGTCTCAAAACAAACAAACAAAACCAAGAAACAAACAAACAAAAAACCCTCATGTTCCTTCCTGTATTCCCCACTCAAGCTTGGTAACTAAGCTCACTGATTCCCCAGGGTGAACTATAGTGGAGCTTAACTTTTCCTTTGGGACCCTTGAAGGGGGATGGCATTTACTTTTCACCAAGGAAGGATTGCTCTCCAAACAGGATCCATAGATTTCCTGAAATGAAGGGTTGTCAATACCAGGCCCCTCCTGTGTGTCTGTATCTTGAAATGTGTCTGTAAACCAAACTCAATAAAATCTCCTGGAAGCCACGTTATTCACTCCTACTCGTTCCAAATATAAATGACTCTGCATATCATAAAAATATTTGCAGTTTGTAAAAACCACTCTTGTCTTTACCTAAGTCTAAAGTTCAAGGGCTCCTCTGGGAGATACTGGCAATTACCAGTGTTTAATTCGGATATCTGAGTGTCAGAATCTCTGTAACCAAAGATAAGGCTGTTCTCTAGCCAATAACGTCAAATTTACATATGCAAAAGTAGCCGAGCAAGAAGCACAGGGATTAGTTACAAGAAGCCAGCAATCCCAGTGTCTTTGTCTGAGCATCTGTTTGCAAGGAACCCAAACTAAGATTCAAGCGCCTGTAGTTGATTTTGGCTAAGATCCCAGGAAACAATGGATGGGGGTCGGGTAGTAAGAAGGGAGAGTACCAGGCAGTAAAGAATATATTTCTCGTCTCCATGCGTTGTCCCTGAAGCTTAATCCTACTTTAGAATTCTGAGAACTACAACCAATGTGTCTGGCACTTCTTCCAAGAGGCAAGGCTGGGAGTAGCATCTCCCCTGAGTCCCTGGTGGGAAGAACTAGTATATCCATGTTTATGACGTCACAGTGATGCCAGAAAAAGGGGAAGTCCTCTGGCAAAGTGGTAAAATGGGGGCAATGGAAGTTAGACTCCCACACATTGAAATGGATAAAGCTAGAAGAGATGGGAAGGGTACCAGGAGTGTCTGCTACCTCCAGATAGATAATTTTGGATTTAAAATAAATCTCCAGGGCTAGAAAGATGGCTCAGTGGTTAAGAGCACATAGTGCTCTTGCAGAGGACCAGGGTTTTATTCCCAACACCCAAGTCAGGCAGCTCACAGTAGCCTGTAGCTTCAGGGATTTCCCCCCTTTCTCTTCTGGCCTCCGCAGGCTCTATGCTGTGTACAAACACAGACTCAGATACATGCGTATCTATAACTAAAAAAGGAAATTAAAAATAAACCCCTAGGATTCTTTATCAGTTAATCCTTTATTTGAACATCTGTTTTATATACCCATTGTGTTAAGTAGACACAAAGTTGGGGTCATCTGGGAAGACAGAACCTCAAGTGAGAAAATTCATCCATCCAATGAGGCTGTAGAGTCTCGTCTAGAGTCTAGAGAGCAGTTTCTTGATTAGTTATTGGTATAGCAGGGCCCAGCCCATTGTGGGCAGTGCCACTCCTGGCCCTGGGGTGTATAAGAAAGAAGGCTGAGCAAGCTAAGAGGACCAAGCTAGTGACCAGCATTCCTCTGTGGCCTCTGCTTCAATCTCTTTCTCCAGGTTTCTGCCTTCAATTCCTGTCCTGCCTTCTCTTCAAGATGTACCGTAAGCTGTAAGCTGAAATAAACCCTCTGTTCCCCACATTGCTTTTGGCCATGGTGTTTATCACAGCAACAGAGACCAAACCAAGGCACTTATAAATCTAGGGTTGTATAAACATTTCTTGGTTAAGAACAGGTAGAGAGCAGGGGAAAGTAAGAAGCCCCCACTTACTCAGATGTCTCAAGGAATGACAATTAGGTCTCCATTGTGGTAGCAGAGTTCTGACTTCAATTTTTAATATGAAAAGGAAAATTAATATTTAAGAGGAAGACGAGGGGCTGGAGAAATGGCTCAGCCGTTAAGCTCATGTACCACTGTTGCAGAGGACCTGTGTTTGGTTCCCAGGACCCACACTGGGTGCCTATAACTCCAACTTGAGGCTTCAGATGCCCTCTTCTAGATCTGTCGGCAATTGCTCTGATGGACACATACTTAAGTACAAATGCACACAGTTATAAATCCACTCCTGAAAAAAAAAAGAGGAAGCTTATAGGCTTCCCACAGGGATTGTACATGTTAAAGATGATTCAGTCCTGGTGAGATGTAAGAATGTGTGGCTTATCTACCACCCACCCCAACTCCTGGGGTCCAAGGATCACTGGCTCTCTCCGTTATACGTTCTCATGTTGTCTTCATGCTGCAGATATTGTAGTAAAGTGCTAAATATCGAAAGCAATAGAGTCATTATTGTTTTCCATGACACAGGTTTGGCCCATACAAATGGAACCCTCAAAGGGACTGTGCACAGTCACCGTAAGCCAGCAGAGCACAGTGTTTGCTAAAAGTGTTTAGTTTCTCCTGATGAGATGCTGTTATAGGAACAGCTCTTGCTTCTGGCTCCTCTACTTTGCCAGTGAGAGAACTCACCTGTCAGACCAACTTTCAACATTCAATGTGACAGGAAATGGCTCACAACTATGCCTTCTATCTGCTTCTGCTAAGAATTGTCCAGGCTCTCCATCCTGTGATCTTCCCCCCTTTCATCTCCACAGACACATGAAAGCATGCACACATACATGCTTTCATATTTATTAAACAAATAGAAGCAAGAATTCTTTTTACAGATTCTTAAATTTTGTTTTAATTACGTATCTATGGAGGGTTTGTGCAAATGAGTGCAGTACTGACAGAGGCCAGAAGAGGGTGCTAGATCTCCAGACACTGAAGTTACAAGCAGTTGTGAACAGACCAACAGGGGTACAGGAATTGAACTCAGGCTTTCCTGCAAGAGCAGTATGCACTCTTAACCACTGAACCACTTCTCCAGCTTTCCCAAGAAAACTTTAAGTGAAAACTAAAATCCAGTCTCCTCTCTTCTGTTCTCTTGTCCATGTATCCATTCTGTCCTCTTCTTCCCTGTGCCTAAAAAAATAAAGACAATATGTGGCTCATCTTGACTAAGGTTTGGAGCTGTAGCACCCAGTGCCTAATTACACATGTGGGGCTGGTACTGTTACATGCTCCAAAGCATTCTTAGCTATCAGAAAGTGGGCAGGCCCCCGGATTCAGAGAGGCATTGGTTTTTCATAATTGCATTGTTTCAGTGTGTTTTCAGTTGCTAAGGACACAATACCAAGCATAGGGTAAATATAAAGAAAAGGCATTTGCTTCGGTTCACATTCTGACCCAAAGGGCCATGTCTGAAAATGGATTTCCCGCTGACACAGTCCTAAGGTGGTACAAGGTGTCATGTATCAAGAAGACGCAGTGTGTGCCAGGAACCCAGTCACACTGGCTCTTACCATAGCACTACTCTCCTGACAACCCATTAATCCGCTAATTGTGTGAAAGGATTAATCCATGCATAAAAGCAGGGTACTCACCACCTCTTTAAGGTCCCACCTCCTAATAGCTCATAATAGGGATTAGATTTCAACATGAGTCTTGGATAAGACAAGCCATGTTCAGGCCACAGCCGCCATAATCCTGCAAACCTGAGCAGATTTAGACCACAGGCATTAGCTCACACAGTTCCTCTGGGTGGATTATCCAGGCACATACATAATTTTAAAAGTCTGGAATTTGGTGGTTCTGGCTCAGGAGGTTACAGTCAAGCTGTCAAACACTCAGGGCTAGAGGATCAATATCAAGGCTATTGACATGTTTGTCGGCAAGCTTTTGTTCCGCCCAGGCTGTTGGAAAGAGTGCAGGCTCCATTTATTCCCTTTTGGAACTCACCACAGCACTCCCTGATGGTTGAAAACACGTAGCAGTTGACTTTCCCCCTGCGCCCCAGAGTAAGTAATCAAGATGAGGTGCCGAATATCTTTTAAAACATAATTTCATAAATGGGGCTGGAGAGGTGACTCAGCTGTTAAGAACATTTACCGAGTTAAGTTGCCAGCACCCATTGTGAGCACTGGGCGGCTCACAGCTGCCTCTAACTCCAGCTCCAGGTGATTCAACACCCTCTTCTTTACATGTGTAGACCACAGCCATTCACATAAAGAAAATAATTTTTTTTAAAGTGGCAGGTCATCATTTTTGCCTCAAGCTATTGGTCATGCAGTTCAAAGTGGGAGAAGACCATAGGAGAGGATGGTGACCACTAGATTGGCATCATTGAACAGCATCCTGGAAGATGGTGGCCACAAATTCCTGGACCACCGACGTAAGTTTTGCCAAGAGCAAATACTGGGAGGAGATATATGAGTTTACTTTTGGCTCTTGTGCCTTCTACTTCTCCAAGGAACTCTGAGCTGAGTGGATGATTGACATGCTGGAGTCTCTTGAAAATACCACCTACTATTAGACTATACTCAGGATGGATCAAGAGAGTACATTCAGAGAATTGCAAGAGTCAAACACTGCACGTAAAGGTTGAGGTCTCTGTGGGGCCAGTCTAGGACCTTACAATGAAATGAGTTCGGATCTTTTCTCAGCTTGCATAGAGTTGTCTTTCATAAAGTCAGGGGCACTCACTCTGGAACATTAGGTTGTGAAAGAGGCTGGGCCTATAATGAATTCTTGTGGGCTAACCCCATCGTGCATGGAGAGGGTGAGGCTCAATGTGCCAAGTGCAAGTCAAAACGTTAATCTTTAATCCATGGTAGGTGTAATGGCTTTTAGCTGTCACAATTCTTTCATCCAAAAAAAAAAATATTTCTCAACCAACACCTTTGAGTTCTGCTTCCCCAGCAGAACCACAGTCCTGATGCTTTTAGAAGCCGAGAAAGGTGACAGGCTGTGGTCATTTAGAATCTGAGGAACCCAAAGACTGAGGCCGAGAAGTCATCAGGAATCTAGAACTCCAAGGATGTGACAAACTGTATGTACTTATGCATGTGTGTATATCAGGTGCGTGGCGTGAACACTGAACATCTGTTTCACAGCACCTCGGGCAGGATCCATAGCTCCCAGGGAGCTTCTGAGAGGCTCAGCGAGATGCACGTGGACAACTGAGTGATTTCATTGGGCTTCTATTGTATTAGAAATATTATCAGTCATGATAGGCTAGGCCAGGCCAATGGCAACCTCTGAACCTCGGTGGCCCAGTGGTTCCTGTCTTGCTCCTGTGCCGTGTCCACACTGAGATGACTGTCGTAGTCTCATTGCACCCACGCTGGGGAACAGGCTAGTGAAGCAGTTGCTATTTTGAACTTGGCAGGTGATAACCCTGGAAAGAACACACTCCCAGAAAAGTCTATACCAGAATGAAGTGTTCAGCCCCAAATGGAAACACATCCATCCTTTCTAGCCATGTCCACTCATAGCACGTGGCTGAATTGGTTCTATGATCCTGTCCAACTACAAAGGACTAGAAGATATAGCCTCCGGTGCCCCCACAATGTACAATTGACAGCTGTATTAATGATCAGAACTGGCATTCCAATGAAACAGAAGCCCGGGTTTCGTCTCTTCTTCTTTCTGTGTACCTTAATTTCCCTGGTTACCACTTCATCTACCTTAGTGCCTGCAGCTGCCTTTCGGCTTCCATTGGCTGAACCGATGCCAAGCAAGCCAACAAGATTATAGCGATGCAGTCTCCAAGCACCAGCCTCCTGGGCAGCCACGGGGTGGGAGACTTGAAGATTGGGGACACCAGGGGCTGGAATGTCAGGGTCTAAACAGACTCATCATAGTGAGACACCAACCAGGCAGGGTTAAAGAAAAGTGAGAAAACTCACAGTTATTCCTGGCTTGCAGTCTCACCGGGAATCAATATCTCCAAGAGAAGGGAGACTTCTGTGACTCTCCCTGCCCACAGAGAAAGGGAAGACTGTGGAACTGGACTATCATTTGAAGAGTTTGACGGGGAAGAGAGTCTCCTGGTTTCCACGTGCGTCACTCTATCTGTGGCCAGTGGCCAGGTTCTACTATTCTAGAGAACTGGGTGCTTTTGCACCAGTAAAGGTGATTGCAGTCAAGAAATAAAATAGCATTTGATGACTGTGATTGTAAGCTAAGTGTCTTATTCTGTCCATTTCACAAGTTTCCAAGGTCAGCAGCAGAAATGCCCCTTGACAGATTTATAAAACTCCATGGTACGTGCCAGGGTGTGTTCCCTCACTGCCTCTAGTCTCTCCGCGGACCAGCTGCACCTTCCTGTTTGACCATACACCTGAGTCTTGGCTAACAACATGCATGTGGGCTGATGGAAGGTGAAATTTTCCATCCCTGAGTCCATCTTTTCCTCACCACCAAGAAGCACCCATAACCTTGCTAGTGTGCTCTGAATGGTGAACTAACTGGGCCACCTTCACTATGACAGTACCAGGCTCCTTAGAGGCTTGTGAAGCATTGAACAGATCCTGTCACTGGCCCAAGATAGCTTCACATGCTGCCGTGTAGCTGTAATTCCATCTTCTCTCGACATGGTGGTTTCTAGCCTGTAAACTTGGGGGTCAAGCCCTTCCTGCCTAGATCTCCAACCTCAGCCTGACCTGGTTAAAACAAAATAATTTAATTCTGCTTTCTTTTTAAAACACATCTGTCTATCGAGTGCTTAGGTAGCAAGGATCCCCACAGACATTGCCGCCAGCCCTGTGTCCTTTCCACAGCCCAGCTGTGACTGCTTTCTGAATAAGAGCACTTTTCTCCAGAAAAATTCCCTTCAGTATTGCAGTTTGAATGGGGGGCAGGGGACTGTGAATCACGGTCTATAGGTTAGGCACATGCCTGGAGGTGGACCAATCAGTGCAGCGGTGATGACCAGCCCTTCAGTGACCACATGTCTTCCTTCTGCAAGTGTGCTTCCTTCTTGTTTAATTGGCTCCTGTTGGGAAACCCTTTTTGTTTTAAGTAATTGGCCTCTATAGAGATGGGTATATAAATTGTTAGTCCCCAACTGCCTTCTAAATGCCAATCCTTACACCCACTGATAAGCACGCCCCTCATTAAACAAACAGATAAACAAAAAACCTTCTCTTGGTAGCAGATGGAGGCTGTTACAGAGAGAACTACAAATGGGCAAATGCAGGAAATAACTGACCGGTGAGTGCCCATCCCCAATAGGACATCTATAGCAGAACCCCTAGCATCAAGGCTCAAGGGACACAGAGGAAGAAAGGGACAGAAAGGTCAAGAACCAGAGGACCAGGATGATTGCTGCCAGATAGTATCTTCCAGATACGGTGGGGTGTTGCACCCATAAATCTGAATGACGTGTCTGCCTGCACAAGATTTGCAGGAGATCACACAGGTCAACATTCCAGCATCGAGCAGGGCTGGCTCACAGGGCCCCACTCCTAGTTGAAGAGCTACAGGCAGCCAGCAGCTGCTTAGAGTTCATTTTCTTCAGGGACAAGACCTCCGATAGGTTGTCCATATTCAAGTGGTCACCTCAGTATTCAGGTATATATGGGCAACACAATCGGGCTCAGTAGGTGTGTGTGTGTGTGTGTGTGTGTGTGTGTGTGTGTGTGTGTGTGTGTGTGTGAAACAATTATGGAAGAGAAAATAGATTTGAGATAGAGTTTGAGGGTACATGGGGGAGGAGAGGGTATGATGTAAACATTTCAGCTATGTATGAAATTCTGAAAAAGAATTTCCAAATTAAATAAATAAAGAGTTGGACACAAAACTTCCAGGATTTGTGCTCCTCACCAGAGAGAGAGAAAAACAGAATCTTCCGTTAGAGACAGAGAACTCAACACTCAATGCAATAGAGAATGTCTGTAAGAATGTTCCAGAAATATCCTGTGATCTCTGCTTATCCAAAGCCCCCAGCTGTCCCGGCAACCATCCTGTGCCAGTAGCACTTCCTTTTTGTCTAGGATATACTTAATTGGATTTCTGTCACAAGCAAGAGAGTCCTGCCTGCTTTGGTAGGGGATTAGGGAGAATGTATGTGCAGCTCTGGGTTCCTGGCCATCACGCCACCTTCAACCTAAATCCCTGACTAGTTGGATTAGGTAAAGCAATGGCAGAAAGTCAATAGTAATCAAATCTCCCTAAATGGGTCAGGGAGTAGAAGCCATGCCTAGTTCAGAGTACAAAAAAAAAATAACCATGGCAGAATTTAAGGAGCTTAATTTGTAAAAGGGTTGGTTGGGTAGTTCTGCAGCTTCAAGAGTCCTTCCAAAGCTACCCTTACGTGTTTGAACCCTAGCTCCTGAGCTGTGGGGAGCCACAGTGGCTGCTAGCCTAGACCTCCAACCTCCTTATCAGTGAACATTCGGAACAACTGATCTACCTTAGGCTGGTTTCTCCTGTTTTTAGATGGTAGATGGAAGAGATTAGATGGCTTCAAGGGCTCTGGACACAGATTCTGTGCTGGCCTTATTATCCTTAAGGGAGTGAAACAGAGGAGAATGGGGCAAGGCTCGCCATTGGCAAACCTCAACCCACAGCGCTCACCAGAGAGAGGATTCCTGGAAGGCTTCGCGGACCTGTGGACTGACCAACACCGCCACCTAGCGGGAAGCTTTGGAAGTCACCACCAGCTTCCATACCTGATCAACTCTGAGGCTCTGGGACATCCCATCTTCTCTGCCTCTCAACTCAGGGAAGCTCTTTTATACACAGGCCCTTTGTGCCTAGTCTTTGTGCTGCTCTGTACAGGAGCCCAGTTATCTAGGTGGAAATGGGGCTTCTTATTCGTCATCAAACACAATAGATGCTTCACTCATCCTCTTGAGATAAAGGTAAAACAAAAATACTGTCCCTCAAAGTGGCATTCCCCCCCCCATACCCTATTTTCTATTTTTACTGCCCTTCACCTCCTCACATTTTTACCTACTAATTTTAGGAATTGTCCCTCATACTAGTTGACAACTCCAGTCTGGGCTGTGATGTCTGCTGTTGATTTTGTAAACTGTTTATACCTTAGTGAGCAGTTCTTACTTGCAGTTCTTTGGGAAGATCATAGTGTCTCCTCTACCCTGTTTGATGAGACAGCAAAATCCCAGTGAGGTACTACAGCTGTTATCCATGCCCGAAGGAATCACCATCACTAGATGTCTTTTAATGTCTGAGCTACTCGTGTCATTGTCTGGCCCATTAGATATTCAAACGTTGCCAAGAGTACCAAGTATGCTTTACCACTGGCAGTTGTCGTATCTCAAATGTTGACGCTTGAAAGCTCTGTGTCCTATGAGCACATGAGAGGACCAAAGATTATGCTCTGCATTCCAGGGCTGAAAAGCTGGTCCATGGAGAAGCTCACTTCCACTCCCAACCCTACTCACTTCTCTCTGACCTTCAGCTTCTTCAAGCCTGGGTCAGAAGATCGGTACCTCTGTTGGATGGCTGGACAGCATCCTACAAAGCTGGATGGGATTCTTTCCTCCCTTGGTACTTCAGTGTGAAGTGTGGCCAGGCCTGAAATCTGGTGGGAAAACCCACCTTACTAGTCTGTTCTCTTATCCTGAGTAGGAAGGGACGATGATGGTGCATTCTTGGGTCTAGATTCCAGGTACCATCCCAGATGGACTCATTAAGGAGACACTTGAACTATGACCTAACTGTGGTGTATTATGCTCATCCTTGAACCCAATGTGGGAGCAGAGAAATGAATGAACAGAAGATAGTGGGAAGGACATCAAGGCTCCATTAAAATAAATAGAAAATGTCCACAATTCTGGTCATTTGATCTTATCTTCTCTCCTCCTCCTCTTCCTCCTCCTTCTCTTCCTCCTCCTCCTCTTCCTCTTCTTCCTCTCTCTCTCTCTCTCTCTCTCTCTCTCTCTCTCTCTCTCTCTCTCTCTCTCTGCTCATATAAGTGCAGGTGCCTGTGGAGGCCAGAAGAGGGTATCAAATCCCTTGGAGCTAGAGTTACACACAGTTGAATCAACTGGCATGAGCAGTGGGAACTGACCTGTGGTCCTCGACAAAAGCAGCAATTTTAACTGCTGAGCCATCTCTCCAGCCCCTCTCAATGGTCTGTTAACATGGCATCCTACCCACTTCCACGCAATGCAGAATAGAAGCTGTTTAAATAGAATGGTTTGCTGGCTCCACTTTATTCTTCCAGGATCACAAGTGAAGCCAAGTGGGGAGGTGTCCAGTTCTGTGTACATCACTGACCCTGTGTTTCTAACAGTTGCTATTGTCAGGATAAATCCCAAGGATTATGATGACTCTTCCCTGTTGATTGAAAAACACCACCCTGATTTTCTAGGGATTTGGGCCTCTCTTCTCCACCCACCTCCTGGGAAAAGTCATGAAGATGGAGTTGGGGAGTCTTTACATGAGCAAAGCATTAGTTAGCCTGAAAGAAGGCAAAGGTGTGTCTCTATGCAGCAGGGGCCTGTTTTTCACCCTTTCTGTGTTGCTGCCCTGTGTTGGACAGTGTTCAGGTCTATGTAGAAAGCTCCTTTAAAAAGAAATTTACTATTTTCAATGTACAAGCATGCGTCTTGTACATCGAAGCTCTGGTCCCCTGGAAGAGCATCCAATGCTCTTAGCCATCAAGCCACCTCTCTAAGCCCCAACTGCATCTCTTCTTAAGCCAAAACAAACCCTTTCTATTTAAGTTGCTGCTTGTCAAGTGTTTGGCCAGGGCATTGAGAAAAGTAACTAGCAGGTATAACAGTAATGTCAGCAATAAACATTTGTCCACATCATAATCCCTCCAGAGACACCTTCCTCTAATTGGTTCTTCTTGCCCTGTGGTCTAACAAGCTGTCTGTTCTTCTCCAGACTTCAGGCTAACTGAGATCTAGAAGGAATGGCCATTATGGCTTTCAAACACAGGCAGATTTTCTATAGTAGCCAATTACATATTGTCAGCATGTAAATCTAGAAAATTAAGGCAATTTGCTCTGAAGCAAAGTCTCCATGTCACCACAAGCTATCTAAGCGCTCAGCTCACCTTCTAAGACCGCAAAGCCACACACCTGGTGTGGGATCCTCTCTTCAGCCTCTCCCCTCCGCACCATGGGCAGTCCTGTCAAGTTTCTCCAGGATGCCCCTAAGGGTCTCCTATTCCTAACGTAAGGACCACAACAAAGTTACCAAACCCACTCTCGAAGATACAGTTCTCAGGAGTTCTAAGTAGGGCCAGATTTCTTTTTCTAGAAATCTCAGAAGAACAGAATGGACAAACATAGTGGTTCAAGAGGGGGAAAAAATCATTGAGCATAATAGCAAGAATCTCAGTCTTTAGGTTTAAAGAGCCTATAAAATATTAAGCAGAGGGAATTTCTAAAACGACACACACTTCGATACATACCAGTGACATTTCCGTGGCTCTAGGATAAAGGAACAATTTCAAAGGCTTTCAGAGATGAAAAATGTGTTCTTTTCCTACAAAGGACCAAGAATCAAAAGGACAGGAGACCTCATCAGCAATTCTCAAGGCTACGTGGCAGGGAAGCGAGCCCTCAGAAAGCTCAGTGTGGTGGTTGGGGTAGAAGCCTAGGTGCAAAATATCAGCTCATGGGGAAAAACGAACAAACATCAACATATGCTGTGTAAGCCTAGAGCTTGTGTGAATTGGTTTAAGTGATTGTATGTAAGAAAACTTACTGGTGCGAATGCAGGAGACAGCAGCAGAGAAGCTGGGCATGCTGTGTGTGTGTGTGTGTGTGTGTGAGAGAGAGAGAGAGAGAGAGAGAGAGAGAGAGAGAGAGAGAGAGAGAGAGAGACTGGCTACCTGAGTCCCTATGAAGGGTGAAGGCAAGGTGGGAGCATGGACTGCTGGGCACTTTTAGTACATTTACAAGAGGTTTTCAGGGTATTGCAGGATATTTGATCACACTGTGACCCCAGAGATTCTGTTGTTTCCTGGAACAATCTGTTTCTAGTTGTAGTGAGGCTCAGCCCTAGCACACACCTTTAACCCAAGAGCTTTCTGCTTGAATTAAGTAAAAGCATCCATAGGTCAAGAGGCAGAGCAAGCAACCAGTTGACGGGGAGTGAAGATAGGAAAAAAACCCTTAGAGAGTAAGAGGAAGTCAGGAGGATTGATAGAGAGGTACACAGGAAACAGAAGGGAGGGACATTCAGTTTGAAAGCTTTTAAGACAGTGTGGGTTAAGAGGTTGCCTTTTTTCTTTTGGGATGTCAGCTCAGGAGGAAGGTCAGCTAGGTGCTTTCTCTGCCTCTCTGAGCTAGCAGGCTTTCACTCTAGCATCTGGCTCCTGAGTCTTTACTGGTAAAATCGAACTGAAGGAGAGATAAACTTGTTTTTTATGATCCCAAGTGTGGGATAGGAATGGTCTCCTGAGAGAACAGGTGATGTTAATTCACTAGAAGACCAACCACCTCATGTGGAAACTTGATTGTTGCCAGCTGAAAAGATCCCATGACCAGACTCTGGGAGGAAATAGATTAAGTGAGCCCAAAACTGGAGGCGGGGCTCATTGGTGACTTCTGATAGTTTTTGGCTAATCATCGCTTGACTTCAAGATGCTCCTAGAGAGAACCACTCGAGGGAAGGCTTTAGGGCTCTGGCTCCTGCTGAGGTTCCCGGTTCTGGTTACTCCAGGTTCCAGCAGAAGAAATCCTGCTGATTATGCCAGGAGAACCGTTCCTCAGAACTGACATCCTTACAGGTTTGTTATTGTGTTCGTTAATCCTTTTTTCCTATTGTGTTGGTTATTTGGGTTATAAGTGATGTATGCTTGGTTGATAAGTTCATAATAAAACATATTGGTTAAGAAAATTGAGACTACATCGAACATTTAAGATTTTGTTTAAAAAAAAAAAAACGTCAGGGAGGTCTCAAACTCCCACAGCATCCCAGTTTCTCTGCTCACCTTTGAGGAGCTGCCCTGGCATAAACTCAAAGATGCACTGCAGAGGCTAAAGGTCAACACCAGTCCTGCAAGTGGAGATTTGACGGATGCGGACCCACTGGAGTTACACGAGAGCACTAATATCCAAGGATTCTCAAGGCTTGTAACCATTTTCCTCCTTAATATTAGAGAAAGAAATCCAAAAGGGATAAGGTCAGACCCATGAGAAATCAGAAGATCTGGCCTCCACCCAGAACCAGCAAAGGAAGCTCTAACGCACTGTGAAAGAAGTCCCATGTGATTCAAGGCCAAGGACAGACAAGAAATGGCACTTTTTGCCATAAAACCTTGTGGAGATGACTCAAAGGTACATACTGTTCTTGCAGAGGACCAGAGTTCAATTCCCAGCACCTACTTTGGCGTTCACAACCATGTCATTAGTTTCAGGCACAAAATCTGCTTCTCTCTTCTGGCACTTATTGGGGGAGAGGGGTGGTAAATCATACCATGAATAAAAGCTAAGAAATCAGCATCCTAGGAATGAATCAATTAGATTTCTGTTTGAGAACTGCAGTCTATTGAAACACACAGAAGTAATTTTAGTATGTGCACCAAACAGAAGTGACAGGAGCCTCAGCAGAGTGAAGAATAAATAAACAAGGCAAAGGGAGGAAGAGAGGTTGAGAGAAGCATAGACCATGATCATTCCTTCATTCCAAATGTGTGTAATGTGAGCAGATAGGGGTGCCGTTGTTGTTGTTGTTGATGTTATTGTTGTTCAATATGACACATAGTTAATCAGCAGAAGGCTGGGAGATGGCTCAAGTGTAAGAGACATAGCTAACATACCCAGAACCCATGTAAAAGCTGGGGAGTCGTGGGTCTTCTGTAATGCTAACATTCAGCCGTCAGGGACAGGAGATCCCCCAGGTAAGCTAGAAGACACCTGAAGTCAGCTTCAGACCTCCATGTGCACAGACACCTGCACACACATGTACCCACACACATGTGAACATAAATACACGCACCACACATACACAGACTTTAAAAAGACTGAAGTCAAAAAAAAAAAAAAAAAGACTGAGGTCGGCAATATAAGTGACCTTGGAAATTGAGGTGGGGTGGGTTGATTTTAGTACTACCCAACGCTGTTGACACTGTGTATTTGTTTCCCATGTGTTTAAAAGGCTCCCGGAGACTGGATCTTTAAAACCTGTCTTATTTAGAGAAAGCAGAAGAAAACACCCTAACTTGCCAAGACGAGACACAAGACAAGAACCCACTCATTAATGTTAGAGAAGTGACTGACATCCCTCCAACCCTGGGTGTAGATGTTCTAGACTGAACAGAGGTGGCAGCTGCTCAGGGCACTGATGTCAGCTGGGCTGGATGTCAGCGCAGTGATGTCCTTTCAGTAGCTGGCATCAGCGCTTATGATTCAGTGTTTGCATCTGCTTAGCTTGTTCTTGGTAGGTGGGTGTGCCTCGGATGCCCTGGAGGCCGTTACTGAACCGTCCCAGAAGCACTGAGATTGGAAGGTGTATTTTTATCTCGTGCTGGTAGCAGAACTCTGAAGATAAATGCAAACAAACAAAATTTTTCCTTGAGAGCACAAGTTATAAATATCTTTAAAGTTTCCGCTCCCTCTCATATGTTGACTGTTGCCCTGTCAGTTTATTTTCTCTCACATGGAATGTTCTTTACAATGTTGTCTTTGACCCCACCCCAACACACACACCAAAAACAAAAAACAAAACAAACAAACAAAAAAAACCCAAAAAACAAAAAAACTACTTAGGAATGTTGTTTTTAAATTTCAAATGTGTTTATGTTCTCTTTTGGCTACGTTTCCTAACGTAATTAGCCTGCAGTCAGATAATCTGAATAGTATTGACTTCTTTTTAAATAGCATTTATGGATTTCATTCCCCAGTTTAACATATGCCTAATTTCTATAAGTGTGTGTTGCTAAGGGAAACTTATATTTTAAATTTGGGAGTAGAAGGTCCAATATGTGTTCACTGTATTATAGTTATGATAATGATTTCCAAAGACACAGATTTTTTAATTTACTTGGTCTATAACAATTAACATTAAAAACCCCATATGCTGCAACTTTGAAATTTTTCTGTTATTTAACTCTTCCTTTGTGTGTGTGTGTGTGTGTGTGTGTGTGTGTGTGTGTGTGTGTTGTTGTTGTTGTTGTTGTTGTTGTTGTTGCTGCTGCTGCTGCTGCTACTGCTACTTTGTTGTTGTTGTTTGAGACAGGCTTTCTCTATGTGCTGGAACTCACTATGCAGACCAGGCTGTCCTTGAACTCACAGAAATCCACCTGCCTCTGCCTCCCAAGTGCTGGGATGAAAGGCTTGCAATATCACATCTGGATTTAACTTGCATATTTTGTGGCTATTTTACTGATATAATATTTAGGAGACATAATTCGTTAGCATTTTCATGAATTGGAATTTTACCATTATGGAGTCACTCTTGCTATGCAAAAGGCATTTGTAGAGCTAGCCTGTCTCACACTGAGACAGTGGCAGTAGCTTTACTTCAGTTAGTATTTGCTTCGTTTTATGTTATTTTCTCTTTATTTCTATGTGACCTTCCTGGCATCCATGTTTGAAATAATCACATCTGAATGACACACAGTCAATCTTCTAAGCACACTCTGGGCAGATAATCTGATCTCTTACATTATTTAGCTCCTTGATGTTATTAATTAGGATTATTGAATATTTATATTTATTTCTACTATCTTTCTCTGTGCCTCTAACTTTCATCAATCATAAGACACACATTTTCGTATCTTTGAAATTAGAATGCTTCTTATAATTTATGTAATTGCTAGCTATTTTTCTTTATTGATGGAGTAAGAAAATCAGGCATATTCTACAACCAATGTAATCTTAGAGCCTGTGAAGTATAATATTTGTTTTTCCTTATGTTTATTTCTTCTACCTCACTCCTTTCTCATATTTATTAATTTAAAAATTTTTAAACTTTTTAAGTTCATGATATTACAAGCTACACATCCTATGTGTCACTGTAATCATGACTTTTAAATGGTATCAAGCATGCCTACATTAAAATTTTAAAGCTAATTAGTGTCTCACTTGCAGTCTTCAGAAAGTCACCCTTAAAACAAGAGGGTGGGGCATTAAAGGGACATTAAGAAACTGCCTGTAACAAAGTCATGGGAAAGTGGGAGACTGAGGAGAGATAAAGCCATAAGGGGCAGTAGGGACAAGCTACTCTTCAGGACACATGGGGTGCACACTCTCTGAGGAAGCAAGAAGGTTGTGTGGGACACTACTCCCACCAGGGCCTAAGGACTATGAAATAGTCAGCTCCCGACTCCCTTGGGGGCTGAAAGCTACCCCAGGGTGTTAACGCTTCCCAACTTTCAGTCTGCACGTGCTCAAGGTTGCAGGGTACCGGAGGAAAACATGGGGGCATAGAAGAGACATGTGTGAGAGAGGCACGTTTGCCCCAACAATGCCATCTGTTGTTGTCATAGAACCCAGATTCTCTGACTTTCTACCTCCCAGCTGCCCTCCAGGAATTCTCCAGGCCTCAGTGCCAGATGGAGGATGTTGAGACACCCAGCCTTGTGGACTGGGCAGCTACTGGGTTCTCAGCCTCTTTGGCATACAGACAGCCATTGCAGGGACTACCCTGCTCCTATCAGGCAGGCCAATCTAATAAATGCCCTTTGGGATATGTGTTCATTCTGTGAATTCTGCTCCTCTAGAAAATACTGATTAACGTGGGGTCTCAACATATCAGCCTGTGTTACATGAAGAACCACTGTAGACACAGATGGTTCCAAGCCTGAGGTCCCTCTACCAAATGTCTATCTCCTGGATGTTTAGATTTTGGGTCAACTTAACAGAAGCTCGGGTCATCTGGGAAGATGGAATCTCAACTCAGAATATTCCCCTATCAGATTGGCCCATAGGCAAGTGGGGGGGGGCATTTTCTTGATTAATGTTTGATATGAGAGGGCTGTGCCTACTGTGGGGGTTGGAAGTGCCACCCGTAGACCTCTGGTACTGGGTGGTGAAAGAAAGCCAGTTTAACAAGTCATGGGGAGCAAGCCCAGAAGTGGCACTCTTCCATGACCCCTGCTTTGGTTCCTGCCTTAAGGTTCCGGCCTCGAGTTCCTGCTCTGACTCTGCTGAGTAATGGACTGTAAGCTGAAATAAACCATTCCCTCCTCACGCAGCTTTTGGTCGTGGTCTTATGACAGGAAAAGAAAGCAAACTAAGTCCCACAAGCAGCACCATCTAGGGGCAGATCTGTGTTCTGAGTGACAGCTGGATCATCTCAGAAACTTAAAACTGCCGTAAATCTTAGTGGGTTAAGCATTTCATGAGCGCAGAATGACAGGAGACATAAAGTATATCAAATCATTGTCATTAATTAGCTTGTGTTCACTTAGGGTAATCTCTACAAGCTGGATCTTTTAAAGGCTTGGAAAATATAATTGAATTTGGCATATTCAAGCAAGTGACAAATTGGTCTATGATTCTAAATTAAATGTTGGCTTGATTTGATGTTAAATAGTTTAAGAGGAAGCCACTTAATTTATAATCAGTGTTAAAATGGTTAAGAGAACTTGCATGGCAAACTGTTTGGTCATGCAAGAAAGACTAGTTTCTTGCGTTGCAACTTTATTCATTTGGATACTCTAACGCTGTAAAGAAAAATAAAATCTATTAAATTTACAAATGTTTTTAAAGCACCTAAATGAAATTAGTTCATTCAATCAAATTTACTTAGCATTAATGAGTATCAAATTCCCTTAAGCCACCAGTCTAATTTGTACTAAAGTTTTCTAGAAGAGAATTATTTCATATAAAGTATACCAGGACTAAAATAGTAAGTAGAATTTATAAGACGTATTTATAAGTTTAAGGGAAAAATTCAATTTATAACTGATAAACAAATTGCTAAAAAGCAAACCAGAATTGATTACAGTATTGTTCTCTATGCATCAAGGGCTGGGAGGGCAGCTGTCAGTAAGGTGCGAGTGAGGACCTGGGTTTTATCTCCAGACCTTATGTAAAGAGCTGGGCACCATAGCACATGCTTCTGTTTGTGACCCCGGTGCTGAGGAGGCTGAGATGCAGGTTCCTGGGGCTCACTGGCCAGCCAGTCTGACTAAATCAGACACCTCCAGGCAAAACTGAGAGACCCGTTTCAAAAGCCAAGGTAGAGAGACTCTGAGGATGTCACATACATAGCAATGCATGAATATTCATGCCTACAAACACACACACACACACACACACACACACACACACACACACGCGCGCGCCCCTCACCTCAAAACTGACTCTCCTTTCTCAGTGTGCTCGCTCTCATTCTCTCCCACATCTGAATGTCTCGCTGGGTTTAAAGTTTTACAACTTCGTTCTTGCACGCTTCATGTCTCAGTTCCCTTCCCCAGAGTGAAGCGCTGAGAAATACCTTGTAAGGACGTCTCTTCCACTTCTCAGACATGTCTTCATCTGGATCTGATTAATCCACCCACCGGGGTCTTTCCTTCTTCATCATAACGTCTCTATTTCTCACTCCACATCACACAATTTGCTGGGGCTCTTCAGACTGCTTAGCTTCTTCAGGCCCCTCCTTGCCCCTGTGAGGACTTGACTTGGGTGAGCAGGTGTGCTGTCTCTGTAGCACACTGGCCTGCCCAACTGGCCGGAAACCTGAGGCTTCACAGCATCCCCCAACCCCCACCCCCACCCTACCCCACCCCCCCACCTCCATCTTGACCCCCATCCCCTCCACCATCCATCCCTTGCCCCATCCCACAGGCCACGCCCACCTCCACCCAGCTATGCCTCTACTTTTTGGCATGGGTTTCAGTTTGCTGAGTGGCATCAAAGGGTGAGTGGTGGCACATTTACAGCTGTCCCTACAGAGAAATGTGAGCAATATGGAATGGGGTGGCAAGGGTGGGAGGGCTGGGGGAGGTGGGGGAGAGTTGAGAAGATACATTCCACTTTCTTCCTTCTAAAGAGAGCTGATGTTGCTTTTTAAAGAGTTATCAGAAAAGAAAACCCTCCATTTCTGTCCAATTCAAAAGCCACAGGGCACGTGTGCTCCAGGACAGCTAGGAATGTGACCCTATATAACAATGATGAACTGAGATGTGTGTGTGTGTGTGTGTGTGTGTGTGTGTGTGTGTGTGTGTGTCTAGCATGACCTTTACTGATGACTATACTGTATCGCAAGAGCAAGTAGTTGGACAGGACTGCACCAGACATGCCTTGCCAAATACCCATGTGTGTTTTCTTCAGAGTTTCTTTAGCAGTAGAGGCTGGTACAGGATGATGACCCAGCACCCTGTCTCACCTCTTACCCAGCCCAGCTTACTCTTATGCTTCACAGACATTAGAAGAGCAATTTGAAGATGAGGCAGAACGAGTGAACTTCTTAGTCCTTATCCCAGGCTCTGCTTTCCACAGATCCTCAGCTAAAGGTCCTTAAATCTGAGATTTACTGTGCGAATTAGAATCTCCTCTCACAATTTTAGAAAGATTCCATTTATGCCATTAATATAGGTACCAGCCAAAGACTATAAAAATATTTAATTATTTAGAATTTTAACTTGCTCTGCATGATGCCAGCTCTTGCTCATGGAGGATTACTTCCTTTTGTGTGCTGTGGGTTTTGTTTGCCGATTTCTCTTCAGTGGGGGCTGTGTGGAAGGCGTGCACAGTCAAAAGAAGAAAGGCATGAAAGCATGCTGCTGCTCAACTCAAGCTTTATGTAGTCCAGAACCTCAGCCAGGGAATGACACCACCCACAGTGGGCAGGTCTTCCACCCTTCAATTAACATCCTCAAGATGACCCTCCCAGACATGCCCAGAGACCCATCTTACAGGATTCCATATCCTGCCAAGTGCTCACTTAACCTTACCCATCACAGTATGTATTAATGTGCATACATCAAACGATGGTTCTTAATATTTCCATCTCCTCCTCATCATTTTGTGTTTAGACACTTCAAGTTCATCTCTTCCAGTTGTTCATAAAATGTTTAATAGATATCACCAACTATAATCACCCCATTGTCCTAAGGAACACTAGTACTCATTATTTTTATCCAAGAGTGTTTGTCACCTCTTTTCCAATCTCTATGGCCTCTCCCTTCACCCTTTACTGAGGTTATTTGTGTTTATTTTTATCTTATGCACATCAGTGTTTGCCTGCATGTATGTATGTGCACCAAGTATAGGCAGTGCCTGTGGAGGCCAGAAGAGGGTATTGAATTCCCTGGTCCTCTGCAGCCAGGGTTCTTAACCACCAAGCCTTTGCTCTACCCCTCATTAAAGTGTTTAATTCACACTTCTAAGTTTACTAATGATCTTGGACATCTTTTCATGAGTTCATTTATCTCCTTTGGCAAAATGTCTGTTTTAATTATTTTCAAGTGGACGATTTCTCTCTTTGAGTTGTAAAATTATGTCTATTGTGTTTTGCAAAAAGGTATCTTAATCTGCGATTTACATTTTCACTTTTCTTCACAGTATCTTTTGGAGGAACAGAACATTGAAATTTTGTGTATTCCAATTTGTCAGCTTGTTTCTTTTCTGTCTTATGCTTTCTATGAAATCTACTCCCAAAAAAAAAGATTATTTCATGTGCTTCCTTAAAGAAGCTGTCTGAGATTTTGAAATTAACAAGTAGGTGGGTAGTCTACTTCAATTTAATTTTTTTGTGCATTGTACAAGGCATTGTGCCAATGTCCAATTGCTTCATTACTATTTGTTGAAATGGCTATCCCTTCTCTATTGAATTCAACATGTATTGAAAATCAATGGACTGTGTAAGTGTGGGTCTATTTTCTGTTCTGTTTCATTGATCCGTGTCTCCAACCCTTTGTCAGTTCATGCAGTCTTGATTGCCGAGCTTTAAAGTAAATCAGGAAGGCAAGTACTGTATATCTTCAACTTTTGTTTCACATAATTCTTGTGGCTTTGCCTTTTCTTATATATCTTATAATTGACTTTTCTGGTTCAATACAAAGGCTGCTTGGATTTGGGTATTTGGGGATTATGGTGAATTTATAGATCAATCTGGAAGGAATTGACATCTTCACAGCAGCAAGACTTCTAAGGCCAATGTATCTTGTCATTTATGTAGGTCTTTGATTCCTCTCAGCAATGTCTGGTAGTTTTCAGCACAAACCTTTCACAGGGTGTATTTTATTCATCTCTAAATATTTCACAAGCTTTTAGAGGCATTATACGTGGCATTTCTTTTTTAAATGTATAATTGTTCATCACCAGTTCCTGGAAATAAAAAGGACTTTTGTATATTCACCTTGTATCTTGCAACCAGGGGGGGAAATCACAATGGCATTTGTTTTCTATTCTTCAGGACTCTCCATGTAAACAATCATGTTGCCTGCAAATAGTTCTTACTTCTTTCTTTCCAGTCATATGCCTTTCATCCTCTTAGGTGAGCAAGATGGATAAACTGTAGGTCTAAGTCTAAATCAACACTCTCAATAAATACACAAAAACCAAATGAAAAGAAAACATTTTGTCATGATTTAATAGGTAGCATTTTCTTTCTCAGTGACACCTGAAATTATGGTATATTTTACTATCAATAGTGTTAGGAAAAGAAGAAATCTTGCTTTTCCTAGATTATGCAGCGAACAAACCCTATGCCTGGAGTTATGTTGTGTGGAGGTCCAGATATCAGGTTATATATACCCAGGGACTCCATACTTTATACTATTATCACTTACTTCCTTTAAAAGCATGGGTTTTCATTTTAAGACTGAACCATGCCTGCTGTATGAGATCCCTGAAGGCTAAAAGTGGTTGGTAAGCCAGTGACATTTAGTGGCTGTTGATCATGATAAATATAAATAGGAAATTCTGCAAACGGGAAAGGGCTGGGGGCTTACTTTATTTACAAGCTAACATGGTCACCTGATAGCTTCCTGCAGACACAGGGCGCCAGGGCACAAAACAAGCACAGTATTGTTTGTAGGATGGCAGGCAAGTCTGTGTTGGTTCCTCCTGGCTATAAAGTGCCTCAGGGGCCAGGCACAGTGGCTGCTTGCCTGCTGGGGAGGCTGGAGCCGATTGCTTGAGCAAGAAAGCTTACATTCACAACAAGCCTGAAGAGATTCCCCATCTCAAAACAAAAGCGACCTGCCAAGGGGCAGTGCAAGACTGGCTCAGGTGGAAGCTGGGAAGGTTCCAGCAGCAGACAATTATACATTCAGGAAGCAGCGTGTTTAATAACACCCAAAGCCTGAGACATATTGAGAGATAAATCAAGCAGAGCATATGGAAAGTTATTGCCCAAAATGATAACACATTGAGCTGAAGAGACGGCTAAGGGGTTATGAGCACTGGCTGCTATTCCAGACAACCCAGGTTCAATTCCCGGCATCCACATCATGGCACCCAACCATCACACATGATTGTGTGATGTCCCAGCACATCTAATGCTCTCATTTGGCCTCCATGGGCATTAGACCAGCAAGCAGTACACAGACATACATGCAGGCAAAACACCCGTACACACAATTTTTTAAAATTGATTTTTAAAACCTTAAAAATGATAACACACTGCTGAGAAAAATCAAAGGCCTGATAGAAGACCTTAAACTGTGTTCAGACATGAGAAGAGTTAACACAGATTTGTATTTTATCTAGGAAACCCCAAACTTAGAACCCTGAATCCTTTGAAGGGCTTATAAAGAAAGCAGCTGCTGTCATAGAGAGATGTTATCATCATCATCATCATCATCATCATCATCATCATCATCATCATTATCATCAACAACAACATCATCATCATTATCATCATCAATTATTCAGAGCATTTATCTGCCCCTTATTTCAAACAGAAATGCCTTTTCTACTCCCAAGGGCATTTTTAGTACAATATCCACAAAAAACGGAGTACACAGGACGGTTAGTGCTGCTCCTGCAAAGATGAGAGCCATGAGAACCATGCATGCTGTTTGGCACATTTTCCCCTCCTGTCGTAATAGGACACCACCTTGGAATTGCTCAGGTAGCCATGGCAACAGATCAGATCAATACGACGTTATCTAGGTTTACAGTGATGGTAATGGGGTTATTAACACTCCACAGTAGATTGAGGAAAGGAGGGTCTGGAGGCCTCCCCTGAGATTCTAGCTAGTGCTCCCCTCCCCTTCTCCAAGCTGCGCGTGGTCATGGAAGATGCTAGAGCACATGGGAAGTGAAGGTTGGCGAAAAGCTGGTTGGCGATGATGCAGCTTCCAAGAGTTTTTTGCAGTGATGTATATGCTTGGGGTCACCTCTACTTCTGTACATGATCCCTCACCCATTTTCTGTGAGAAAATAGGAAGTAAACCAATTGGTCTCACCATGATGGACTTTAATAGAATCATACTAGGATCTGTCCTGTGTGCACATCTAGAGCGAATGGACATTTGGTTGTGTCTCCCCAGAGAAAGTTAACACAGTAGTCACCTAGCATGTGACACAGTCCTAGTGGTCATTCTAAGTAGAGCCTGATGTTTGTCTCTAGTGTGTTTCTGTCTGTGGCAGTTTGTCCATGTGTTCAACAAACTTGTTTCTAAGACTCTATTTCCAAACTTCTGTGCAAGTAGGTCTGGTCAGGTGACACAGATGGCCAATGAAACACAGATGGAAGAGATACTGATAACATTTAGTAGCTTGACCATAAAAGTTGGCCCAGTGCAGTAGCCAGCATCTTACATTCTAACAAATATGCCAGCCTGACTACTACCTTACCCCACACTTAAACATCTCTCCCTTGTACATGATATCTAAGTAGAAAAATGGCTTAACTCTGTACTGTGTGTGTGTGTGTATGTATGTATGTGTGTGATTAATGTCTAACAGAGTTATTAGAAACTAAATATGATTCTTTTACTGTAATACAGGTCTTGGCTATTACATTTATTATCTGTATATGTGTGCACACGCGTGTGTGAGTGTGTGTGTGTGTGTATGTGGTGTAAAGATCTCTCATGCTAATGAAGAAGCACATATTCTGAGGAGCATGCTGTAGTGGCTCCAAGCCTCATTGCTTTTGCGGTCTTCATGTATAAAATCATACAAATATATCTCTTGAGCCCAGAGTGAGTCTGATTAAAAAATTAGTGATGAAGGCCCATGTATTCTTTGCATCTTCCCACTCTTTTCTGTTCCAAGAACCAAGGTAGGCTAACACATCTTTGAAAGAAAAAGATAAAACTTAAAGAAAACAAACACATTTTTTGTGGAATCCTTGGATGATGAGAAACTTTAAAGCAGCCTCACAGTTGTTAGGACTCAATCTCCAAAGCCAAGGGAAGTGCAGGATGCCTTTAATGCAACAGGCCAGCTGGACCAACATTTGTGGGAAATGACAGGCAAGGCACACATTGGTGGCACTGCTCAGATTTCTTTCTTTTTTTTCAATTGGTGGAGGTGGGAGTGGAAATATGGCTCAGCAGTTAAGAGCACTTACTGTGCCCTTGCAGAGGACCTGACTTCAGTTCCTAACAAGTCTGTTGAGTAGCTCACAACCGCATGTAACTCCAAGTCTAGGGGCATTTGATGGAAGCCAGAGGGAAGTGTTGAATCCCCTGGACCTGGACTTATAGAAGGGTGTGAGCTGTCTAATGTGAGTGCTAGGAGCCAATGGAGCTTAGGCCCTCTCTAAGAGCAGTTAGCCCTCCTAACCACTCAGCCATCACCTTTCCAGCTCCATGTCTCAGATTTCTGATGCTGGTCTGAGATTTCAGGTCTGTGTTAGGTTAGCAAAGCCAATCATAAATGTGACTTGTGACACGATGTCTCCATTTAGACAACAGAGCCCAGGGAGCCTCCTGGCATTACTTTGTAACACTGGACAGTGTCTTTTGTAAGTATTACTGTAATGATTAAAAAATAAGATGCCAAGCAACGGATATGGTATGGAGAAGTTTATTATATGAGCGTGGGCGAGCATGGAAGTGGGAGGGGCAGCCTAGAGAGAAAGAGAGAGACAGAGACAAGGGAGAGGATGAGAGAGACAGGTAAAAGAAGAAAAGAGGCAAGAAAAGAACAAGACAGACAGAGAGAGAGAGAGAGAGAGAGAGAGAGAGAGAGAGAGAGAGAAGAAGAAGAAGAAGAAGAAGAAGAAGAAGAAGAAGAAGAAGAAGAAGAAGAAGAAGAAGAGGTGTATTTGCCCTTTTTATATCCTGGGTAGCTGGCACAAATAGTGGCAGGCAGGTAATGTGATGTCATAGGTTGCTAGGCAGACTAGGGGCAGTACACTAACAATTACAGCTCTGAGGAAGAAGGCTTCCCCAATGCAAGTGTTACAGCTCTGAAGGGAAAGGTATCCTGGAAGTTGGGTGTCAAGCAAGAACCACAAAAATCACACAGCACAACACACCTCACGCAGAGATTATTGGGAGGGAAAAAAACCCAAGAGGGTGGCTGCCTCGGTTCAGGCAAGAAGCAGCTGAGAACTGAGCAGAAGACATGGTTTATATAGGGTTTCCTGGGGAAGGGCAGAGATTTCCAGGGTGGAGATTTCAAGGGCGGGGATTGATGGGCTTTCAAGCCCTGGGCTTGGACTTTTACTCTGCAAAGTAGAGCTTGGCTTCCTGCACCTCGAGGGACTGGTCCCAACTGTTAGGTCCTTAATATGTTCAGTGAGTGGACTGTGGTGGTTGAGGGTTCTTGAGGGGGGTGGGGCAGGGCGGCGGGACACTTGTATGCCTTGAGGGGCTTCATTTCCACCCTTTTTGTTTAGTATTGATAAACAATCAGAGATTGGGAAAAGAAGACAACATTATCTTTATACTACTTCCTGCTGAATGGGGACAACGAAGTCTTTAGGGTGAACTTGACCTTCACCATCAGGATATAATTGGGTGTCATGGGCCTCTGGCTCCATAGCTAGGGGCTAATCCTGTTACAGCAACTGATTAAAAGTCTAGTTAGAAAGCTTTTGACTCTGTTGATGAAGAAGTCTAGAGAAGTTTATGAGGCAGGTGTGACTAGTAGGATTAAGAAGAGGAGGAGAAGGGGGTTAGGATGGCTAATATCCAGTTTCATACGGACTGTCAACTATCCCCTGGTCAGAGGCGTTGAGCTGTTTCTTACGGTTTTGGAGGTCTGTCTGGAGTTGTAGGATCTTATCTTTTCCTATACCTGACTGGTTGACATAGAAGCAGCATTCCTACCTTAAGAAGAGACAACAGTCACTTCTTCTCTGATGTTAGTAAATCTGATCTTTGCCAATTTTGCAGCACTATGGCTGTCTGTGAGTCTATTTGGCCCTGGAGTTTTAAGAATGGTCTGATGGAGATCCTACGTGAACTTAGATGAAAACCCATGTTAAATATCTAGGGACGTAGTCAGTCCTGCCGCTCCAGTGGTGACACACCCAGTGATACCCAGAACTGTTAGAAGGGGTATGATCTGAACCACTCCTTTTTCATGCCATGCCAATGTAAACACTGTGATGGGAACTGGCAAGGGCTATTTTGCAGGTACCACCCCTAGCTTCGGAAAAAAAAAAAAAAAAGAAGACCAGGCCAGTGGTCTCAGACCACCCAGTGGCTAGCAAGCAATAAACTTGTGTGCTACAGATAATTGAGGCATTGTGAACGTTTGCACATAAGGGCTGGGTGGCAGTGCTCAGAGTCAAATATTGCCACAGCCCGAGGGATCCAGTGTGCCCATAAGGCTATCTCTGAGCAGTTACAACAGTCTGTGACACCAGAGCAATGTGGGAGAGGTAAGGGGTAGTGGTGGTATTTGGCTCAGTGCAGTTAGTGAGAGGTGAGGAGACAGAGTCTAGTAGTCTAGAGATCCTGAAGCTACTCATGGTAGTCCTAAGTTTGACTCAGGATGGACATACAAGCAGCAGTCCCCAAAGCATGCAGGCAGAGCACCATTCAGTGGCTGATATGCAAAGTGAATGGCCCAGATTTGTCCTGTGGGATTTACAGGACCAATATGGGTAACCTCTTTAAGTTTCTAGTCACTTTTTATAGCATTCTTCCTTTTCACCATATAGAAACCGGGCATAGGAGGAGAAGGGAAAATAGTCCTAGTAAAAGATAAGATCAGACAATTCCAGATGGATCCCCAAAAAACATAAGAAACAGCTCCATGCCTCTGGCCAGGGGATCATTGACAGTCTGTATGGAACTGGATACTACCCTTCTTAGCTCCCTTCTCCTCCTTTTCTTAATCCAACCAGTCACACCCTGCCTCATAAACTTCTTGTCTAGATTTCCTCAACAGCAGATTCAAAAGCTTTCTGGCCAGACTTTAGATAGTCCAGATACTGAAGGATGAAGAAGTGACCGGGAACTGAATGAGTTGAACAGCCTGGTTGATATAGAGCAGTTTCCCAACCCTATTAGGATGAGCTGTTGGTTAGAGGTCGAGGTCTCTTGCACACTAAACATCCATATGTTAGAGCCACCCCAAACAGGCATAGATAGGAAGAAATAAAGGAGAGGACAAGTTTATACATAAAAGATTTGTGCATCATTTGTTTGTAAAGTGGCAGAAATTGTCACCATTGAAAACTGAGCATGTCAGTTTTGACCATTGAACTGTACAGAGGCCAAGTCATTTGTAGTCACAGGGGCTTCTATAAGCTCCACGTGGGAGCTGAGAGGCAAGAGAGAAGAAAAGGCCAAGGAGGCATAGGGAAGGCATGTGACTTCCAGGACAGAGCTGAGAGATAGGAGGGACAGAGTCACAGAGGCCCAGAAGGGCTGAAGGAAGCTGCTTAGCAGGCTGTTCCCAGAGAGAGGAGGCAAGGAAATGGAGGGTTCCCCTAGAGGGAGAGGAGCAGGTATCTTAATACCTTGAGAGTTGCCCACATGGTAGCGTTCCAGATGGTGTAGCAGGCTCCAGGAGCCAGAGACAGGACTTTCCCCCAGTAGTCAAGGAGAGGCAGAAGCTTCATGGAGGTAGAGGTAGCCAACGAGATGCACTCTAGACTTTGGAACCAAGTACAATGGGTGACAGAAGACAGCAGAAAGAAGTGATCTGTGTGCACCTTAAGAGAGTCAAATCAGCAGCTTGAGTCAGTTTGAAACGTTGAGATGTGGGCATGGCTTAAAGGTAAGTGTGGCATCGCTTACCAGCACTACCTGGAGAGAGGGAACTCAGGGAGGGAGTGGTGTTTGGAGACCCTTGTTTGTTAAAAGATGGGACAGGTGGTAAGGAGGGAAGGTGGTAATAGGTGACCCGAAGGTTACCCTCTTTGATTTGTGTGTAAGAAGTTCGGCTGTGGCCAGAGGTACATTCTTTATATGAATGCATGGAGGTGTAGCTTTAATACCTTATTAATCAAGGATTGTTTTTGAATCCTATCTCTCATAAACTGAATCCAGTGACCAGAAAAGCCCAGAGATAAGTTCTGAACCCTGGCCACTGAAGCAGCCATAACAAGCAGCATTAGCAGTAGTGACCAGGGGCTGGCAGGGGCCGAGAAAGCAAAAGCAAAACCAATAAACATGGAACACAGCCAGCTCACAATCTCAAAGAAGACCAGTCAGAAGCAAAACGTGATGGACACCATCATTCGTTCATTCAGTTGAGCCTGACCGGTGTCTGTGTTGGTTCTCGTGTTTACAACAAAGCTTATGGGTATACCAGAAAACATAGGCTCATCTGCACACAGAAGACAGACAGACAAAACTTCACAAACAGTTAGAATCAGGAGAATGGGTTTTGTCTTGCCTTTTGCCCTGGATGGGAGTGAAAGGGTTTTGTAATTGGATGAGGGGGGAATGGCATTTAGCTACAGAAGGGTTTAGGGTGTACCATACTAGGGCATCTAGTTAGAGAAGACAGTTAGGGAAAAGGTATGTCAGATTGTGTGCTTTAGAAGAGAGGAGAAAGGGGATGGCTGGTGAGCCAGGGTCAATTGGATGGGGGAAGAAATTGAAATAGAGGCTCCTAATTTAGCTAGAAAGTCCCTTCCCAGCAAGGAGATGGGACAGGTGGGTACCACTAGGAAGGAGTGAGTTATGTGAATACCCCTAAAGATATAGCTAAATCATGAGGTTTGGTAATGCTGTCCTCCTACTTCAACAGTAGAGAAATGAGGAGAGATGGGTCTCCCAAAACTCCATCAGGATCAACAAAGTTGTCTTAGTGTCCTGAAGGCAGGAGATGGATCTCCCTGACACTGTGATGGCTACCTAAGGCTCTGTTGGAGATGGTCGTGGTCAGGCCAAGAGAGCCTGGGCTTCCTTCATCATTGTTTCAGTTAGGGTTTCTATTGCTGTAAGAGACACTATAACCATGGTGAGTCTCATAAATGAAAACATTTCATTGGGGCTGGTTTATACTTTCAAAGCTTTAGTTCATTATCATCATGGCAGGAAACACGGCGGCATGCAGGCAGACACAGGTGCTGGAGGAGGAGCTGAGAGTCCTACATCTTGCTCTGCAGGCAGCAAGGAGAGACTTTTTCCACACTGAGCATAGCTTGAGCATAGCAGACCTCAAAGCCCCCCCCATCCACACTGACCTACGTCCTCCAACAAGGCCACACCTCCTAATAGTGTCACTTCCTGTGGGCTAAGCTTTCAAACACATGAGTCTATGGGGGCCATACCTATTCAAGCTATTACAGTCATCCATGGCCAGACCTAGGAGGTCATCTGGAAAATAACCTGGACTTGATGTTTTCATGCTGAGAAAGACATGAGGACAGACAGCAGTCCATTGTCCCTCTTGATGGCACTTGGGCATGATTCGAATGGTTTGTAAGGGGTTGGACAGACCTGGGCCCAGTGATCCTCCCAACCACATCTGAACAGGGATCTGAGGTTCTTAGGCTTTGGGAGCCTGGACAGCTGCTATGGCTGGCTTAAAGGTCGTAGACAGCATGAGGTATTTTTATTTTCAGGCTTTTTCATCTCTCCCATGGTATACCTTGAAGACCTGGGCTAAAACTTCTGCCTGTAGAGTCAGGAGTCATTTCTCTAGACATTTAGACTTGGCCCCAATATCAGGGACATTCTGGGAGAAGAAGTAAGTCATAACGAGTTGTTTTCCACCAAGGGTCTTGGGATCCAGATTGGTATATTATAGAAGGGCCTTTGTAAGGTGGTCTAGGAACTGAGATAAGTTTTCATGCTTTTCCTGAATGGCATCTTGGATTATTTTCATAACTTAGTGCTTTAAGAGAAGCCTTGTGGAGACCAGCCAGGAGGCAAGTTATAAACTGGTCACCAGCCTAAATACCCCTCAGGGTATTGTAGGTCCATTCAGGATCCTGGTCAGGAACCACCTCAGCCCTTACCAGGTGGGCGGCATTAGTTTGGTGGGTTTTGTCTGCATGTGCCCTAGCGTGGTCCTAGACTCACCTGTGCACCTCCAGGAGATGATTGTTGGTGAGAATCATATAAACGTCATGGAGGGTGAGGGTGGAAGATTGGGTAATATATTGAAATTCTTTAATAAAGGTAGAAATACTAGCAGTGTCGGACCTCAATCTCTTTTCTATTTGAGAGTTCACTTAATGAGAGGGGAACATGTACCCTGACCAAGGCTTCCACTCCAGCAACCTCCTGCAAGGGGATTTAGGTCAAGTGGGGGGGTGGTGGTGAATGGGTCCTTAGGTGGGGGTGAGTAGCAGGCGGACTAAGGGCAGCCAATGGGCTAAAGAGAGTTGATTTGGGCAGCCTACCGCTGAGGAGGGAGAAAAGGAGATTGAAGAAGTCAGAGAGGGAAAAAGGGATTGTGGGTAGAGGCTGGTAAGGGAGAGGCTTGTTAGTGTGATTGGAAATAGTGCGGTAGTCATTTGGTTTGGGCTTTATAGCTAAGAGGAGTTGGTTTTTTTTCCCTTGGTTGACTCATGCTGTGTGGTCACTCTTTAATAAATATGGGAGTGAAGTCACATGGCAAAATCCATCCTTTCCAACCCTAGCGAAGATAGCTGTCAGTCACCCGTTTCCTTTAATATGACCTATGTGTAGATTTTTAATCATCAACTCCAGTGTTACAAGTTTTTTAAATATTTTATTTAGTTTTAATCTATGTGCATTGGTGTGAAAGTGTCAGATCTTGGAGTTACAGACAGTTGTGAGCTGCCATGTGGCTGCTAAATTGAACCCGGGTCCTTTGGAAGAGCAGGCAGTTAACCATTTTGTTACAGATTTTACAGTTTTTGTTTGTTTGTTTGTTTGTTTTTTATGACTGAATAGTGCTTTGCTGTTTTTTGTTTGTATGGTTAGTTAGTTGATTTGTTTTTCGAGACAGAGTTTTTCTGTGTAGCCTTGGCTGTCCTGGACTCATTTTGTAGACCAGGTTGGCCTCTAACTCACACAGATCCACCTGCCTCTGCCTCCCTAGTGCTAGAATTAGAGGTGTGCACCACCACACCCAGCTCATTTAACAGGTTTTTGATCATATGCTCACAAATCTTGAGGTACAGAAAGTTTATATAATATCCTTATACTCTTGAGATAAGATTTATATCTTAGCAAAAGCTAAGAGAGTATGAGATGAGCAACAATTGTCCCTCTTCGGAATAGCCTGTCCCTTTATTTTGCTCTCCTTTCTCTGTCTCATAATCAGGCGACCCGCCTAATGTGGGACAGAGATTTTGGAGGAAACCTTTAAATAAGCATGCTTGGATGTGGAAGTGGGGGAACCATACTCCAATTTCAAAGCCAGCTTCAAAGTGGGACAGCATAAAACAACAGTTTAATGTCACTCATACCTAAAAGAAGGCTTAAAGATGGGAAATTTTGAGCCCTGGCTATCGACAGAAGACACTGCAGGGGAGGGCCTGAGAGAGCACCAGCCAGCATCGAGTGTGTGCTGGGTGTGCGCACATATGTGCTGGATGTGTGCACATAGCAGCTGGCCTTGTCTTTGTTCCCTGCCCTCCTCCCCCACCCCCACCCCCACCCCCCTGTGCCTCCTGATAGGTCCCCACTTCCACTTTGCAACAAACTTACAGACCCATCAATGTTAACTTAAAAGTCAGGACATTACTGGGGAGGGTGGGACAGGGCAACATGACAACTAGACAAAAAATAACAGGGCTTGGAGAGGAGAAATGAGAAACAGGGAATCTCTTTCATTTACCAGATCGCTTGCAGTAGCTGTACAAATCCTGAATAATATTAGGATCTAAGGTGCTGTTAGGCAGCCATTTGGACTGATTATCTGGGAGTATTGAGGCCAAATTCAATTGCAAAAGTGAATAAATTTAGGGCCCTTCATGCCAGGTGGTAGCTGGAGAGGCAGGATATTTTCTAAAAAGTATCCCAAGGGGGATGAGAAGTTACAGAAGATACCATTCTCAGGATGAGAGAAGGGGATGGGAGGAAAAATTGTCACTGTGCAGCTTGTAGTTAAGGGAGTCCCCAGGACTCCAGTCCCTGGAGGGCCAGAGAAAGACACAAGTTTTTCAGTGGGTCATCAACACACTCAACTGAGGACAGGGGCTTATGAGGACAGATTAGGTGCCTGGTACCAGGGTTCTCATAGAAATCAGAAGGTGAGGAGGCCTCAGGCACTATCCACAGGAAAGGGTTGAAGAACAGAGTCACAAAAGCCTTGAGGGCCTAGACGAGCTGTGAGATTATAGGCAGCTCTCAAGGGAAGGTGGGAGAGGAACACAGAAAGGGACAATACCAACCTAGTGGGGCCCAAGGAAACTACAGGCTTACAGCTCCAAGAGACAGAGAATGTCGTCAGGTGACGAGGGCCAGTTGTAGCCTTAAAGACTGTGACTGAGGCTATGTCCACCTCCAAGAGTACCAGAGGAGTTCAGGATGCTCAGCGATGGCTTCCTCAAACTTAGAAAAATGTTTTCGCTAATCAAAGGGGAAACTTGCCTAATGGCCACTGGTGGATGGGGTGCCAAGTGATCAGTGAGTCTGGATGAGTCTGTTGTGGGTAGACCCCAAGGAGGGAGCACAGGCACTAGGAGAGCCTATCTGAGTAATGGTGCTAACGTGGTGTTACACTTCTGAGGGGGAAGGCTGTTGGAGTGAAGTTTTGTGCACTGTGTAAAGGGTATTCTTGTGTATGCCAATGCTGAGTTCTGTGCTGGTGCAGATCAGATTCAGGCCAGACTTGGGCATTGTCTTTATTATGAAGCATTTCCTATCTCAGTACTTTATAAAAAATTTTCTCCACCTTTTGGTTGGTTTTAATAAAAATCTCTTGGCCAATGAGCTGAGGCAGTATTAGGAGGTAAGACTTCTGGGCCTAGAGAGGGGGTCCCAGATGGGGACCAGAGGCAGAGGGAAGTCACCTTTGGGACATGGATGAAGGAGAAGCTAGGGTAAGACTAAGACCATATGGTTGGGAAGTAGGCCAAGCCAGTATAGTTGGGTTAGAAGTGCTCAAAATCTGCCCAATTTAGTACCACAATTTAATAATAAATATATGTCTCCATGTCTTCAGGAGCTAGGGTGGGCATAGAAAAGCCATACGTTTACAAAAGACTTTCCCAATGCAAGGCTTAGTGCGCCGAAGGGAAAGACATCCTGGCAGTTGGGAGCCAAGAAATACCACAAAAATCACACACAGCTCAACACACCTCACACAAGAGCTTTATTGAGAGGGAAAAGTCCAGGAGGGTGGCTGCCTCTGTTCAGACAATAAGCAGCAGAGAACTGAGCAGAAGACAGGATTTATCTGGGGTTTCCCAGGGCTTTCCAGGGTGGGGATTGGTGGGTTTTCAAGCTCTGAGCTTGGGCTTTTACTTTGCAGGGTAGAGTTGGGCCACCTGCATCTGGAGGGCCTGGGTCTGGCTATAATGGCCGACAATGTTCTGTGGGCAGAGTCTGGCAATTGCAGGCCCTCAGGGTCAGGCCTGGCCACTGCATGCTTGAAGGGGCTTATATCTTTCTCTACTCTTTTCTTACTAGCTTTCTCTCACTCATTGCGTTGACTTGCTGTCTCATGTCTCTTGTGTATGCATCAAGCTTTCCCAAGCCCCATGCCACCTTCTCTGAGTTCATCTAAGCTCTCAGTCTTTGAGCCCATTCCACTTTATCTAATTGATCAACTCTCTCCAAACACATCTCCCCTCATCCATCACCCCAAGCACTCTATTACCCTCCACTTGAATCTTGCCTAGCTGTCCTTTTGGGATGTGTACCTGGCAAGCCTCTAACTTCAAGTCAATCCAATTGCTTACTCCTGCCACCAGGCTGCTCGGGCTGCTGAAAGCCACAGTGGAACAAGGAGCCTGGAGTCATTCCTACACACACGTCATAAGGCTCACTTCAGGTTCCTTAGCAAGCCTCAATAGTTTGCTCTTCCCATATGAAACACAGTAGACATTTCTTGGTTGATTTCCCAGCATCCATTCTTCCTTCTCTTCAAAGCTTCTAGATTTTTCTTTCTGAAAGCTCCCTTTCTCCATCCTTTTAAGTGTTTTTTTTTTTTTTAATTTGTGTGTGCACACACAGAGGAGGGCATCAGATCCCCTGGAACTGGAATTACACAGATGGTTGTGAGCCACTGTATGTGGGTGATGAGAAATGGACTCTGGTCGTGTGTGTGTGTGTGTGTGTGTGTGTGTGTGTGTGTGTGTGTGTGTGTGTGTGTTTGTGTGTGTGTGTGCGCGCGTGCATGCGTGCGTGTGTGCGCGCGCGTGCATGCGTGCGTGCGTGCATGTTGCTCTTGGGGGAGTTCTTAGGCTTGCTTCCCATGGCTTCTATGCCAGCTTTCTTATACAGCCCAGGATCACCTACCCAGGGGTGGCACCACCCATAGTGGCCTGAGCCCTCACATATCAATAATTAATTAAGACAATTCCTCAAGGACATGGCCATGGGTCATTGTGATCTGGGAAATCCCTCAGTTGATAATCCTTCTTTCCAGGTGACTCTTGGCTGTGTGCAGTTAGCAATACCACCTAAGTAGGGCACCTACCTATATAAAACCAGCCCATGCCGGTTCTCAGCCTGCCCCTCCCTTCCTTGTCTTTACTCCATCCTCTGCCAGATTTCTTCAGAGGAAAAGGCTCTGCTCTAAAGACTTAGCTGAGGGCATGCTTAAGTGACCACCCATGTGTTAAGCCAGGGCTCCATCCAGTAGATAGTTGAACATAAGAGAAGAGTGCACAGAACGGACACCTGGGTGGAAGAGATAGGCTGGGGGCCTCAGCTCCCGGGCATCAGCACGGTGAGAATGGAGGAGAGATGAGGTGGAGCTCTGTGGCATGGTCTCTGAAGGAGGAAGATGATGATGACACTTCCCTTTGAACAAGCTCATAAGAGAAGTGATAGGAAGAAAATGAAGGAGAGGGCTGTCCCAGGAGCCAATGTGTTCAAAGGAGAGATGGAGTGTGATGGGGCAAACTCACAGAAATATTGGGTAGTTCATAGTGACAGGGCCAGATATGAGGTGGGAACCAAATGGGAGGTTAGAAAGAGACAAGGCTGGTGTAGACAATGTTCTTTCCAGCCTCTGCCTTAGTTTGTATTCTCCAGCACTTGACTCAGACAAGCACATGAGAACTACTGGCCTTTTTATTTGGGGTGATGAGCGGGGGAGCAGGGTGATGCTAGCATGACCAATGAGGGCACCAGGGAAACAGGGAGACAGGAAGGAAAACAGGCACTCTTGAGCAAAACTGTGGTGCACCCCTGAAGCTAAGCTTTCCTGGACCACTGAGGAATTCTGCGAACCATCCATCTCACGACTCCGTGCCCTGTTGTGCATTTCCTTTGAGGTCCCCTGCCAAGGCATTTGCCAACCAACTTCCTGGGGCAAAACTCTCAGCATGCAGGAGGGCCCCAGCTCACTATGCTGTGGTGCTGCCCATCCCAGCTGCCTTGAACTCTGGAAGACCTGTGGGTAGGGTACCAGCTACAGGTGTCTGGCATGCCAACCCCTCCCATGACTCCTTTGCTCCATCAGCAAATCAGAGCTTAAGTCAGGGAAGGTCGAGGCCTCTGAAAGTGCACGTAAGGAGGGCATGAGCGAGCTAGAGACTCACTAGCAGGATCAAGTCAATGAGGGCTCCTTGCAGAGTTAAGGAGATTGGGCATAGCTGGCTGAGTGGTTGAGAAAAGATCTGTTTGGCTTTGCTTTCTCTTCCTGCGGTGTAAGCCCCAATCATGAGTGCAACTGGAAGTTACCATGACCTCTGCCCTTTGACCCACGGTTGCACAAACCAGGGAGAAACAAGATTAACTCTTGCTAGTTCATACTTTCTTTTTCTTCCCATTGATTAATCTCTGTGAGCCAACTCAAATAGAAAGCTCAATTACTTGGCTCTTCTCATGTGTATCTGTACCATCATTGTCCCTCCTTATTCGTTAATCAAGTGCCATGTAGGGAAATCACTCTGTGAGTGAGCCGTGAACTTTAGACCTAGCTGGGAAATACTAGGCTGCAGGATAGTCAATACAGACATTTTGACTTTTGTCCTATTGGCCATAGTTTGACTTTGCAACATGTTTTAGGGCACGTGTAGTTAAGAACATGATTTGTGAAGTTGATGAAAATATTGATCACGGCGCTGGAAAGATAGCTCAGTGGTTAAAAGCCACTTGCTGCTGTTCTAGAGGACCTGAGCTTGGTTCCCAGTACTCAGGTAGGGTGGTTCACGACCACCTGTAGCTGTAGCTTCAGGAGATTTGACATCCTCTTCTGGCTTCTGTGGGTACCTGTGCATGTGTGAGTACACACACACACACACACACACACACACACACACACACACACACACACACATCATTGTTTATGCTTGAGAGGAGAGGCTAAGTGATCTCAAAAGAGAATTTATGAAAAGAAGTATTTGGAAGGATGTGTTTTAGGCCTGGATTCTGCCATGTCTTGGGTTCAACTCTGAGCCTTGCCACTTGCTGTCTATGTGACCTTTGACCAGTTCCTTAGCCCCTTTTGGTTTACTTCAGAGTTTCCTTTTCTCTTTTTCTTAAACCGTAGCTGCCACCTAGTGAGATAGCAAAGATACAGGCAAGCAGCTTCCCCTTAGACAAACAGGGTGAAGCCAGAGAAGTTACGTAATTGGCCCTAGGATCAGTCATGAACGCCTGGCAAGTGTGGGCTGGCAATCAGATCTCCTAGTGCCATGTCAGGGTTTCTCTCAGTTCCCCTCTGGCCTCCCTCAGGCAGGCACACCCCTCCCTGCCTGCGCTGGGAGGGGGAACTTGGCACAGTGTTCTCACCCTGGGCAGGACTTACAGGAGCAGCAGAAGCTCAAAGAAGCATTCCCAGAAATGTCAGCTTCTTGCATCCATCTCCATGCAGGAATTGTGCCAACCACAGTAACCAATGGCAGCAAACCTGAACTTGATGCAGGAATCAGGCCCAAGGAAGTAGATTTGGTTGTCTTGGGGAGTCCACGCTAATTTTCTTCCTTTCTCCTCCTCCTCCTCCCCTTCCCCCATCTCTCTCTCTCTCTCTCTCTCTCTCTCTCTCTCTCTCTCTCTCTGTGTGTGTGTGTGTGTGTGTGTGTGTGTGTGTGTGTGTGTGTGCTTGTGTGTGCATGTTCACCTGTGTATGGAGAAGCAATGGCCCGTTGCTTCCTGTTCCTTTTTTCTTTATTTTTTAAATTAATTTATTATTCTGTGTATGAACAGTATATGTGTGCACATAGTACGTGAGGGTGGGAATGGTTAGAGAGCAATTCTGTGGACCTGGTTCTCTCCTCACACTTTTATATGGGTTTGGGGGATTAAATTCAGAACTGGCTTATACAGAAAATACCTTTACCCACACCAACTGAGTTATCTCACTAATCCCTTTTTTTTATTTAACTCTTTTTTTCCCAAGAGTATGTGTGTGCTGCATGTGTACATCTGTATGCACCCTTGCATACGTATAGATGCATGTTCTCATGTATGTGAATGCATGTGTGTATACCAATCTTCATGTACATATATGTACACACATGTAAAAACCTAAAGTTGATGTTGGGTGTCTTCTTCAATTGCTCTCCCCTTTATTTACTGAGGCGAGTTCTCCTGCGGGGCCCAGAGCTCATAAGTTTCAGCTTGCCTAGCTAGAGGGTTTGCTCGCCTCTGCCTCCTGTGTAGGCATTTCTTTTTAACAGTATTTTTATTTTGGTTTCTTATATCTTTTTTCCCCTTCTCCACCCTAATCCCTTCCAATACCTCAACACCAGGTAGGAAAGAAAGAAAGTCAGTGGGGAAAAGAAGCTACTTCTTGCTCTTTTAGGGTCCTTTAGTTCTTTGGGGCAAGTCCAAACCTCATTTCAGAATATCTTCAACTTCTTCTCAAACCCAATCAACAGCAACCAGGAGTAGCAAGGCAGAAGCACCAGCAGCCTTCTCTTTCTTGGCCCCACCCACTCCCACCCATCCCCACCCCACGCCCAACAACCCCCCCCCCCCGTTTCTCTCTCTCTAGGCTCTGGAATTTATCCCCTCTCAAGAGTCCTCATAACTAAACTAACTACCACTGGCAAAGACCATGCCCCTCATGAAACAATTAGCAGCTATGGAGAAACTAAAGCCCAAACTAAAATCCCACACTTGGGATTAAAGCAAAAATATATTTACCTGAGTATACAAAGTAACCAAAGCTTCCATTACATTCCTGAGTGCTAAGATAACAGGTGGTCACCACACTTGTTCTGCTTTTAACGTGGGTTCTGGGATCTGAACTCTGGTCCTTGTATTTACACAGCAAACATTTTATTCATTGGGCCATCTCTTCTTCCTTTTCACCTTATTTTTTTTTTAAAGGTAGGTTCTCACACTGAATTTGGAATTCCCTGATTCTGCAACAGTGACTGACCACCAAGCCCCAGTAATCTTCCTATCTCTGCAAGGACTATGCATGCACCCCAGTTCATCCAGGGTTAAGGGTACCTGAACTCAGATCTTCATGTTTTCGTGGCAAACACTTGACTATCTCCCGAGCTTTTGGGAAATGGTATTTTCTAGGCTGAATGTTGAACGGAGTGAAAGTTGCTTTTGTGTAGAGCATCTCTGCTTTCAGATGTAGAATTTTCCTGTGCGTTGTCATCTCCTGCCTTCCCTGGCTTGGTGGTCAGAAAGCAGAATTGAAGAGATCTGTACATGTCCCTTTGCCCCTCTTTCACAGAGCTCTCTTCTCCCCGAGTGTGCCTTCCACCGGTGGGATCCACGCAAAAGCCCGAAAGCAGACTGGAGGGTCCACCGAGTTGGCCTCTTAGTGAGGGAGCAGGGCAAATTTGGGGGGAATAAATGTCAAGTGTAAGGGTGAGGCAACTGGAGAAGTGTGACACCCTGAGTCCTCCAAGATGCGCAGCAATGGTTGTCTTCAGGTAATGTAATGGCGATGTCTTTAAAGAAATAAAGTGACTACTCCTGGGAATTTGCACACTGCATTCAACTCCCACTGTTGTGATGTCATAAAACAGATTTCTAGCATCAACCCTTCAAGGATCTGGGACCAGGAGTCACAGAACTCCGTCCTCTGAGCAAAACAGCTGCTGTCCTCGTTAGATCAGCTGTGCCTGAATCGCAAGTATCTGTCACCACCAGACTGGAGACTATTGACATGAACTCAGAAGAAGGGAGTAGGCAGGGCCTTGGGTCCCTCACTAGGTCCCAGCTTTTCCTCCCAGGCATTTGTATGCCATTCTGCCCTAACTGCTTGTGGCTCCAGGGTGTGTAGGGGAGATATTAGAGCCTACAGCCTGGGGAAGGTTAGAGGAAGGAGGCTCCTTCCACACAGCCTTGGGGAAGCCACCATTCCTGCCAGATAAAGACTTTCCAGTGCTGCCGCTCTGTGGAGAACCAGTCACTCACACTCTGCAAGCAAAGCAAGCCCAACAAGCTCACTGTTTGCCGGTTTAAACTTTGGTAGGATCCTATTCGGTTTGTCATTAGGAGGACAAGGCTTAGGAGGAAGGGGTAGACTTGCTTGAGTCTCCCCAGGGAAGGAATTCTCACAACACCAGGGTTGGCACACACATCTGAGACCGCCATGGCCGATTCCCCATGAGATGGAAGTGTCTACAGCAAACCTAAGTCCCCCAGGACAACAGGTGGCTTCATAGGCTCCATGGCAGTGCGTGGGAAAGTGTTCCTGTGGCAGGTGATTTGCTGGGCACCAATATGAGCTTCTCCTCTCTGTGGGGGAGGCTCAGTGTCTCTTCATCTAGGAGATGTGGCCAGAGGACTTGCTCTTAGTGATGTAGCGTATTGCTTCTAGAAAGCAGCTCCTGGAGGCATCAGCCTTTGAAGGCTAAAGACTTGTTCCTGCACCAAGTCCATCATATGTCAGTGGCTTCTTTCCTGGGTTGAAGGCTCTCTTGAAGGCTTTTCAAGCCTCATATCAGCAAATACATGGGTTTTTGGTTTCCTCACTTCCACCCCCAGTTCTCCTGATCAATGCAGGCATAGGTAGCCTTAGCAGTGGGCAGCCCTTCAGCCCAGTCTCAGTGGGTCGCCCGACCCCTTGCAGATAATCTTTTGACATACGTGCCCCACCAAATCCATTCAAACTCCTGCTGGCTCTTTTTTGTGGTTTTACCCAAAACTACTATTACTCAGGCAGTAGAAAATACCCAAGAAACAGTGTATCTGGCCATAAGACTAAAACCATCCCTGCTTTTCCAGTAACCAGCCTGTATTTGTAAAAGTCAGTTTTGTTCAGTCATTCTTTCCTCTCTTAGGAATCATCAGGTCTTCCGGAGTATAAGCCATATTTCCACTTCCAAATGCACAGCTCACAGATGCTCTGTACTGGTCCTTGCTTTGTCCAGCTTTACAGCGGCAGAGAGTTGAGTACAATGGATTAGCAGGTTTGAGAATAGCACCCCCTCTTGTTTCCCTTGGAGACAGGGATTCCCTATGTAGCCCATACCAGCTTGGGGATTACTATGTAGATCAAGCAGGCCACGCCTCGCAATGATCTTGCTGCCTCAGCCTCCTGTGTGCCGGGATGACAGGTGTACATCGCCATGCCTGACAGAGCACACCTGTTCTTAGTGTGTGCGTCCATTATTGAGTGTGAAAAAACCTCTGAGATCTTAAGCTAAGTCGCACTGCTTTTCAGAGAAAAGAGGCACACTGCACCCACCCCCACCCCCAGCCCTTCTCACGCAGTGAGTCTTGGTTAGACAGTCGGTTGCAGGAAATCAGATTATACTGGATTTGAAACCAGGTTTGGACACCGTTCAGCTACACAGCTCTGGAATAATCACCTAGCCTCTCTGAGACTTTTTTTTCCTTAGTAGCAAAAAGAATGTTCTATCCACAGCATGGTCATGGTATTGAAGGTTAATGCAGAGTCCTGTGTGCAGGGAGCAACTAACTTCAAGTGCCGTCCACTTACTTTGTGTCTTCCTCTCAAATATCCTCTTTTGAGTGGAGAAGCCAAGACTATGGGGGGGGGGGGCACAACAAGAGAAGTGTGTATGAAAAAAGGACCGACCGAGTTGTCCTACAAACAGAGGCTAGAGTAGGGTGAAGTGAAGGAAATGATCAAAGTTGAAGTCTTAAAATAGAATATTGATATTTCACTGGCATTTTTCTCCCCACAGCTTTTGATATATTGAAATATCACTTGATTTAAGACTATGTCATACGGAAGTCCACTATTTTGTATGTTAACTTTAAAAAAAGAAATTAACGATCTACAAAGATGTTTCATGGTTAAGAGGTCTTCCAGGCTCTTCATAACCCCTTGTAACTCCAGTTGCAGGGGATCTAACGCCCTCTGCTGGTCTTGTTGAGCACCGAATGTTTCGTGGTGTCCTTAACAGATGTATAGGCAAACTCTCATACATATAAACATATTTTAAAAGTAAAAAAATCTTCTCCCCTCCCTCTGAGCTTAGTGGTGGAGGTCTGTAATCCTAGCACTCGGGAAGCAGATGCAGAGTATCTGTGAATTTGAAACCACTCTGGTCTACAAAGTGAGCTCCAGGACAGCCAGAGCTACACAGTGAGACCTTAAGTAGGGTCTCAACACTCATCCACAACGAAAAGAAAAAAATAAATATAACGCCTAAAAGTTTTTAAGCCACCCCTTTAAATTCTGCATCTAAAGAGAGCTCAAGTTCAAGACCAGGCAAAGCTGATATTAAAGAGCCTAACTCTCCCAGGCTCGAAGTTTTTGCACAAGAGGATGGTTCCGGCCCAGCCTGGAAGTGGGAGGAGCCAGTGGACTACAACTTCCAGAGGCCCACGGGAAGCGACACCCTCGCTGATTGGCTGCATGAGCGCCGCCCTCCGCTCCTCCCCCTCCCAAATGACCCCGAGCCAGGTCCCGGGCTAGAGTGCACTGGAGGCCCACTCCAGGCTCGGTACTTCCTTTGCTGGCTTCATGGCTGCCCGGCCGGCGTCCCGATTGCTGCGGCGGCTCCTGAGGTCCAGTGCCCGGGACTGCAGCTCTGGGGCTCCAGTGACGCAGCCCCGCCCCGGGGAGCCCTTGAGACCTGCCAGGGAGGTGAGCCCACCCCGCCCGCCTGCACACACTTACTGGAAGGCTATAAGAGCATGCCACCCTGAATGTGGACTACGCACTCTCTGTCCTGGGGTCCTCTTCTGGGGAGGACCCAGAGCACTCAGTGATGGGTTGTTTGAGTTCATTCTTACCCAACGGGAGGGACTCCTCAGAGTTTCCCTTGGACTCCCCTAGCCCCGCGGGCCACTTTCTAACAAGTCTCCGCGCTGCAGGAAATAGGGACCACAGACTTTAGGTTCCAGTGAGCTGTTTTAGCACTCCCTCCCCCACCCCCCCTTCCACCCAACCTTTCAAACATTTGTTTCCTCACCTCCGGAGTGGAGGGTGCCAGTGTAGTCAGGTGTCGTCCGGACACCTGCTTCTTAGTGTGACAAGGACTAAAAATATTGTTAGCCAGGTGCCACCCACAGTCGGTTGTCACTTTGTAGTGGCAGAGCTCCATGACCTCTCTTGTTTCTATAGGGAGGGCTTGGCCTCATTTTAAGTCAGGAACAGAGCAAGACCAAGCTCCAGCTTAGGAGTCCCTGCCTGTCTTTGTAGTTGGGGGCACGGTCACTCAGTCCTCACAGCATCTCACAGAGGAGTGTTTCCAGTTACAGTGGGTTTTAAGTTGTTTTGTCCACACGATTAGGGAGACACTTGCAGTGGCAAACTGTTCCTTTTCATTTTGCTCCATCTCCTTTTCTTCTATCTCCCAGAACTGAACTTGATGTCCTAGAGACTCTGAATTTCACAACACTTGACTCTCCCATCTTGCTCAAGATATAGGTCGGCTTATGTCAGAGAGCTCACTTCCCCAGACCTGCCATGTGGGATCCTCAGATAAAGAGCTTTATTGCTACAGGGCTTTCCAAACCCTTGAACTTTGTGCTTGATTAAGTGAAAAGCTAGGAAAGAGGCAGCCGCTATGAGAGCTTAAAAAAAAAAGAGAAGATACTAGCAAAGAAGACTTTTCTTCTTCATGATTTTATTTTGCACTTTTTGTGAGCGGGCCTGTGCAGTGTGACTGATGGTCTTTCGTTCTCACGTGAACTGAGCGTATCTTCTCTCAGGTCCCTGTAAAGCAGGGGTGGAGGACCTTAAACCCCAACCCTTGTGCTAGTCCTTGCTCCTCAGAGGCTGTACTAGGTCTTATATATGCTGAGGGCATCTCTGATATAGCAGGATTGCCACAGGCCCCAGAGCGGAATCCTGGGATTTGAGCCAGCCCCATACCTTATTAGCCATGTGAGTCTCTTCTCGGAGAATTAGGGCTTGTGTTTTCTAGGAGTGGGGGTTAATGGCTTCATCATTGGGTGTCATGGAGATATGTGTTGATGTGTACACCCAGAACCTGGTGAATGGAGATACTGTTATCTTGACGTGTATGGCAAATGTTGTGGTAAGTCCTGTTAGGCCCCTCCTCCCTGGACAAGCAGTCAGTCTGTCAACTGTGCCATCAGACACTGCATTCTGAGGAGCTCAGTTGGGGCTGCCTTCTACCAATTGAGAGTTCCTGGATGCTAGGGCTCACTCAGCCTTTCTAAGTATTTCCACAGTGCTTCCCCGCAGTGTACCCAGCCAGCCAAGCCAGCAAGTGTGTTTGGCTGCTCGAAGCACGTTGAATGAGTTAGGAGGAACAGCAGACAGATGGAGACACAAGGAGGCCTAAGATCTTATCTTTTGTTGGCCTCTAATTTTACCTGGCTTCTAGTCTGTGCTCTTACTCTCCCTTGCTTTCTTTCTGTAAATACAGAGGCTTAGAGCGGCTCACCTTGCACAGGTGTGGGCATCTGTAAGTGAATGGGAGAGCTGAGGGGAAAGTATGTACTCAGCTCCTTACAGAATTGCCAATGGGCAGGAGCAGAGGTGGGGATATCCGGGCCCCCCGCTTTTCCTGCCTTTCCTACTGAGACCCTCTGCCTGCCCTCCACAGTGCTCTGGTGGTCTGAGGTGCAGAGCTGTGATAGATGCTCACTGGGCATCCTGCGTCACATGGTGTGGGTGTGAATCTTACGTGGGCGCTGGCATGGGGACCGTGGAAAAGGGGGCCTTGGGTCAGTATAAGGACAGGCTGGACAGCTTCCACAGGTGCCAGGGAAATCGATGAGGAAGTACCATCATGGCTGAGGTGGGCCAGACATCTTCCCTAATGGATTCACTTCAATCCAGGTATTCCTGCTCTTTCTCTGGACCTCTATTCTAACTCTCTGGAGGCTGAGGCCTGAGCCTGCTGCCTGTGGTGGGGTTAAAGGACCGGGTGTCTCTGGGTAAGGCAGAGTCACCTAGATGTCCAGAGTTCTAGAAAAGACTGGAGGCTGGCAAGTGGAGGTTGAAGACAGGAAACAGGTATAAGAGAAAGCAGAGTAGTGACGCCGGGAGGGAGCAGGGAGGCCAGTGCTGGGAGGCCAGTGCTGGGAGGACCTTTCTTCTACCTTTTCAACCTACCCAACTTCTTGAAATCCATGTCTCAGGGGAGTGGACTATGCTGGTCAGGAGAGACAGACCCTCCCACTCTCAGGACATGGGGGAGAGGGCCATATAACCAACGTGGGGCAACGCTTATTTAATAGCTTGAGATAGGGGTGTGTGTGTGTGTGTGTTTTCATGTGCATGTGCCCATGTGTTTGGAAGCCAGAAGACAAGCTCAGGTACCATTCCTCAGTTGCCATCCACTTTGTTTTTGAGACAGGGCCTTTTATTGGGAACCAGGGCTTGCCAATTTGACTAGGCGCACCAGGGATCTGTCCGTCTCTCTCTCTCTCTCTCTCTCTCTCTCTCTCTCTCTCTCTCTCTCTCTCTCTCTGTCTAAACATGAGTTCTGGTCATTGAACTCAGATCTTCATGCTTGTAAAGCAGGCACTTTACTTGCCACCTCAATTAATCTAATCTAGACAATCTCTCACATCCTTCTAAAGGGACTTGTCTCCTAGGCAATTCTGGACCCCAACAAGTTGACACTGCTCACCATCACAGATGGCAGTCACTCACTGATACTGTTTGTAAGGGACCCTTCATTTGAATTAGGTGGGCTCATCTCCACTTTGCAGAAGAGGAAGCTAAGCAGCCATGTCCCACTGCTGTGCAGTCATGTCAGAGCCTGTGCCCAGCTAGAGCAAGCCAGGCCTGGTCACTGTCCTCAAGGAGCCAAATGAGTCAAATTAATAGTGAAAGGCAGAAAAAAGATTATTCAATGTGGCCACTTAGGGAAGAGGGACAGAGATTCAATGGACACCTCCCCTCAACAAGTACATATTTGGGGTCCTGATGTGAGGTTTAGGCTTACCTAAAAGGCAAGAAGGGTGCATAATTGAGCATCCTGGTCATGGTGTGGTCCTGTCCATCACTGACTCATCATTGTCTGGCAAAGTGGTCTGGCTGGTTATCTCTACTGTATGAAATCGCTGTAGGAAGACAAGGTCCCCCTCTGGCTGGCTTCTTTCCCTCTCTCAGCATGAGGCTTTTGGGGGAAACTCCAATTCTTTGTGGGTACCCTATTTCAACAGTTAAGATAGACAGCAAAGAACATAGTGCCCCTCTAGAATAGCCCCATCCTTTGGCCACGCCCAATACACAGCCTACACAGCCTGTGCCTCAAGATAGCTTGGGGTATGGCCCAACACAGTCATAACTTAAAAATTATGGGATGGGTGGGTTTTCTTTCTTTCTTTTTTTAAAACATAGTTGTGTGTTGCAATTAATTTGCCAGTATGGCCTAATAATAAACATTATTATTATTATTATTATTATTATTATTATTATTATTATTATTATTTTATTATTATTATGGCAGTATTTTCTAACCTGCTAACAATCAGTCAAGACACAGATACCTGTTATATGATAAAATAGCCTACTTAACCAGGGGCAAGGCAGATATTAATCCCCTAACTACTTCCCATAGTGGGGCAGGAACAGGATACCTGTCCCAATCCCATGCCAAGTGCTTCTAATAATTTCTATCAAGCCACCTCCCATCCATAATCCCAAATACTTGCTAATTATCATCATCTGGGCCAAGTCTCCATCCATGCTGGCCATGCACTTCTCTTAACGTATGGCCAGCCTTCTGGTCCGATCTCTTTTCCTCCCAAGATTCTCTCTGTATCCCCAAGCCTGGGAATCTTAGCCACGCCTATCCCATTTGCCCTGCCCAGGTATGATGGCCTTTTATTGGTCAAACAGGTCAGGCTCGTAGGCAAGGTACAACATGGGGCACAGAGACAGCAAGTAGTAATTAGCATCAAAATACACCAGACCAACCTCCAACAGTTGTGTGGTTCTTGAGCAAATAAACTTTGTAGATGACAACAACATGTTGCAACATCCAAACGCAGGAGCATGCCTGTAACTTAACAGGATCTGGGTGTTTGGTCTATAGCTAGAACCAGGTTTTCCTGCCTCAAACTCTGCACTCAGAACCAGGGTTGTCAAGTCCTGGGTTAAAGGTTTCCTCGGCCCTAGCTGTACAGTGCAGTGGTCAGCCACTCAGAGGAAGTCACTCCTAGGGGCAGGACTCTCCAGACTGTCTTGGAATCTCTGTGGTCAATCTGGTGCCAGCATTGAGAACTGCTCCAGAGTCCAGCCATTTGATAGAGACCAGTCTGGGAGTGGTTCTGCGCGGCTACGTTTGCATCTGTCTTTTTTCTCATGAGCTTAGAGGCGGGCCTGTATGTTACACAGTGCTTTGACATTCTGTGGTCAGCACTGCGTCCTCTGGATGGGAGAGGAGCCTGAGGGAAGTGGCCTGCGGTGGAAGTAGGTCATGAGGTGTGGGAGGAAAAAAGAGTCAGGGACAGGGCTTGTTGGATCCGAGTGATGAATTTGCTCAGCCAGCTGGGAGGGAAGGTTGTGTGTGTGTATGTGTGTGTGTGTGTATGTGTGTCAGTGTGCGTATATGTGTGCATGTGTGTGTATGTGTTTGTGTGTGTATGTGTCTGTGTGTGTGTTGCACTGCTGACGACCAGCCCCTTTACTCCTTGGCTAGGCTGGCTGTTAGGTTTCTGCTGAGTCATATTCCTTGGTTCTCTCACTCCGAGTTCCTGGATTTAGTTTGGTTCCTCCCTGTCTTTGCACAACCACATGCTAAATTAGAGGGAAAGAGCACCTCTGGCCCCGAAGAGCTGGAACCTGGAGAGACTTATTAATGACTCAATTCTCTATAGCTGTGGCTGGACAAGGTGCCATTCTGCCCCAAACTTGCCTCTTGGAGCCTGCCCAATCTTCCCTTAGGCCTCACAAGGGCTGACTAATCCTTTGTTCTGGCACTGGGTAGGGCACGCAAAACGTAGAGACTGCAGAAAGAAGAATCTAGAATTCCCGCCCACCTCCAGCTTGAATGCACCTACCTTGCATGGGTGAATCCTGTAGGGAAGCTGCCTGCACAGTCTTAGTGGGTAGGCCTTTCCTTCCGTCAGGCAGTCAGTGAGGGGAACAGTGCCAGTTACTGTGGCTAGCTGGAGGGGCTAGGGATGCTCTGCAAGCTAAGGGCGAGGCAGCTCACCTGGGCTCCCTCAGCTCTCCACAGCCGGGCCATTTTGCATATTCCCAGAGTGCATAGCAAGGGCCCATGCTTCATAATGTCCCTGTCCTTGCAGGGGCTGTCCATGAGGCTCCAGTTCCTCCAGGAGCATGCAGCTCCCTTCTCCGCCTTCCTCACGGACAGCTTTGGCCGGCAGCACAGTTACCTGCGGATCTCTCTCACAGAGAAGTGCAACCTCCGATGTGAGTCACCTCCTGGGCCAGCTCTGGGCCACTGTCCCTCTGTTGAAGTGACATCTGTAGTCACTGCCTGTGCCTCCCCCCCACTCCTTCCCCTCCCTCCCCTCCCTCCCCCTTTTCCTTTCCACCTTCCCTCTCACTTCATCATTGGTAGGCTGGTCTCAGGTCATGGAAGCTACGTTCTCCTTGAGGTTAGACATGGAAACAGGGTTGTGATTGGGTTTAGGGTTTAGGGTAGGTCTCGGGCCGTGATCCCTCTTCAGGGTTCTTTCATACTCTTTCCCTTCAGTTCTCAAAGGCCAGGACATGGCCAAGGGTTTGGGGGGTGGGGGCATGAGATGCCTCAGTCTGACACAGAACTCGCTGTGTGATCTCAGGGGTGTGTTCTGGGGTGTGTCCACTGCTGGAGACTCCGGTGTGGATCTCTCCCTCCCCTCTTGTGCTTGTTTGTTTACCTGTTCCCTTCTTTCTCTCTTGCCTCCCCCTCCCACCCTCCTGCTATATTTTACAATTGAGTATTGAGTAAGTAAATGCATGTGTATTTGGCAAATGTTTAACTGGGCAAAACGTACTGCATATGAGCTATTCTGTTGTTCTCACCGGCTCTTCAGTCTTTAGAGTCCAGATGTGCATTCAGTGTGCACATTTGACTTTGTGACTCCGGGAGGCATTTTCAGTCTTCTTAGAGGATTGCAAGATGTTGACGTCTACAGAGTTCACACTGGGAACCTGGCAGCTGGGTTCAATAGAAACAAACAAAATCTCATAACACACATACACACACACACACACACACACACACACACACACACACACACACACACACACACGCAATTGTAGAGTGCCAGGAGGTGGTTCAGTCAGTAAGTGCTTGCCATGCAAGTATGAGATCTTGAATTCAATTTTCAGAATCCATATATATATTTTTTTAAGGCAAGCAAGCCATGGAAAGCAGGGCATAAAAGGAAGGACCTGGAAGGCAGGGCATGAAAGGCAGGCCATGGAGGTGCTCTCTTGTAATCCCAGTGGTGGGAGGGCAGAGGTAGGTGGGCCCCTTCACTGGCCGGCTATCCTAGCTGAGTCGGCAAGCTCCTGATAAAAGTGAGAAGAGCCTATCTCCAAAAAATAAGATGGAGAGTGATGAAAGAAGGCACTCCAGGTTGACCTTTGGCCTATTCATTTACACATGCACTTGCACATCCACATGAACACACACACACAGAGAACTACACACAAAACATAATCTCACAACATTTTGTTTATGCTTTTGTGTTGGGCTGTGCCGATAGCGGTCTGGGCCTCATATGGCCCACCGACAGGGATGGACATGCCCGTGAGTCTCGCAGATCTGGCCTGACTCTTGATAAAGGTGACCTGCAGAGAGTGATGGTGGGAATGGGGGCCCCCTAACTCCACAGCTCATGGCTTTACCCTCATCTGCTCTCTCATCTTGACAAAGAGCCCCTAAGTTTTCCATCATCTGCACAGGGGGGACCTGGGGACATTGCAGTCACAGAGGACGATGGCTCTCACCAAGCCAGACCATTTTCTTCACTTCATAGCACGTGCAGAGGAGGGAACTTTGCCACAGCTAGAGTGAATGAGCATGGACCAGCTTGTCAGACACAGGCCAAGGCCCTGGCCTTTCTAGGTCTTTCTAGGTTGGTCTACCCAGGTGCCCTCAGATTGAAGGAGCCAGTGTCTCAGGCATGGCCCTGCTCTAAGCCAGGCTCTCCTTTAGCCTAGTTTATCATCATTAACCTACACCTCACCTGATGGAGGGATAATAAGGCTAGATTTCAGTGAGATGAGAAGTGACAAGTGACCTCATATCATTTAGATGGGGTTTAGAATCATAGTTAGCCTGTTGGGGATCAAGGCATCTTCACCTGCCAGCCACACCTCTCTCCTAGCTCTTCATCCTCCTTTTTCCCCCCTCAGGCCAGTATTGCATGCCTGAGGAGGGTGTGTCTCTGACCCCCAAAGCTGACCTACTAACCACAGAGGAGATCCTGACCCTTGCTCGGCTCTTCGTGAAGGAAGGCGTGGACAAGATCCGACTCACCGGTGGGGAGCCACTCATCCGGCCAGATGTGGTGGACATTGTGGGTGAGTTGGATAAATGTCACCGGCTGCTCTCATCTCCCATCTGATCTAGCTGGACTCCAGTGCTAACTAATGTTTATTTGACAGCTGTCACTCACGTAGACATTGAGTCCTGTAACACCCCCCCTAATACATCTGTTATTTATCTAGCTGTTTTGATGAAGAATGATGCTCCAGAGGTTCATCTCGCCCAAGGACTCAGCTACTAGTTGTCAAATCACAGTGGCTTATTATGACGTTGAGTTCAGAGTCCTCACCACGAGGACCCTGCGACCAGGCTCCTGCTAGCCAGTACTCTGTCCTTTCCCTCCTCTTTGGCCGTAGCATTTCTCTTCTCTTTGCCAGGAGCCTGTAACTTGTCCTCTGTCGGGTCCCTGCTCACATTTTGTCAACTCAGCAAGGCCTTGACAATTCTACCCTGTGCTCCTTCCAGCCCCTCTTTCCCTCAGACCCTGACAAGCTGTAGACTATGAGCTAAATATGGGCTGCTACTTGTTTTTGTTGTTGTTGTTTTGCTTTTAAGTTTGATTTTTATTCTCTATGTATGTGTGTGTGTCTCTGTGTGGTCATTTGCACATGAGTGCAGTGCTCAAAGAGGCCAGAAGAGGGCATCAGAATCCCTGGAGCTGGACCTGGAGGTAGCTGTGTGCCACCTGATGTGGGTTCTGGGAATTGAACTCTAGTCGGCTGGAAGGACAGTATGTGCTCTCAGCAACTGAGCCATCTCTCCATCCTGACACATAACATTTGGTTTTTTTTTTTTCCCCCTCTGAAACTTCTTAGTGTTCCCTTTGTATCTGATTTCTTTGAATTAAAAAAAATTGAATAGGCTCTTCCTTGTGTGTTCTGTTGGCATTCAGTATAATTTCCTTGTCTATTAAAACACTTCTCAGAAGCTTAGGTAAACTTTTGTCCATTATTTGTTTAATACTTTGTTATTTCCATCACCTTTTTTCTCTTTACAGTTTCTATTATCTGGGTGTTACACCATCTCTTTCCTCCATGGTTTTCAATTTAATGTATACATATATGCTAAGAATGTCTCTTTATGGCCAGCATTGTCTTTGAGAAGTCTTAATGTGAGAATGTCACATTAAGATACACACATGACAAAAAAAAAAAAAGATACACACATGAATACACACACATACACACACACACATATGTACATTATACATATATATATATATAATTTTGAATATGCGTATGTTTTCTTTTTTTTCAGACAAGATCTCAAACTCCCTATGTAACCCAGTTTGACCTTGAGCATTTAACCTTCTACCTCACCTCTCAAGTGCACGTACCAGCTTAAATTGTTACCTGATTTCAGATTTTCTTCCTTTTTTTTCCCCCTTGGGAAAGCCACTTGATTTCTTCGGACTCACTGATTTCCCCTTTTGTGTCCACCCATACCACTCCCGAGATTGGCTTTGCCTTTAATCACATTTAGGATTTCTCTTGACAGATTAAAGATGAAGCCCTTGTGATTAGGCTCGGCCGGCTTACGTTGCAGTGTGGGAGAAAACCCGGGTTAGTTTATTGCTATGTAATGCTCTAGAAAGAATAATAAGTTTGTTTTTGAAAATATGCTATACTCTGAGAGCCACTTCTTTGTTTCCACTGACTGTGAAATGTGTGCCATTTGCCCTTCACAGCCACTGGAGCGTCACAATGACGGCCTGAGATGTGAAGCCTCTCTGTCCTTTCAGAATTTATCTCATAATGTTAATATTTTTATTATTTTTACCTATTATACTTATCATTGTGCTGTTCAGTTTTTTTGTCACCTTGACACAAGCCAGGGTCATCTGGGAGAAGAGAGCACCAATTGAGGAATTGCCTGTACCAGACTGGCCTCTAGACAAGCCTATAGGGCTTTTTTTTTTTTCACTTTAGAGGAGTAGATTTGTGTGTATGGGGTGGTGGTGTGTATCTGCATTGTATATACACATGTGGGTAAAGGCTAGAGGAGGGCCTCTTTGCATTATTATCCTTTGAGACAAAGTCTCTAAGTGAACCTGGAGCCGGGTGGGCACCTCACAACCCTTCTGTCCTCTCTCTCTGTGAACCATAGGGCTAGGTTTATACCATTAGGGTCACAGGTATGTATGGCCACACATGGCTTATTTTTATGGAGTATTAGGGGTTTTAATTCCCCCCCCCCTTTTTTAAAATAATTTTATTTAGATGGGAAAGGAGGATAGAGGCAGACAGGACGTAGGGGAATAAAAAGTGTCCCTTCATTTAGCCTCAAGTGTAGGTTCCCTGATGCGTGTGTTCTATAGGGTGTGGCTTTGTGGAGAAGGCTTCCTTGTAGTCCATCTGTCCGTGAGAGCTCATGAGAAGCAAAGTGGCAGGTCCTCCCAGAACGTGACAAGTCACTCATTCATGTCTGTTATCGCCCCAACTAGCATCCTGTCTAAAGGTCTCTGCTTTGACTCCCTCAAGGAGAAAGTGAGCAGGAAGGAAGACACTGCCCTTGATGTCAGTCCAGCAGGCCTGGGGCTCTGGAGGGGAGGCTGGAGGCGCAGCCGCCAGAGGTTGGCTGAAACCCTCCTGTGGTCCTCACCTCTTCCCAGACTTCTCCAGTGGGCTCCCAATTGGCTACCAAGCCTTAAGAAAGGGACAAGAGACGATCCACAGTGTGGATGATGGTGTGGCCAAGGGCCAGAACAGAGCTCGCCTGCCTTGCTGTCCCTTATCTCTGCAGGTTCTCTGCCAGTGACCTTTACCCAGGCCATGCTCACATGCCCCCCCCACCACCACCATAGCATTCTAAAACCTCTGCCCAACTTCCTACAAGCGTCTCAATTGTTTTCTTCTTTTCTTCCTTCCTTTCTTTCTTTTTCTTTCTTTCTTGTTGCTAGAATGTGTTGATTTGTCAGAGAGAGCCCACAGCCTCTACAAATGTTCCTTGTTGGCAATGCCAGAGCCTCCTCTCTCTTTTTCAAACAACTATTACCTTCTTTTAGTGAACGGAACATATGCACATTTCAGAGTGGTGTGGCAGGGAGAATTGTGCTGTTGGCCCTGTGCGAGGGCTGTCTGCCTCCATGTACGGTGTGTAACTTGCCTGCGTCCTCTGCACCCACTGCTTTTAAGCTACTCTCCTCCCTGGGTAGGGCATTAGTCACTTTTTCATGCCCTTCACCAGACAAAAGCCCCTTAAGGGGGAGCGGTTTGTTTCAGTGCACAGTTTGATGGCAGGGAAGGGTTATGGCTGGGGTCTACCCATGGTGGCAGAAGCAGAGTCTGTGGACAAAACGAGGCCAGTTCCACCCTCTAACCCTCCCCTACAGCCCTATGTCTGTCAGCCAGGCCCAAAGTCCCAAGTCCCATGACTGTGCTAAGCAGCGCCACCAGCTGGAGACTAAGTGTTCAAACTTAGTGCCCAAGGGGGGACATTAGACATTCAAGCCCAAGGCACATTTAATGGCTGGCATGGCACGCCTTTCCTCACAGCCCAGGGTGTTGGTTCACACAGTTGGTTTGGTTATGTAACGTTTCACGTGTAGAAACAACATGGTCCAACCAGTTTGTACTGTTGGCTAACTGGACTGTTTCCAGAGTGGCTTACGTGTGTGTGGCTCTCCAGTAAACCACCTTAGGTTAAATTCTGACCAACGAAATTTCAGGTTTTGTAAAGGGCTTTGTAAAGCCCCATGCATGGCTTCTCTTCAGAAAGGCTGTGGAATTTCATTCTTACACCATCAACATGCCCTTGTGTGGATAGACTTTCTTTGGAGAGACACAGTAGATACACACACACACACACACATGCATGTATGTACACACACACATACATGTGCACACATGCATGCATTGCATATGCATATACACTTGCAAGACACACACACATGCATGTACGTACACACACATACATGTGCACACATGCATGCATTGCATACGCATATACACATGCAACACACACGCATGTACATACACACACATACATGTGCACACATGCATGCATTGCATATGCATATACACATGCAAGACACACACACACACACACACACACACACACACGCTTACCCCCTATTTACCCACAAGAGACCAAAGTAACAAATATTGTGGCAGTAAGTCAGCAGGGGTTTGGGAGCTACCAACAGGAATCAGTGAAGAGGTGTTACTTCCAAGTGCAAGAGTAACACAAGGCAGCTGCATCATCAAAAGTCCATCCCAACATGAGTGACAGCTCAGAAAAGCTGACACACTGGATCTCTCTGCACAGCCTGCAGGCAGCTCGCCAGAGAATCTCCCCCTCGCTGCAGTGTGGCTATGCAGTCCCTTCCCCAGCCATTTGCTCCTTTTTGTACAGCCATGGATGCCCCCAGGAACCTTCCCAGTTCCTCCTCCCAGACTTGGTTTGCCTTCTGAGGCTCATGAGCCTCCCTCTCCTTCCCCGAGGAAATGCTTGAATTTGGAGGTAACTACTCACAGAATCCTGGTTAATTTGGTGATCTGTCTTTTTCTCAGTTCAGCTAGACCCCGGCCCCTGACTCTTAGCCCCTGCTCTCATGTGTGGCTAAGCTGGTTCTTCACAACAAAGAAGTCCATCCAGCCTGTTTGATAGAAGGCCCTGGTCCGAGGGCTGGAAGGATTTTGTCCTAGCCATAGTTGGTAGAGAGTGAAGCCAAGTAAATATCAAGAGCTTCTGTGGTGTCTGCCCACTGTGCTGGTTAGTTTTGTGTCAACTTGGCATAAGGTCAAGTCATCTGTGAGGAAGGAACTTCAATTGAGAAAATGCCTCCTCAAGATTAGGCTTTTAAGGCATTTTTCTTAGTGACTGACTAGGGTGGGCCCAGCCCGTTGTGGGTGGTACCATCCCTGGGCTGGTGGTCCTGGGTTCTGTATGAAAGCAGGCTGAGCAAGCCATGAGGAGCAAGCCAGTAGGCAGCACCCCTCCGTGGCCTCTGCATCAGCTCCTGCCTCCAGGTTCCTGCCTTGCTTGAGTTCCTGTCCTCACTGCTTTAGATGTTCCATGGCTTCAGTGACCTAATCCATATGATGCTCTTAGCAGAGCCCAGGGCGAGCACCCAGCCCAGGGCCCAGCCCAGGGTAAGCACCCAGTGCTTCATCTGTTGGTTATCTTTATCCTAGTTTTTATTTGCATGAGTGTTCTGCCTGTATGTATGTATGTTTGCCAGATGTGTTCCCTGGTCCCTATTGAGGTCAAAAGAAGACTTCAATGCCCCCACCCCCTGAACCAGTTCCAGATGATCGTAAGCTGCCATGTGGGTACTGGGGGCCAGCCCTGGCTTTTCTGCAAGAGAAGCAAGTGGCCTTAATAGCCGAGCCATCTCCCCAGCCTCTTATCCTGGTTTTTATTTCCACTCCTATCAGCAAGCCCAGCCTGGCTTACAGAGGCTACCGAGAGCCCCTCTGCACTCTATCCGTCTGGAATACGGATTCTGCCTTCCCGCCCCTTTCCCCACAGAAAGCAGTCTAAAGCGCTCCTCTTGTCTCTCTCCAGCCCGACTTCATCAGCTGGAAGGGCTCAGAACCATCGGTGTCACCACCAACGGCATCAACCTCGCCCGGCTGCTGCCCCAGCTTCAGCAGGCAGGGCTCACCGCCGTTAACATCAGCCTGGACACTCTGGTTCCCGCCAAGTTTGAGTTCATCGTCCGCAGAAAAGGTGATCACTCGCAGGCTGAGGTGTGGTTCTCCCCGGGCCCTGCGGGGGGGGGGGGGGGGGGCTCCATGTGTGTCCGGCGGAGGTGGTCACTTCCTCCTGGTGCCCGGGTTACAGATGTGCTCTCAGTAAGGAATTTACACACCAAGGTCAAGTTGTTTGCCTGGAGACTTATGGGCCAGCTGAGGCAGAAATGATCACCCCAAGGTGTCAGGCCCAAGGTGCACTGGGCTCCTGGAGTCACTCCTGTGCCCATCTAGATAAAAGCCTCTTTTCCTCTCACCCTGCTCCAAATACTCTCACATACGTTTCCCATGTGGTGGCTTCAGGGATACCAGCCTGGATCTCTGGTCTCCTTAGGTTAGAGCCTGGCTTCTCTTGACGATGGGCATGGTACTCTGGGAAGTCAGAGGGGGGCTAGGAAAGGCAGCTTTCCACCCTTTTCTTTTGGAGCAGTGTCAACACCAGCCATGTCATTGTGTCCCTCTTTCCCTGCCCTGGTAAGCAGCTTCCTACCTTGACCCTTCCAGAAATTGACTAAGCTGTGGCTGGTGCACCTTCCTTCCTCTGGGGAGGGCTGCCCTATCCACTTGGACAAAATTCAAAGTGTAGTAATCCACTTTTAATGTATTTATATATTTGCATTTTGTCTTCGGGGGGGGGCATGTGTATATGTTTATGTATTTGTGGGTGCATTGCAGGTGGAGGCCAAAGGACAGTCCCTGCTTTTATTCCTCATGAGTTATCCATCATGACTTTTTTTTTTTTATTCAGACAGAATCCCCTGCTGGGATCTGGGATGTACTGATTTAGACTAGTCTGGTCGGACATGAGTCCTGGGACTTTGTCTCTCTACCCCTCCCGAGGTTGGGGTTAGAAGCATCTCACCATGTGAAGCTGTTTCCTGGGGATCAAACTTAGATTATCATGTTTGTGCCGGAACCCCACAGGCTGTCGGAACAAAACACAAAACCACATGTCACAGCCTCGCTCGTGGGCCCCCTGGCATCCACTGAAGTGCTGTGGGGTGGGAGAAACCTCAAAGTAGGAGAGGTGCCTCCGTCATTCAAGGTGGAGAGTGTGGGATGTGATCCCGCTGCCCTGTCCCCAGAGGGTTTGGATCCAGGCCACTCCCTCTGATGGAGCTATGAACAGAGATTGCAAGGGCTGGGAAGTGGAGGGGTGCTCTGGCCTGGGCCCCATCGTGGCATTGTTCTCCCCTCTCCTGTCTGTTGGCCTAGCACAAGCCCTATAACCCCAGGGAGACATCTGATGTCAGGGCGCCATCCCTCTCTTCCCCCTTTATGTCTGGTCTTCTCCTGCCTCTGAAGGGAACCGTTGTTGAGAACATAATAGTGAGAGAGGTCCCTACATCATACAAAGGGAGTGTGAAGACTGCAACGGGGCCTCAGTTTCCCCATCTAGACTGTGCAGAGGCTCAGTTAGATCATGAGTCAGCAAACTGTGGCCCACAGGCCATAACCAGCTCCTGCTTTTGTACAGACTTAGAGCCAGGAGCATGTTTTACAGATTATATGTGTAATCATTAACTATTAAGAACATGACCTGTGAACCCCAGTTAAACAACATTGTAGCCCTGAGAAAATAGTCATTCCTCTATCCCATGGTATTAAAAAAAAAAAAAAACACATGGGACTGGAGAGATAGTCAATAAAGTAGCTCTAATTCCAAGAGACCCAGTGCCCTCTGCTCACCATCATGGACACCAGAGACACATGTGGTATGCAGGCATAAATGCAGGCCAGACACCCATATATGTAAAATTAAATAAATAGAAAAAGACAACAAATCAAGGTAGATGGCTTTGAAGAATGACACCCAAGGATGTTTTGGCCTCCACTTGTGCATACACTCATACAAATACATGAACATGCCTACATAGCCACAAAAAAATAAATAAAAAATTAAAGCCATGCTGCTGTACTACATTTGAATGTAGTAAAAACACACTTCATGTCATATACCTATATAGAATCTGGGACCTGCCAGGCTTGTGTAACCTGAAATGTTTGCTGTCTAGCCAATGAGAAAACTCTTGCTGTCTGTCAAGCCAGGGAGGGGGGTCTCTCAAGTTCTTTTGGTCCATGTGGCTCTGATGGTTCGCTGGAGAAGGGGGTCCCTGAATCCTTGCTTCTCCCTCTCTGCAGGCTTCCACAAGGTCATGGAGGGTGTCCACAAAGCCATCGAGCTGGGTTACAAGCCTGTGAAGGTGAGGGCCTGTCACTCCTGCTGATTCCTGCCTGCCTTCCTGACCCTGGGCAGGAGGACCATAGGTCCCTGACACCTGGCCAGTGGGTGTGTACCTCCTCCTACTCATCCTTGCTAAGTTACTTCTCCTCCCTGATTGGGTATAGAGAAAAACAGTGACCCCTGTGCAACACCCCAGCTGTGGGTGTTCTGGGTGGCAAGAAGCAAGAACTGGGTCCTGACTAGGTGCCACGCCCCGAAGGTCACCCTCAAGGAAGCATGCTAGAGACAGTTGTCCTTGGTCAGGTGAACTGTGTGGTGATGCGAGGCCTCAATGAGGACGAGCTTCTGGACTTTGTGGCCTTGACGGAGAGCCTTCCCTTGGATGTGCGCTTCATTGAGTACATGCCATTTGATGGTGGGTGACAAGGGTTCAGCGGGGGGGTGGGGGAGGCAGGGGCTGGGCCTCAGGGCTGTACCAGGTACTGCTAATAATGGGGTGGAGGGAGGGATGACATGGAGCCATTCCAGAGTCAAGTGTGGATGTGATTTGATCCTTGGGGCAGGGCCCCCTTTCATCTCTGGCTCAAAAGCTCCTCCCCTGCCACCCGCCACCAAATACAGGCAACAAGTGGAACTTCAAGAAGATGGTTAGCTACAAGGAAATGCTGGACACCATTCGACAACAGTGGCCAGGGCTGGAGAAGCTACCGGAGGAGGACTCCAGCACAGCCAAGGTTAGGGAGCAGGAGGGTAGAGCTGGGGGTGGTCCTGCCTTCATCAGAGTTAGTGGGATGCTGCCAGAAATTCAGGGTCAAGCTGTGGGGCAGGGAGCTCGGCAGTGCCCTGGTTGCTGAAAAGAGCAGCCTAGATTTGGACGGGTAAGACTAAGCAACATCAGCGGCCATGTTTCTGTAGGTAAATGAGGCAGCACCTCTTTCTCTCCCACATGGCCGTCTGTAGGCATGTGGTCAGCAGATGCCTCTATCCAAAGCACCTCTTCTTCAGAACAAGCCAGGCAAAGGCAGGGGCCTGTGAGTCACCCACCACACTAAAAGAAAGCTGCAGAGTTGGGGTCCTGACATCAGCAAGGGGAATCTTGGGAGCGAGGGATAGCCTACCTTGTCCCTTCCACTGCCCTTCTCCCTCTAGGCCTTTAAGATCCCTGGCTTCCAGGGTCAGATCAGCTTCATCACATCCATGTCAGAGCATTTCTGTGGGACCTGCAACCGGCTGCGCATCACGGCTGATGGAAACCTCAAGGTGAGCATCCCAGCCCCCTCCCATCCCAAGGACCCCTTGCTACCCAGTTCTCTTACACTCCACCTGAGCTCTCTGATTAGAGGGAGCGATCAGTGATCGGTGCAGGGGAACTTGAGAGTGACCAGAATACATCTGTATTTTCTGCTGGTCACCCCTGTTTCTTCAACCCTTCATTCGTTGGGTCCCCGCAGTAGCTACTGGTTTATTGGGATTTGTCTCCAGCACTCAGTGCTGCCAGCGGGGACACCAGAATGATTGTTAGCCATGTGTCGTTTTGGTTAGCCTTTGTCTCCAGCCAGGGATTCACCGCTGAAACCAGCTCCCATTACTTGGCGTGCTCCATGCTTGGCCTTGTGGCTGTGTAAAGGCTCCTTTCCCTAGGGCCATGAGAACTCTTGGCAAATTCCAAGAGGTGGCGGGGCGAAGCATGGCGGCCCTCTGTCTCATGCGTGTCTGTGCTGGCTGCGGGGATGACGGGCCTTGAGGGCCTCGCCGGGGTGTGGGCTCATTCTGCTTGAAATCAGATCTGGGGAGTCCAGATTGCTGAGAGCTGTGATTCAGAGCCATCTTCTGACTGTCGGGGGCAATGTGAAGTTTCTGAGCAAGACAGGGGCGTGGTCCCCAGCTTGACTGGACTTGACCTTACTAAAAGGCTATTGAGCAATGATTAAGATGCATAAATATGTGAGAGCGAAGATGAAGGTTTGTGCTGGGGAGATGGCTCTGTGCAGTCATGGGGACCCAAGTGTGGCTCTCCAACTGCCATGTAAAAAGGCAAGCATGGCTGCATGCTTGTAATCCCAGTCCTGGGGAAGCGGAGACAAGATGGTCTATGGACCACACTGGCTGCCAGTCTAGCTGAGCTGGTGAAATCCAGGTCACTGACAGACCCTCTCCCAAAAACTACGGTGGGGATGATTAACTTCGTCTTCTGGGCACACACACACACACACACACGCATATACACACATGTACCTCTATATACAGGGAACGTAGACATACGCAAAAGAAAAAAAAATATGGGACAAAAGAGATAGTCTGGTGGTGTGTGTAGCAGAGTGCACTGGGATGTGTCCAGTGGCTGCTGGACCTAGGGCCTCTTTATGATTGGGGTTGGAGCTGAGGTTTGGGGTCAGCCCATTTGAACCATATATACTCTGGGTAGTTGGAAATGGGGAATTTCCTAGTCTGGAGCCAGAAGTGCCTAGGAATGCAGGTGGCGTCTCCATCACCGTCCCTGTGGGAAATGTAAAAAGGTGTCTAAAGCGAATGGGACCCTTACGCAGAGTGAATGTTACAGTTAAAGGACAGTGAGGCCTTCTGAGGAGCAAGAGCCAACAGCTGGTCCCACCTCGGGGGGGGGGGGGTGGGGGGGATGGAGGAAGTGACGTCACTTGAGGGAAGAGGGTTAGGGCTTCAGCTGTGGAGGGAAGCACCAGCTGCCAGAGATGAGGGGACAGGGAGGCCAGGGCCTTCGCTTTCTCTCCTGATCTCCAGGCAGAAGGCAGCACAGGGAAACCCACGAGGAGAAGTCTGTGGAGTTCTAGTGTTGTCAGTAAAGGGCAGAGCGGAACCCGGGCCTGGTGGTGTAGGAAGGGCGGCTGTCCAGCACGGTGGAGAAGCTGGACTTTGTCTCAGAGTCCTGACTTCTCCAGAGCTGTGCCCTCCCCAGCTTTTTAAACATTTTTCTGTGTCATGACGCACAGCCAGCATGGAAGGTTCTGCGGCAGAGTGGGTGCTGGTTTTCTGAGCTGCCGTATCCCCGCCCGTTTCCATTCTCATCCCTGTGACCAAGCTTCACAGAAACTAGGAAACACTGAGTCGAGACTGAGTGGGCACAAGATACCGTCTCCAGCCAGGTGTGAGCCACTGCTTGGGAGTCAGATGGAAGAGCGTTAACGGTCATTCCCAGGCCATCCTGGACTACACAGTCCAAGCTTAAAAATGAGCCTCAAACAAACAAATAAATACCCAGAGCTGTCATCTCCAACAGCCCTCAGCTGCTTAGCTACCAAGCAGGGAACATAGACTAAAACAGGGGAAGCTATAGGCAGTCATGTCCATCCCGGAAGGACCAGGAAGGGCTGATGGGAAACAGGATATGGGTACTACCACCAGGGTATGCAGTTCCCCCTTGGTTAGGGTCCACTGTCACGGTGATAGAGGCTTCCCCATCTGGTATCTCAGAAGATAACAGCAGCCTTGCATTCTTCCGGCCTCCCTGTGTGTCTTGTCATATGCCGTACACTTCACAAGGAGTATAACCAAGCCCCACACAGAAGTCTGATTTTTGCCTCTTGCTTTTCTAGCCTCTCTGGCCCCTCCATCCAGTCCCTTCTCTCCTTCATGGCCCTGGGTCCCATTTCAAGTGTGAGCTGTGGGAGGCATGGGCATTGATGCTGAGCTCAGTGGGGCTAGCAGCTTAGAAGGCGAAAGCAGAGGCTCTGGGGTGAGGCAGCGTGTTGTGTTCTCATCCACCACAGGTCTGCCTCTTCGGGAACTCTGAGGTGTCTCTGCGGGACCACCTGCGGGCAGGGGCCTCTGAGGAGGAGCTGCTGAGAATCATCGGGGCAGCAGTGGGTAGGAAGAAGAGGCAGCACGCAGGTAAGGGCTGGGCAGGAGCGGGCCAGGGCCAGCAGGAGGAAAGATCGGAGGAGGAGGCAGAAGAGTAAAGAAAGCCTGGGCCAAGGCTGCCCAGTGTAAGCGTCCATTCCTGTTGGAACTTTGGGTGCAAGAGTGGTGGTGGTGGTTCTTCTCTGAGGAAACAGACATAGCATGGGTTGCACAGGGGAACCCCAACATTTTCCTGGGCTGCTCTATCGGGCTAAGAGATAACACTGGCTCCCTAGATTCCCACTGTCTTTGAGAGCAAAGAAGGGAATGTCAGGTTCCTGGACATTTCCAGACTGTTCACTGGGCTCCACCATGGGTGGGTGGCCTTGCAGTGGTGCATGCGAGAGCTTTTGTCGGCATGCCTGTGGCTGTGCGCAGGACTTTGGGGCACATTCATCTTCCTATGTGTTTCTCTCCTCCCTTGCTTTTCTCTCACCCATCCTTCCCTCGTGCCAGGCATGTTCAATATTGCCCAGATGAAGAACCGGCCCATGATCCTCATCGGTGGGTGATCTATCAGTACGTAACTACTCACCCTTGTCATTTTGGGGGGTGTCCTGTGGGGTGGGTGGAGGCCCCCTCTGTGAGGCAACCTCTGTTCTGCCACATAATAGTCTTCCTTTTAAAAAAAAGTCTCTTCCTTCATCTTTTCTGAAACCTTCCATGTTTACTATTCCTTCCCTGCCCACAGCAGCTCTTTTGTCCCGAGACTATAGAACGGCAGAGCTTCTCTCTCTGGAAATTGGGGCAGGGGCTTCTACAGATCAGATGGCCACTGAGGTAGCTCTTTCCAGAGAGTGGAGCTCCTGATTCAGATAGAGAGCTTCTCCTCAATCTGGGATCTCCCAGCAGGACCAGATGTCACTTCTCTGCCACACAAGGGTACCTGTGCATGTGTGTGACCCATCAGTTGTCTCGGCCAGGCATAAATTGAAGCAGCTCTCTGATCATCCAGGATTTGAACTTGCTACTTCCATAACTCCAGGGACCATGTGCACAGGACCCATCTCAAGTATAGGATGCTTCTTCGTGTGAAAACACTGCTTCATAAATCCCTGGGTGGTGTCCTGTCCTGGGGAACTGGGTTGGTTCCTGAGAATCTAGGAGGGCCACTGCTGATCTGCTCAGTGCCCAGATGACAGCAGAAGACGAAGCCTCGACCCCCGAGATCACACCCAGATCTAGGCCTTCTGAGTCAGAACAGAAGAAATACCAAGTAAACCTGAAGGAAATGGTTCCTTCCTACAGAGCTTGGAGCAGAGTAAGCCCAAGTAGCACAGAGGCCCAGAGCAAAGGAGATTCCATGGGACAGAGATAGCCCAACAACCTCCCCAGCATACCAGCCACCCAGAGCAGGAGAGACAGGAGAGCATCCCCCTGGGGAAGGCACCTTAATCATCCCCTCCCCCATCTCCCCTTGGCCTAGGCTTATGCATCTTCATAGCCAGGAGTGGGAACACTTTGATGTCCTTCCCACTGACAGACAAGAATGAGGCTTAGAGTGATGGAAAAGGAGAAGTCAGGGAGGCCGCTAGCTTCCTAAGGAATCTCTTAACTGAAGTGTGTGGAGTGACTAGACTGGCCTGGTTTTCCTTTACCTTGGTCAGGGCCTCTCTGACCCCCATGAGCCTATGAACCACGTAGGGATCCGACCTGTTCTGAGCCGTGTGGAAGTATCCACTCCCTGTGGTCCTCAGGCAGCTACTGTCAGGGTGCTGACTTTGGCCTTTTGTCTGTCCTTCGGGGAGCAGCACTCTGCAGCATCGCCAAGGTTCCCTGGCCATGGGAACCAGTGTGTTACTTGATGTCCTTGTAAGGACATGACATTGTTTAAGAAGATAAACTGTTTGCTTGGACCCTTACCTGGCAGTGAGACGATTGTAGTTCATCCCTGTTGGAAGTACCAAGGTGAAAATACCTGTGATTGGTAATTCAGGGCAAGACCTAGCTAGTTTTATGGAAATGAGTGGATATCACAAAGCTGTTTGATCAAGCGTCAGCATTCAGACCTTCGATATGTCATAGGAAAACTCTGGAACAAAGGTCACAAGCACAGGGAACCCAGAAGTGATCTTGCTCCACCATTGCCTGAGGAGCATAAAGCAAAGCTTGGCCACCTTCTGTTGGGCTCCTCCTGTCTGCTCTTGTTCTTCCTTCTCCCCAGTATGAATGAGAGCTTACGGTGGTACAGAAAAGGGTCAGGAGGAGGAGGAGACAGGGCTGCTTTGGGGGCCTTAGTCTCTCTTCTCTTTCCTTCTTGCCTTTCAGGGGTATTTCTGATGCTTGAAGATTCCCCACCAGCTAGCCGGAGCACTTTCTTCTGCGATCCCCTCCGTGTTCAGAATCCGAGTGCCAAAGGGAGTCTCTCTGACAAGATGGCAACTTGGTGGAAGAGAATCCATGTCCCCGTGGCCCTTCCTCTGTCTCAGCAGAGCCTGGGGTTTGGCTTCCCTCAGAGACACTACAGCTCCTACCCAGAGCCCAACACTCACTCAAAGTGCCTTAGCACAGGCTCCCAGGCCCCTGCTGTCCCCTCAGGCCCAGGGCCCACCTCAAACCAGCTAACTCATGTGGATTCAGAAGGCCGGGCAACTATGGTAGATGTGGGTGGGAAGCCAGACACAGAACGGGTGGCCGTGGCCTCTGCGGTGGTTCTTCTTGGACCCGTGGCCTTCAAGCTTGTCCAGCAGAACCAGCTGAAGAAGGGAGATGCTCTGGCAGTGGCCCAGCTGGCTGGAGTCCAGGCGGCCAAGCTGACTAGTCAGCTCATCCCCCTGTGCCACCACGTGGCCCTGAGCCATGTGCAGGTACAGCTGGAGCTAGACAGTACACGCCACGCTGTGCTGATCCAGGCATCGTGCCGGGCCCGGGGCCCCACCGGGGTAGAGATGGAGGCACTGACCTCAGCCGCCATGGCTGCCCTTACCCTGTATGACATGTGCAAGGCAGTCAGCAGGGACATTGTGGTGGCAGAGGTAAAGCTGATCAGCAAGACTGGAGGTCAGCGAGGGGACTTCCATCGGGCTTAAGAGTAGTACCTCTCTCTCTCTCCCAGGGGAATGCAATTAGGGCTGAGGAAAAGATGTCACATTCCTCTAAATCTAATCACTATGACCTAGGGTCACCCTGTCTCTTTACCACTGATATTTATCATAATCTGTGAGGTGTTGAAGACGCCTCAGGCCTTGACACCTTCCAGGACTCTGGGAGTGGAAGGTTTGATACTAGATAGCCCCTTGTCCCCATGTCATGTCATATTACTCCGGTTGTTTCAGACAGCTTTAGGCAGCCCTTTCTCATGTGGGGTTCTCTCTTCTCTTCCCTGGGGAGAGAATAAGGGCTCACTAAGCAGAGGAACCCACTTTGAGGAGGGAAAAGCACAAGCTTCATAATGAATGTATCACAGCTTCCCCAGCCCTGTCCTCCGTCCTCCTCCTCCAATAGGATGCACACGTACGAACCACAACCCTAAGGACTCGTGCCAACATTTACCCACACTGGTTCTGCTCACTGTGGTCTGCCCACGCCTCTACTTTGGTCCCTATCAGGGAAAGAAGAGTTGAAGATGACCTTTACCTTCACAGCGCACAAATAAAACCACAATGCCAACTTCAGAGATGAGGGAGGACTCTTGTCTGGGAAGAGGGCATCAAACTTCTGTTTTATCCATCAGCCCCATTCCAAGACACTCCCCAATGGCCGGTGGGTGGGGAGGGGGACCCTGGAAAGTCTAAAGGTCATATTCTCTAGGCACTCCCACCCCCTGAGACAAAGAGGGGCATGCAGATGCATCCTAAGGCAATTTGATAGGTGGGGGTCCCAGGCTCAGCTCTATCATCTGTGGTCGGAAATGGGGCATGTGAATTAGAGGCTCCTAGTTTAAGCACCCCAAACACTGGCCTGGCATTGGGCTCTTTAAGACCAATGGCTTCTTCAGTGGTGCCCGTGGCCTGGCATTCCCTTTTCTCTGTACAGAGGTGTGACAACAGATGCTTAACAAGATGGACACAAATTTCCCAACTCAAGCCATCCACATTACCTCAGTTGGCTTGGAATGTTCCAGAAAAATGTGCATCGACACTGATAGGCCTGGCTCTGCCACTCCAGCAGTTATCCACACACGAAGAAGGCTTTCTAGGCAGGCTGGGGGAGGGGATGAATTTAATATTTTTTAGTATTACAATATATTCTTATAAAAGGGTGCAGGTAAAAAAGGACACTGTAGAGCTTTGTACATATGAACTTTGTTTGTCTTCTGCAGCAGCTGGTATGAGCAGCCTTGGCATGAAGGTTGGCAGATGTCCTGGGGAGGAGGCCACAGCTCCCCAGCTGGTAGCAATAGGAGTGGATGGAAAAGCCCATGCCTACATCCACCCACCTGGAGAGTTTTGTCCTTCTGCCCCCTGGACAAACTTCCATCTTGGGAGGGGAATTGCCGCTGCTGAGAAGGGGTGTGTTGACTGGACTATGAATCTTACATTGTGCACAAAATTAACTGGAGCAGTTGACCCACAGGCAGCAGGAGGGGTGGGTGGGTACTGGGGGTAGACTTCATTTAACGATGAGGACCAGCCTGTCCACCTCCACTGGGCACCAGTCACTTACTGTTGAGTCACCCACAATGGTCCATGGTCCAAGGCACTGTTGAAATCTGGTTACAGAGCACCAGAGCCACTGACTTAGAAAATAAATAGAGAAAAAGGCTGGGCTCTGGAGAGATGCCAAATAGCTTTCCTGAAGATCCAATGTATTCCTTCAACAAATTCTCTCTTCCTTGTCTTTCCCGATGCACGTCAGTCTTCATGGTGGTTGGACCCAGCCATGCCTGTTGGACAGCAGTGTAGCCCATCCCTGTCCTCTGCCCCTTGAATGGAAGGCAGAGAGCCCAGCCAGTTTGGGAGAGGATGCAAAGATGTCCAGCGCCAGCCGCTCCATTCTCTCCCAATAGCTTGCTTCTCCGTGGGGGTGTAAGGGGGGAGGAGTCTTCGTGTACAGATGAGTGTTAAAGCTCTCCATAGCCACTCTTCTTAGAAGCCTTCTGCCCTCTCAGGCTGCCTTCTTCACACCACACCGACTAGGCTTCCATTTGCCAAGATCCCTTTCAAACCAATGGCATGGCCAGCATAACCCTGTGTTTCTCCTCCCCACAACTACTATGGTCCTGCCCCCTGGAAGTCCCCTGTAGGAAGACAGGCAGCTGCAGAACTGAGCAACCCTCATCCACTGGCAATGACCCTGAGAAGAGCCAGGAGCTGGTCATTGGTAATCAGGCAAGATTGGTCTCGAGATGAGGGGGATGCGGGTTAGGCCATTAGACAATAAACCTTCATTGGGGTTGATCTCACCATGATGCTCCATTTAGAGCATTTGCATAGGTAGGTCAGTGCTGCCCCACCAGTACCGGAAAAACAGTTGAAGATGGACAGGACGGAAGATGAGTGTGGACAGGAGGACCAGATTGATCCCCAGCAAGTCAGGCTGGGGAGCCAAACAGCACAGATGTCGGGGCAAACCATGAAGTGAACATCCTAAACAAGCACTCCCCCTCCATCCTCATCTCCCTGGCATGTCCTGTCTGCTCTCTCGGTGCCCTGCCTAAAAATCTCCCTCAGAGTGGCAGTTAACTGTGAAGGGTCTTTCTGGCCCTCAGGACCAATTCCCCAAGGCCAGCTGCAGCCGAGCATATGGAGCTTTATGGGACCTGCAGGTGGAGACAGAGAGGCCACTGTGGCATAGCAGGGGTCAGCTGAGGAAAATGGTAGATGGGGCAGGGAAATACTTGAGTGCTACCCTCTGGTGAGGAACTCCTGGGGTCTGAGATCACTGTCACTCCAGGACAGAGGTCAGATTGCCTTGGGATTTGCTTTGGCCCCTACACCCGAGTCTGATGAGGTGATAATGGAGGTCTTTCTGGGCCACCCCTCCTTACCAGAGCCACACCGTAAGCTGATGGTGATGCAGAGCTCTGGAGTTTAGGGACTGGGAATTAGTAGATGGGACGGGAGCCGCTAGGGAAGCTGAGAGGCCCTGGGACCTGCTATAGGAAAAAGGCACAGATAACTCACTTGCTGGCTCTTAGTCCTTTTCTGTGTGATTTTCTAGGACACACTAGGACTTCTCTAGGTGGAACACAGAAGGCCTCTAGTTTCCATCCACGACCCATGCTCCATCGGACCATCTCTTCAGAGAGGAGCCCTCTGGAGTCCCTACTGCTGGCTCTCAGGTTCCACCCTACCACCACATACTGTAGAAGAGGTTGGGACAAGGAATGTCATCTCCTGGGTCCTCAACAGCTCTGTGCCAACATGAGGTGTGGAGAAAACAGTGTCCTCCAGCCTGGGGTCTCTTGACCAAAGCCCAGGGCCTGCCAGGGATACCCAAGCTCGTCTCAGAAAACGATGCCCAGGAGGGGGAGGGGCACAAAGAGAGAGAGATGAGAATGAATAGTGTAAAGGAGAGATGAGAGAAGGCCCGGTGTCAAAGCGGGGAGACACCCGGTCTAGCTGCACACAGCCCCCAGGACCCAGCCCGGGGCTCCCAAACCCAGCTCTCCGAATCACTTAAAAAGTCATTGCATCAACTTCCTCTTCCCCTCTTCCCTGTTGCCGGGCTTGCTGCTATGTGGTCAGTACCCAATCCCCAAGTCAATAATTTAGCCTGTTTATCGCCCGCTCGCGGGTGACCTCTGGGGCCTGGCTCCCTGGTCGCTTGCGGTTGCGCTTGAACTTGCTCAAGTCCTTGTCGAAGACTTCTCCGGAGCGCAAGGCTGACACCAGGTCATCGAACTCGCCACTCTCCTCCAGGGTGCCGCCTGCCAGGACCTTCCGCTGCCTCTGCCATCTTTCTTTCTCACGCTGCTCCTTCAACTGGGAGTGGAAAGGAGAGGAAACTCAAGGATACAGGCAAGCTGCTGTCTGCAGCCCTTTTGGTCCTCAGATGCTCTCACAGCCCATGGCTACCACTACACACATCTCCTGTCAGGGACCACTCTGCCTCCTCTCAGGATGCCCTATCCTCTCCACCTTCCATGGCTTTCTCTCTTCCCCTGCCCCACCCCACCCCGAGCTGGGAGATGTCTCTCTCTTCTGGGGCTAACAGTGGCCCCTAAAGTGTCCTCAGCTCCTACTCTATCTCGTATATTCCACGCAGCACCCCCTTCACACCCCTCCTGCTGCATCCTGTCCCCAGCCAGGCTCTGGCCTCACCATGGATTCCATGCGCGCCCTCCGCTCATCCTCTTCCTTCCTCCTCCTCATGGCCTCCAGGTCCTGCCGGGCCTCCAAGAAGGCCTGCAAGAAGGTGTCGAAGATGCCGAAGAATTCATCCGGCTGCATCTTACTCTCCTGCTCCCCAAAGTGTGTCAGTGCCTTGGCGAACTACAAAAGATATGGGTAGAAGCATGGTGAGCTGGCTTCCAGCTGAGCCCAGTCCCAGCGGCCAGAAAGGGTGGGGGTGGGGGGTGTCGTAGGCTTAGGAACAGATATTTTGAAACTTTAATCATTTATTTATTTATTTATTTATTATGTATAGAGTGTTCTGCCTGTATGTATACCTGCCTGCCAGAAGAGGGCATCAGATCACAGTACAAATGGTTGTGAACCACCATGTGGTTGCTGGGAATTGAACTCAGGACCTCTGGAAGAGCAGGCAGTGGTCTTAACCACTGAGCCATCTCTCCAGCCATCTCTCCAAAGTATTTTGAAACTTTAATACCAGGGTTCACCAGTGGAAACTTTAATCCAAAATTCATTGTCTATTTATTCCTTGTCTCTACCCTGTTATGCACCCCCCTCCCCCGCCCAGCAAAGCTATGAGTCTGACTTCTGGGGCAACAAACTAGGACTACCTGATAGTCTGTCTACCTTAGCACCACCCCTGGGTCTTTTATACTGTAGATACGGGATCAGGAGATGTTGGCCCGAGCAAGACTTTTCTAAAGTCAGCAACTGCATAGCTGGAATGGAAAGGGCCCTCACAGGTCGTTGAAGTCATTGGGTGACTTAGCTGATGGGTGACTTACTTAGTGACTCAAGTTCTTCCCCTGTAAACTGAGGGTCAGCTTCACAATACTGTTGTGGGAGTTAAATGGCACGACCAGGAGCGGCTGAATCTGCATGAAGCAGGCACTGCTCTCGCTTAGTCTTAGCACCATGTTCTCTTACCTAACTCACACAGCATCATCCAGGAAACACCAATAAATAGTCCTCCAGCAGCCTGTGCACATTCGGGGAGTTCGCTGGACATGCTGGCTGTCCAGCCCCACCCTGGGTTTTCTGAATGAGAGGCTCCATGGTAGAAGGAACCTCACAGAGACAAGTTCAAGGCTGAGCTGGGCACTCAGGATGCTTGCCCAAGTGACTGAAACCCTCTTATTCTCAGTGGTTACATCTGCTCAATGGGACTCTAAGCTTTCAGAAAAGCTGTAAGGTAAGTGGACGAGAAATCACAAAGCCATTGTGGTGGGGCTGGAGTGGAGTGCTTGCCTGGTGAGCACAATGACCTGAGTCTGAGCTCAAGTACTCCAGGTCTGGGTGTGGAGGTGTGAACTCAGCACTGAGAAGGAGGATCTCTGAGACTTGGTGGCCAGCCAGCCTAGCCTAATCATTGAGCCCCAGACCCTAGTGAGACACCCTGTTTCAAAAAGTAAGGTGGAAGGTGGTCTCTATGTGCATTACATGCATGTGTACACACACACACACATACACACACACACACACACACACACACACACACACACACACACACACACTATATATATACAACAATGCTTATGGTGCCTGGATGCCTAAGAAGTAGACTCTGATCTTTGTTTGCAGTATGGGCTTATCATTGATTGCCTTAGAGGACAGAAGAGATGTCAGTTCTTTAGGTTCTGGGGCTCTGGGTTTGTCCCTGTCCATGGTAGACTGGGTCTAGAAAAGGATAACTTGAGGCACTGTCGGGTTCAGAGCAGAGCATCTTTACCTTATCCCTGGCCTCGTTGAGCTGGTCCTCCAGCTCTGAGAAGCTGAAGCTAGACACCGTGATGAAGTCACTCATGACAGGGACAAACTTGTCATTGGGGTCCCGTGCCTGGTGTCTCTGATACTCCAATTCCTGGGAAGAAAGAATGAAACACCATTTGGACAAATGGAGTTCAGGGGCCACCACATGTCCCTTGGTGCCCTCAGAGCATCACACGTGCATTTGGGAAAGATGACACCTGGATTGACAACTCTAAAGGTAACAGAGTCTTTCAGAGTGGTTGGTGTGTACAGCTATTAACACCTCCCTCACCCATCACCATTATTATGTGTGGACTGTGCTCTACTCTCCAAGTGGCATGTTCCAGGACTGTCAAATGGAAGCCAGCACCCACGGTAGCAACAGAAGACCCTCTGCTTCTTAACTTGAGCCTGACACAATTCTTCCCCTTCCCTTCCCCCTTGCCTCCCCCTCCCCTCTCCCTCCCCTCCCCCTTCTCTTCCTTTACAGGAACTCTGGGGAAAGTCTCTAGGTCCCAAGTGTGAGGGACAGGATTGAGGATGCCCCAGGATGTGCATCGGCTATGAATACACGAGAACAGCAACGGCAGTAACAGGGCACGAGACCTGGTGCTGGGATCCAGTGTTGGTGCCCTCACAGTATTCCTGTATTGAGTTCCTAAGCCCTAAGGTGAAGCAAGGGAGTGGGGTCTCATAGGTAAATCCAAACTTGGCACTATGATATGATGTTGTCACCTACCAAGTGCATATTTAGAACTGCTCAACGAAGTTATTAAAATATAATCACTAAAAATTCCATAATGTCTTAAGTTTGTGCTTTTTTTTTTTTTAGGCCCCATTCACAGCTATCCCGGGGCACACGTGGCCTACAGCTCATGGGTTGGACACTCCCGTCAACTGGCTAGGATATAAGAGCGGAGTCTTTGTGGATGGGGTTGGTGGCTCCATACAAGAGTCCCAGGGAAGTTTGTCCTTTCTAACAGCGAGGAGGACCCTGGACATTGGAGCTGACAGCACTTCAATCTCAAATGGCCCACCCTGCAAAATTATATGAGGCCATTGTCTCTTGTCTATAAAAGCCACTCCATAGTTCCCATCAGCGGGTGAGCCCTCGGAGCCTCCATAGTTTCGGGCACGAAGGGAAGAGGTGTGAGGTAGGATCTCCTAGGGATGGAGGTCCCCAGTGCCACCCTGCTGTAGTCTCCTCAGTCTCCCCATTCACTGTGATCAGTCCACCAGGTGGACATCTCCCTGAATAGTGGCACAGAGACAGTCTCAGACAGACAGCCCCTCTTCAAGGATCTAAATGAAAACCCCAAGTGGGTAACATAGTTTTTTTTTTCTTGAATGCTTTCTCCATGGTGCTGTTGTCCTATCTTTCCATTCAGGGGCCCTGGGTCATCAAAATGCATCATAGGGAGGCTTCTGCTGTCTGAGGTGTGTGTGTGTGTGTGTGTGTGTGTGTGTGTGTGTGTGTGTGTGTGTGTGTGTGTATTGAGTTGGGGGAGGGCATTGGACCCAGTGATGGCAGCAATGCTGGCTTTTCCTTGGGCAGCCTCCCTCACCAAGCCCAGCAGGCTCACTTACCACCTCCACTGCTCGGAGGCCATTCCTGAGAGTGCCCACCTCCTTCTCCAGCTCTGCCAGGCTGTGGGAGACACAGGAGGGGAAGGAAATCCATCAGCTCTGCATGTGAGGAGCCAAGGGTAGTTCAGGTAAAGAGTAGCTTCAGGCACGGTGGCCTTGAGTCCCAACCCTGCTTAGGCTCCCGACACATGACTCTGGCAAGTTAGTGCCCTGTGTGCCTATTGGCGGTGTCAGTAGGAAGCTCGGCTCCATAGATCCTTCTAGATGCCGTGTCTGACAGAGTTCCCGTGTGTGTGTGAGCGTGTGTGTGCGTGTGTGTATGCGCACGTGCCTGTGCTCATGCATGTGAAAGTCAGCAGACACTTCAGGCATTGTTTCCTAGGAGCTGCCCACTTTTTTGGGCGGGGTGGCTTGGGTTCTAGGTATAGGATTCAGATCCTCATGTTACCTGCTGACGTATCTCCCAAGCCCTCCCAAAAGTTTTCTCACACTGGCGCCTGGCTTGGATTTCTTTTTGTTCATTACTGTTAGACAGTGTCCATCATCATTTAACAGGCCGTCTTTCCAAAGTGATATGTCAATGGTATTTGGAGGTGGAGCTTTGGAAAGATCATTTGGTATGATGATGTCATCCATGAAGGTGGAGCCCCCAAGAGGGCACTGTGGCTTGCCATTGTCTGTCCTAGTCTGGGCTGCTGCTGCCACACTGAAGTGTCACAGATGTTAAGCAGATCAAGGCACCATGCTCTCAGAGTGTCACATAAACATCTAATCTTAATAAGTGGTCAAGTCTCAAGTGTTCCGTTATAGCACAGAGTGTCTCAGTACAGTTTGGTACCTGTTAGCTTTAGCATTTCTGGTGTTGACAGACACACATTAAGTCTTATGGTCTTTGAAGATGCTCTGCCCACTACAGGTCAGCATCCTTACTCTTCCAATTGACTGGACATTTTAAAAGTATGCTTATTTTTAAATTAATTTTGTGTGTGAGAGAGTTTTGCTTACATACAGGGCTGGGCACCTCATGTGTGTCTGGTGCCTGAGGAGGTCATCTGAGGGCATTAGATCCCCTGGAACTGGAGATACAGATGGTTGTGAGTCACCATGTGGGTGTTGGGAATTGAACCTGGGTGCTCTGGAAAAGCAGCCAGTGTTCTTAACCACTAAGCCATCTTTCCAGCAGCCAGATGATCATTTTTTTTTTATTCCAAGTCAGCCCCTTCTGCATGCCCCCCTCCCCAGGCAGCTTAGCCAGTGGGCTGCATGACTAACCTGACCCTGGGATAACCGGAGAGGGTGCTCTACACTGTCTCCCTGTTAGGCTTAAGCTCCATTTGCCCACAACTCAACTGACTTAATTAATGTTCCTGTTAAGGGCATTCTTTCTATACACAGCTTACTTCTCCACTCTTCTGGTATCTTCCATAATCACCTCTGAAATAAGGTGATGAGCCCCTCAGAGAGCAAACCATCTCTGTCAAATGTCTCCCTAAGGAGACATTTCCAACTCCTAGTGTCCCCTTCAAATGATGGAAGCTAGCTTCAAGGTCACAGGTGAAGGAAGTGTGGGAGGACTGCTTACTTGACTTTGGCGGCTTCTGGTAGGTGCTGCAGCTCCGAGGGCATGTTCAGGATGTCTGGAAAGTGCTTCTCCAGAATCATGATCAGGTAATGGAGCAGAGAGATGTTCCTGTGGGTGACAGTTGTGTCAGGGGAGGAGGGGGAGGGGAATGAGGAATGAGGAAGCCAGATGGAGTGTGAAGAAAGGGAAAAGCAACGAGTGGGATAGAGAGATGGCTCCAGTTAAAGGCAGCTTTTTGCTCTTCCAGAGGGCTTGAGTCTAAGGGTTCTAAGCACCCACAAATGCCTGTACCTTGAGTGTCAGAGATCAAATACCCTTTTTTACTGCCTCCCCAACTGTACCCATATGCACACTGCACATGCTTGTGAGCTCATGCATGATCTCTCTCTCTCTCTCTCTCTCTCTCTCTCTCTCTCTCTCTCTCTCTCTCTCTCACACACACACACACACACACACTACAATAATTCTTTAAAATATTTTTAAAATGAGCAAGGCAGCTAGAATGGAGAGATAGAAGAGCATTAGAGTCGGGAAGGGAGAGTCTAGGATGGGGTGAGACAGGGCTGAGGAAGTCAATGGGTCCCCACCTGTCAATGCTGGACTTGGTGTCAGCGATTTTGTTGAGGCTGGCTACCCGGAACCCATAGGCATCCCCGCGCTGTCCCTTGTTCATGAAGTTACCGATGGCTAGGACCACCTCCAGCATTTGCTTCAGGCGTTTGCTGAGGGTCAGCTCTCGGGAGGCCAGCAAGATGGCTGGGAAAAAGGGGACAGCTCAGGATGCTGCATAGGGAGCAGGGCACCTGGCTCCTCAGGAGGATTATAAAAGGGGCTGCCTTTTCATCTCTTGGGTAGAAACTACCCATTCTGATCAGGTCCCTCCATCCCTCTGTCCCTCAGGACAAAGCTAGCCTATCCTCAGAGTAAACCACCCCTAGAATGATCTAGAATAGTCATACACATAAAGATTATTATACTTTTTATGGATACATACTTGGATATGGCAATTTTATTGGTTTTTAGACCTAACAGTGTTGTGTTTTCTGAAGCTTTTCATTATGGGATGCTTTGACACATTTTGAAATTCTATATTGTGTGTAAGTAAATGTCTGTTCATGTGGGTGCACATGTGTTTATATTCATGTGCAGGTATGTACAGTGCAGGTGTGAGGAGGTCAGAGGACAACCTTAGGTACCAGCACCTGTGCCCTGAGACAGTAGTAAAGGACAAAACCACCCAGTGGTCCATGGCTCTGCTGGACTGAAAATTCCTGAAGATGCTTGTTATCAAGATTTGTAAAAGAAAAGCCATTGGATCTTGGAAGATGATGCCCCAGTGGGTGGGAGCACTTGTTATGAAAGCAAGAGGATATGGGTTCAAATCCTCACCACCTACAAAAAAGGCTAGGCATAACCATGTTTGGGGCTGTAACCCCCATGGTAGAGAGAGGGGAGCAGCCAGACAACAGGATCCTGGGAGCTTGCTATCCAGCCAGCCTAGCCCAAAGAACAAGCTTCAAGTACAGTGAGAGACTGTCTCGAAAACAATATGGAGAAAGAGAAAGGACGACACCTGATGTCCCCCTCTGTCATTGGGGCCTTAGAAAATGGGGGAGCAGACACTGCCTAGATCAATAGTCCCCCCAGATGAAAATTCTTAAGACGTAAGAAAGCAGCCATTATAAAATCACTCATTAAAAAATATTTAAAAAAAATAAAATCACTCATAACAAATTATTCCATTTATAGAAAATTCAAAATAGAAAAACTCATCCAGACATCAAGAGGTCTCTGAAGAGGAGTAAGGAAAGCTTATCTGGAAGGGCGACAGTTTTAGTGTTTGGAAGGACTATAAAGAAGGGCTGGAGCCAGGCAGTGGTGGTGCACACCTTTAATCCCAGCACTTGGGCACAGAGGCAGGTGCATCTCTGTGAGTTCGAGGCCAGCCTGTCTTACATAGTGAATCTGAGGGCTGACAGATTATGTAGAGAGAGCCTTTATGTGGCGGGGGACTTGGTTGTTAACGATGAAGCTCACAAGCAAAGGACAGGAAGGGACACAGGGCCTGGAGACATTCAAGTGCTTGACCTGGGTTGATTACATGGACAGCATGGGGAGTGACTTCCTAATTGCCCAACGTGAAAAACTATAATGATTTGTGAGAGCCATATTTCAATAAAAGGTCCATTTTCAAAAAAAAGTAAATAGAATCCACTTGCAAAAATCCCTGGCAATATACATGGCCAGGGATAGTTTTTCTAAGGTTGATGGGCTGTTTGAGAAATCTACAAAGGAATATCATTTTTAAAAATGCTAAAAATGTTGGCAAAACAGAAAATGATAAGAGTTGAAAGGAAATCAGAGAAGATGAGAAAACTCGCATCTGTGATGCTGACATTTCAGAGACATTCATGAGAATAATATGTTCATGAATACATTCATAAGAATATTACATTTGCAGTCACATTCATCGAGGCTATATTTAGTGAATCTGCTTGTAATGAGAATTGGTAAATTTGGTGTACTCAGCAATGAATGTATTCATAGGGAGAAAATATTCAAAACAGAATTGGGAAATTTGTCAAACTTGGGCTTAAGCTGCCCTGAAGTAACTTCCCCCGCAGCCCCAAGTCGGGGACAAGAGGTGGGTGTCAGTGACTCAGCACCCAGCTGAGGTAGGTTCGAGCTTAGCTACTTCAGGAATACTTTTGGGAGATCTAGGAGGAGGAATAAATATGAAGCTCAACTCCTGAACAGGTAAGAGCACACTGGTGTGACTAGGTACACAGCTTCGGGTGCCTCTCCCCAGCCCTGGCTCACAGCCCTTCAAGGACAGCAGCCAGCCCTAGTGGATAGATGTCCATAGCTGTAGAAGAGTGATGCCCGCCCCTCTCCCGATGTTTAGTTCTCTGAAGCTTGATATTAAAGAAGAGACTTTATGAACCATCCCGGCTGAGTCTTAGAGCTTAGGTACATGCTCTTTGGAGCAACTAACAGTGTTAAGATGAAGCCTTTCCAGGGCCTAAGCGACTCTGGTTCCATGGTTCCAAATGGCCACCATTCACATTTCCTTCACTGGCCTAAGATGCGTAAATAGTGGAGTGCCTACACCTTGGCCTGACCCCCCTGTGCCTCATGTCTCCAAAAATAAGGCCTTGAGAGATACCACAGAGATGGATGGTCTACTCTTTATTACAGTCTTCAGGTCTCTTGTGCTGTGTGCATGCGTGTACACACTGAACACCACTGTCTTTCTCTCTACAATCTCCTACTCCAGAAATCCCTAAGCAGCCTTTGAGAAAGACCTGACCTGCTCTCTGAATGAGGCATCGCAGAAAGTGTCCAGCAGGGGGCACCTATGCTCTGCTCTGCCCCCCAGCCTGGCACCCTGAGCCTCCAAGATGGTCTCTTGTTTGATTTTTCCTGCCCTGGAAGTCTTGTCCTTATCCCCAAGGGAGCTCCAAGCAGCTTCTCCTTTCTAGGTGCACACAGCTGCCCACCATCCCGCCCTCCAGCCTTTCCCACAATTCCCTGCGCTGTGTGCTCCTCTGCCGTCCCGACAAGCAGCCCCAAGGATATGCTTTCAAACACAATGATGAGGGACAGGAGAGAAGGGACCAATTGGAAGGACAGCAAACATCTACATCGCCACAGCAATCATCAAGGCTATCAGAAATGGAAATGTAGAGAGGGCCTGTATCATCCAGACTCTGTATCAAGCCAGACTCCCTCTCTAGGGACCTTCTTATGCAATCCCCTGCTTTCTGATGAGCTTACACTAAAGCAGACATGCCCAGAAGACTTTGTGAGCTCGACACTCCTCAAGTAGGAAAGGATGGACAACTCTGTGCATGCCAGGCCCCAAGAAGGATGCTGGCTACATTCCTATTTCCCCATCCTTTTTGTCCCTGTCTGGGCAGATGTCAGATGGGGAGCCAATGCCAAGGCAGAGGGAAACATCCGGTTGGCATGCACGCTAACATGAGCAAGAACATTTCTCTATAATAATCAGTTTCACTGTGCACTCCTGTAATCCCATCACTTGGAAAGTGGAAGCCGGAAGATTAGGAGTTCAAGGCTAGCCTCAGCTACATAGTAAACTGGGGGCTAGCCTAGGCCACATGAAGCCCTGCTGCAAAATGTAAATGCCACAATTTTAAATGTTATCCTTGACTTGAGCATCTCTCCTGGGGGGCAGGATAAGACAGAAATTTCCCTCTGCCCCGTTAATCAACCCCCAGGCATCTTCCCACACCTACCTTCTACTTTGGGCTTGGCCTCAGCCAGTCGTTCCTGGAACTTCTTCTTAAAGAAGAGGGCCTGTAGCCGCTGCTGGTAGTGGTCGATCCTGTGGACAGGACAGGCTACGTCACAGATCAAGGCAGCTCCAGCCTCCTCTCGGGCCATCCTTCCCTACCCTACACCTTGGCCAGAGCTGCTAGCCTACTCCCAAGTCTCCTGCTACACCGGGTGCAGAGCTGAGCCGGAACCGCCCCGCCCCCTGCTACGCCCAGTGCCCATCTGACCTGCTCATTTCATAGAGGAAGCGGTCTGCGCGTGCCATCCGCTCAATCTCATGCTTGTGCTCTTCCAGGAGGTCAATGTCGCTCTTCTCAGGGATGAACTTGAGGAGCTGCAAAGAGCAGGTGTGAGTCAGAAGGGACGCTGTTGAGCAGTGTGTACAACACGAGGCACAGAGAAGCCCACGCATTGGCTCGGCTCAATATGGGGAGGGGCCTGCTGAGGCAGGAGGATTAAGAGTTCAAGGCCAGCCTTGGCTACCTACAAAAATTTGAGGATAGCCTGTGTTACATAGGTAATGAGTTCAAGGCCAGCCTCGTCTAAATACCAACTTCAAGGCAAGCTTGAGTTACCTAGCAAGTTGAGGCCAGTCTGCTCTGCACATCAGTTTTGAGGTCAACCTGGCTACACTGAACTCAAGTGTTTTACCTTTAATATAAATGTGTCATGTGTGTGTAGTGTCTGCATAGACCAGAAGAAGGGATCAGATCCCCTGGAGCTAGAGTTAACAGAGGTTTGTGAGCCTCCAAGTGGGTGCTGGGAACTAAACCCTGGTCTCAGCTGTAAGAGCAGCCAGCACTCTCTGTACATGGAAACCTCCTAATTCATATGTTAATGACAACTGGCAGTTGGTAGAGCCTTTTGGGGATAATTAGGGTTAGATGAGATCCCAAAGGTAACACCCTAGTAGTGACATTAGTGGCCTGATTAAGAGAAAGAGAAATCCAAGTCATAGTACCTTCTCCGTCTTCTCCTATGATGCCCTCCTCCACACTTTAGCACAGCCCAAGACCTCAAGAGGTGCCAAGCAGATGCAGCACCATGCTCTTGGACTTCTGGCCTCCAGAGCCATGAGTCAAGTAAAATCTTACTTATAGGTCTCAGGTATTTTGTCATAGCCCAGAAAATCAGCGAAGTCACTATATTCAATTTGCACATGGCTTCTTTCACTCAATGTAACATCTAAGATTCACCCATGCTGTGTTACCGGCTTGTCTTTGTTTACTGCTTAGTAGTAGTCCACTGAAGGGATGTACCACAGTCTTTTACCCACTTTCCTATTAATGATCAGTTGGGTTGCTCACCCTTCCAGAGGTTTAATAACTCAAGTTGCTATAATTAAGTCTGTGTATGTCTTTCAGTATGTATATTGGCCTCTCTTCTGTAAGAACTTAAGTGTGAGATCCTGGGCAACAGGGCAGATGTATGTTTAGCCTTAATATGCATGCCAAATAGCTCTGCAAAGCGAGATGCCTGGTAATCCCAGTTCTGCCACACCCTTGTCAGCATGTGGTTGTCAGTCTTTAATTGTAGCTAACAGTGGGTGTGTGCTTTCCTCTGCTGCGGTTTACTGGGTTTCTCTTGTGACAACTGACATTGGGGTTGTTCATATGCTCACAGACTGCCAGACACTGTCTTCCATAAATCGCCTGTTCAGCTCAGTTTCAAAACTGCTTCTTTTGCCACTTTCTCATCGATCTGTAGCATTCCCTACCAGGAGTACATGCTGTTTGTTATGTGTATGCTTGGAAAATACCTGTCTACATTTTGGCTTGCTATCACTAGGGGGTGGGGGGTGGGGACACATATCCTTTGATTGATACTGACTCTTTCTCTTCTTTTTTATATATTTTAAAATTCATTTTAGTTTATGGGTATGGGTATTTTGTGCACATGCATGTCTGTACTACATGCGTGCCTAGTGCCCACCCACATAGGTAGAAAGAGGGAGTTAGGTCCCCTGAAATTAGGGTTAGCTAGCATGTGGGTGCCAGGAAATGAACTTGTGTCCTCTGCAAGGCAGCAAGTGCTCCTAACTGCTGAGCCATTGCATCAAAAGAAGGCCAGCTCATCTTTTGAGATAGTCTCATGAAGTCTAGGCTGGCCTCAAGCACCAGTTCTAGGATTGTAGATCTATACCACCACACCCAGTTTCTGTGGTCCTGGGCATGAAACCCAGGACCTCATGCATGCTTGACAACTATGCTCTTCATTTTAATAAAGCCCAATTGACGGCATACCTGTTTTCCATTTCCAGGTCTGTCTCAAAGACCACAGTAGATGGAAGTGCAACCGATTTGAGGAGGAACTGACCCTTGCCACCCTGACTCTTCTTGGGACATTGCAGGGGCCACAAAGTTCTCTGGCAGCCTGTTCTAAAGGAAACACTAGTCCAGGGAAGTTTCTAGAAACTTCCTGACGCTGTTGAGCAGTGTGTACAACACGAGGCACAGAGAAGCCCATGCGTTGCCTCTGCTCAATATGGGGAGGGGCATGCTGAGGCAGGAGGATTAAGAGTTCAAGGCCAACCTTAGCTACCTACAAAAATTTGAGGATAGCCTGTGTTACATAGGTGCCTCCAGACCCAAGTCTTTTTGACCCAAGGCCTCAGCCTTTATGGGATAGAAAGTGCTATGGCTGCACCTGGATTGGGTTGCTCTCTTCCCCTGAGGGTACTTACCTGCTCCAACATGTCCTTAGCGAGATCCTCTTGTTCATCCATCCTCAAGATGGCCTGTCGTATCTCCTCGTTAGAAAGCTTCAACCTGCAGCAAACCCTTGCTCAGCAGCCTGGACTGGCCCTCAGTGTGGCCCCCAGGGTTTCTTTCCACATTGTATGGCCACATCCTTTCCTCTCTAGCCCTCAGTTTGAACCCTCTCTCTTCCCTCCTCTAAAAAGCCTTCCCGGGCCAACTTCATAATAGAGTCTAATTTTAATAAAGAGGAAATATGATGCACTCTATACCCAATAATGAGTGTTTTTGGTTCTTATCAAAGCCAGAGTCCCCGCTGCCTTGCTTGAGCTCCGTCAGAGCTGATGAGACACGTGGGATTAAGACAGACACAGGCAGGGGCATTCTGACCAGTCTCTTTTTCCTCCTCCACCCCTCCCTTCTGCCTCTACTGGCTTCAGCATCTCCATGGGAGGATGGAGCAGGGCATCAGCAGAACTCTGGGCGAACAACCTTGTTCATTCCATCTCTGACAGTGCCCACTTCCCACCCACCTCCCATAGGTCCTCCAGGAAGCCCCCTGCTCGCCCCCTACACAGTCTTTCTCCACCCCTCCAGGTACACACCCCCTAGGACTTTAGGGAACCAGCACACCCCCACCAGCACCACCCCTCACACTCAGTGGAAGAAACTCAGGCCAGGGAACTAGTGGGAGGGCAGAGGGGGCAGATGTCCCAGAGGAGGCTGTAGGCGGCACTAAGAATAGAGCTTGGGGCGGTGCCCCTGACCCTGCCTCCGGGAGGCCCCATACAGAAGCCGGTGCTGTTAACAGATACTGCTTGTTTGTTCCAAAGCCCAGGGAAATGCTTGTAGGCTGAGATCATGCCGCTCCCAGGCCTAAGCCGAGTGGGCCCTCTGTGGGCTTAGGGCAGCTCTGTTCCCAGATGCTAGTCAGGAGCCTCGTGGACAGGGCAGTTTCCTGTCTGAAGAGCCCCCCGTGCTGTTGCTTAATGTGGCCTTGTAGGACAAAGGTCTAGAGGACTGTCCATCCCCCTCCACTCCGGGGGAAGTCAGAGAGGCAAGGCCAGCATCAGCAGCCTGTTCCTCTGCCGCTGCCACCTTCCCTGGGCCCACGGGCTCAACCACTGTGTTTGTTGTTTTCCAGTGCTCAGAGTTAACCCAGGACCTGGCGCAGGCTGGGCAGCCAGGCAAGCACTCTCCCATGGAGTTATCCATTTCTCAGCCCCTCCACTACCCATTTTGGTCTTCTTCTTGGGGGCCCCTTTTCCTGATACAGGTGAATACCTACTTGGAGAGAAGAATGATACAGTTCTGAGCCCTCCGGCCATCGATGACGGACAGTTCTTTAACCTTGCGCGAGGCTAGGTAGATGTCCTCCGTGGAGCCCAGTTCTTTCTGCAAATGATGAGTTAAAGGGGGAGCACTGAGGGAGGTGACCCCAATTTTCTAGCTCACCTCTCAGACCCGCCCTCCTTTCAACATGGGGATGCCCCTGACCCCAGTGGACGGGACCCAGAGAAAGAGATGTGAGAGGTTAGGGTGTTTGTGAGAGGATCTGGGGCCATGGGGGGTTAGAAAGGGTGGAGGGTGGAGGGTGGTGAAGGGTCCCCCGATTCTTAGAGCTCAGACTCTCTTGGAAACCCAGGAAAGGAGCTGCCCAAATGGAAGCCATAATTGATCTCTCTGGCTTCAGGCAATATGGTGCCCACTATAATACACCCACACCCAACCAGAGCTTCCCCAAGATTATAAGGAGAAGTTGATTCAAAACCCCATAAGGCCATAGTGTCTAACTCCTGGAGACTTCCAGCCTATCACAATGTGGCAGGACTAAAGGGCTTTACAAGGTCATATGGGAAAGCAGAGACAGAATCCATACTGAATTCGCTTCTGGGAAACCAGTAGGAAGAAGTCAAAGATCCTGAATCTCCTTCTGTTCCCCCTGGTCAGGGATGCAGGAGCCTGTCTAGAACACAGTTGTGACTCGAGAGACTTTCCCAGAGCCCAGAGCACATGTTCCAAGGCACACAACTCCAGGGCCTGCCAAGCACGCCATTATATTTGTGGATTTTTCCCTCTGGAGTTGTGCAGCGCCCAACATGTGCATTTGTGCTGGAGAGCCTTGCCTTGGGACTGGTAGGTGATACCACAGAACCAGAAGCCATCTGAGTTCTGTGGGCATTCGCCTCCGCGCCTGGCAGAGGTCTGCTTGCCGTCCCTCGGTTTCTCACATTTCCTCTCTCTCTCTGGGAACCCTCCTGCATGCCACCCTACATGGATGAGCGATAAAGGCTGGAGACAGTGCAGGCAAGCCTTCTGTCGTGGACCCAGTTCCAGGCGACAGCCCAGGACACTGGGTAAGAGACAGAGGGCTCAGAGGCCCGAGAGTGACTCACCTGCTGAGAACCAGATTAGTTATCAGCTCCTAGGCAGGCAGCGGCCACAGCCATCAGAGAATTGAACATGCACAGTGTTAGTCAATAGGCTAGGAATGAGGGAACATCAAGACAAATGTGGGTGTCCTTGGTATCTAGTCTGTCCATTGTGCTCCCAGGAACCGGAAACAGGAACCCAGAAATAGTCATGGACAGCAGCTCAAGGCAGACATGCACCCAGAGAAGCCGGCGAAGGAGAAGCAAACACCAGGCAGTCCTCCACTTTGGGAGGCTGGGGGAGGTGCTGACCTGGGCCAAGTAGCGCCCCCCCCAAAAAACATGAGAACTGGGACCCCAATGTTTGACCACTAGTTCTTTCTTTGCCTCTGCTGAGAACCTGCTGAGAGGGCAGGGGGTGTTCCACCACCACCAAGGTGAACTCTTTCTCAGTACATGAACTTGAATCAAAAGCCTGTGATAGCACCTGTCTCTGGGGCAGGAAAAGCAGGTGACCTTGAACTTGCCCCTTCTCCTTGCCTATCTGACATCAAAGGGACTTAAGAGCACAGCTTGTCCTGTGTCTTCCTTTCTGACACTGACTGACTTGAAGCCACCAGCTCAGAAACTACGTAAGACATAAAAAGGACTCAGGACCTTCTGTGCTCCATGAGGCCTGGGGCCCTAAGATACAGAGAGGGTCATAACCAGGTGAGTGTGGCTTCTGGCATTGCTCTAGGCTGACTGCTGTGATGTCAGTCCTTGATACTGAATGTGAGTGGGGCCCTGGTGAGCCATAAGGGCGTGGGCTCAGCAGCCTAAAGTAGGCACATGACGGCTTTCAGACTTCTGAACAAGTGGGAGGCCTTAAGGCCCACTTGAACTCTATCCCAGCTGTCTCCCATCCTAGCTCAGGGCTTTGGAGAGTCTGGTCCAAAACCCCCAGTGAATGACTCATAAATAAAGGAGAGGTGTGGACTTGCCATGTCTGATACATCCATAGGCCCCACCCCACCCCGGCCTACTCAGGGCACAGGTGTTCACATAATTCTTCCGGGTTCGTAAGGACTCGACTGTCCATGACCATGCTAGCCCAACCACAGCATGAGCTAAAATGTTGCTTTGGAATTAAGAGTAGTGGATCAGATGTTACAGACAGCCACATTTAAATCAAATAAATAATCATTTGTTTTATCTGGAACCCCAAGGCAGGGCTAGAGTGTCAACTTCACACTACTCCTTTGGATGGGTCCCATGCAACCTTGGCCCTGACTGCCTCTCAAAGAGTCATCTCTGGGTCTAGATGTGGAAAAATACAAAGTAGGATACCCTCTGTAGGCCTCAGCATCTAGCCACCAGACAAAGCTCAGGACCCCTGAATGTACCAGAAGTTCTTAAAGCCGTTATCCTGGGCCAAGAACAGATGAAGAAACGTACACAGCAATCTTAGAAGACACGTGTATACACATGGGAAACAAGGGCCATAGAACTGGCCATCACCAAGTGGACCTGGAGGAAGGCCCCCAGGTGTGACGGTTGCACTCAGATTCCAGAGCCCCGCCCATCTTCAGAGTCACTCAGTATTGGAAGATGAGAACTGACATTACCCCTGGAAGTTCCTACAAGCACATAGCATTTTTGACCTGTATCTGGCTACAAACCAACCCCTTTTCCATTCTCTGGCTGAAGCGACTGGTCACGTGTACAGAGACTCAACAGACCAGAGCAGGGCCTTCAGGCACAAGCCCTAGTCTTGATCCTCTGAGTGACATGGAGAAGCATCCATCATCTTCCCTACAGCCTTAACCTCTCTGTAGGTAAACTTGTGTGTGTGTGTGTGTGTGTGTGTGTGTGTGTGTGTGTGTGTGTGTGTGTAAATCAAGATTGAAAGTCAAGACCCAAGAGACCAGAGAGTTCAGTCATACCTGGTGCCTCTGATATGCTGAGAACATTTTTTCAAAATCTTCCAGGTCCAGAATCCGAAATACCTGCATATCATCAATCTCATTCCACACAGTACCAGAGACACGCTCCTGAGAACCAGGGTAAGGAGAGGAACTCATGACTGACCTGGCTCCTCCATGATAGAGATGCCAACAGTTCCCTAAACCCACCAGTCCCCAACGGCACATGTTACAGTGGCCAGGCTCTCGGACTTCCAGAAAGGAGTCAGATAACACCACCCCTCTCCAACCTCCCTCTTCCTCAATACTCTGCTCAATGTAGAGACAGAGGACACCACCTCTTCATGGAGATGCTACATGAAGCGTCCTAAGACGCTACATGGAAGTGGCTCAGAAATGACTTGAAGTGCCGGAGAGTTGGAGCACATGCATCAAAGAAGGGGCTCTTTGCTCCTTTCAGAAAAGTCAACCCAAGGCAATACTCTGAGAGCATCCCGCATGCCTGTTCTCTGTCTTCAGTCCCTGGAAGACTTGTGGCTCACACACATATGGGGTCGTCTGGGCCTGACCGCATTTCCTCGGACTGAGATGGCCATTTTCTTTCCCAGGATCTTCTTCCTACTTCCCCCAATTCTCATAAAGTAGACATGAACCAAAACCTGGGACATACTGGCCCTGTGGAGAGGCTCTGCTAGGATCAGAAAAAAATTGCCTCAAGTCCCTGTTGGTCACAGCCAGGGAAGGTGTGTCTATCAGTTATGATCACAATGGACCTATATGTTTACAGTGTCCAGCTCTTTCAATTGAGGCACTGTCCTATCTTTCTGGAGGACCCTTGTGCTAGGGTCTATAGAAGCCTAAACTGTACCAGTAATTTTGTATTATCATGTAGATTGTCCAGAGGACAAGCATGGAAGACATGCATGGAGTAGGAGAGCACCCCTCATTGTGCCACCCCCCTCCTCCATCTCATCTAGAACATTAGTCTTTGGAGCTAAATTTACCCGGTCACCCACTTCCATCTGTCTAGAGGCCAGTCAGACAAGCTCCCTAACGCCCCTTCCTGCATCACCTCCTCAGATTGGAGTCAGTGTGCCTTTCACTCACTTCTGTTTTCTTAAACTCTGAAAAGGGGAGGCTAGGCCAGAGTCAAGAGGGAGGAGACATTCCTGTGGCCTTCCGAAGGCCAGGGACCCTCATGTGGAATGCTGGGCTCTGAAGCTCACAGCAGCAAGGGATATAGGCAACTGGCCAAAGCCAACACAGACGCATTCTTTTCATGGTGGAAACAACCACTGTGTGTGTGTGTGTGTGTGTGTGTGTGTGTGTGTGTGTGTGTGTGTGTGTGTGTGTGTACACATTCAAGAGCATATCTAGGCTAGAGGAAGGGGCTAAAGGAAGAAACTGGGCTCCAGGAAAGGAAGATGTGGGAGGGGAAGAAGAGAGAGAGTGGAGGGGGGGAGATGGGAACTCAGTGAAGAAAGCAGGGACGGGAGCTAACTGAAACAATGTCCTCCTGTTCAAGGGTGGGGAGGTCCATGAGAGTAAGGTTCCCAGTCCTCTGTATTCTTGTGGAGGTCAGAGCAAGGATGGAGAGACTGAAACACCTGGGTGTTCAACATGACAAACCAGTCACCTCAACCTTAACTGCTTCTCAAACATAGCCTGTCCTGGCCATCTGCCAAGGTTTTCAGCCCTTCTAGGAAGCATCATCAGGGCCAGGCCCTTTCTCATAATCGCCACATCATAGCGTTCGTCTTTCTCTCCCTGACATATCCACCTTGAATGCTAATTCTCCAGTTTAATTTTTTTTTCAACACTGTGGCCAACACTCTGTCATCTCTAACCTAGATTCCTGGGACTTCTGAGCCCTGGAGATAGCCACAGAAGTGCCACCTAGCCTTTCCCCAGGACTATGCTTCATGATAGTCCCCCTTACAGAGCACCACCTTTGGAGCCAGGCAGACCCACTAACCAACATTTCCAGCCCTGCTATCCTGTGATCTGTGGGTAAATGGCAAGACAGTGTTTTAGCCCCATAGCACAAATGGGAAACTGAGTCTTAGGGGAGCATAGTTCAACCGGGCTGGCATGAGAATCATGATGGCGGACTTAGAGCACATGTAGAGTACACCATGAGTAATAACTAGCTCACGTTACTAAGACTGTCAGTGTCAGCCATTGGTCCTAGTGCTTTCAAAATATTCTGCCAGTCATTCCTCAGAGCCATTCTTTGAAGGGCATTGTGGTGACCCCAGTTTACAGATAGGAAGCTGAAGATCAAATAATCAAATCATCTACCCAGTCATGGAATGAAGAGCTTGGTATTGAATAGTAGGCTGTCACTCCATAGATATAGGAAGGGTAGACTATCCTACTCTGGGTCCCTATTCATGTGGCATTTATTAATACCAGCCCACAGCCCAACATCATACCAATATCACAGAAGCTATTGACCATCTTGTCTCGTTTTCTTCTTGTTGTTCATGCTGTGTGTATGTGATATATATATATATATATATATGATGTGTGTTCATGGGCATTTTTGTGCCACAGTATGTGCATGTGAAGGTCAGAGGGCAACTTTGTAGAATCAGTTCTCTCCTTCCACCTTTACATTGGTTTCTGGGACTGAACTCATGACATCAGGCATACACAGACTTTATCACCTGAGGCAGCTCACCAGTCTTTGTATTCTCTTAATCCCTGCTACATCCTACAATTGAATACATCTTGTGAGGGGATATGCATATGTGTGGAGTGGGTATGTATACACATATATGGAGGCATGCTTGTGCATATGTGTGTACTGTGCACACGTAAACTGGGTCATCTGCAGGTGTTGTTCCACACGAGCTGCTCACCTTTACAGAGACAGGGTCTCTCGCTGTCTTGGAACTTAGGTAGGCTGGGCTGGCTGGCCAGAGAGCCTCAGGGATTGCCCTGTCTCTGCCTCTTCAGTGTGGGATGAAGTCCACATCATCATGTCCTATAACTATTACTACTTCTTCTTCTTCTTCTTCTTCTTCTTCTTCTTCTTCTTCTTCTTCTTCTTCTTCTTCTTCATGTGAGTCTGGGTATCAAACCTGGGTCCTCAGACTTGCATGACAAGTACTTTTCCAACTGAGTTATCTATCTCGTCCTTCACAGTCCATTAAAATTATTTTACATTTATTTCTTGGAGGGGCACACATGCCACTACACACATGTGGCAAGGTTAGAAGTCAACCTGCAGGAGTCTGTTTTCTCCTTCCACCTTACGGGTTCCAGGGCCTTGAGTCAGGTTGTCAGCCTGAGCAGCAAGCACCTTTATGCATTGAGCTCTCTCACTGGCCCCTGACTTGATAACATATTAAAAAACAATTTTATAAGTTGCAAGTACAAACTAGCATCTTTTGCTTTCCACACAGCCTCTGGCTTTAGGTTCTGGAATGTCCGTTACCTGCTCATATTTTCCTGGCCTATGGTTCTCTCACTGCCCCATCAGAAAGCAACATGTGCAGGTCACAGCTGCTGCCTAGAGAAGTTGCCCAGAGATATGTATATCTATATAACTATATAACTATATAACTATCTATCTATATTTATATATATATATATATATAACTATATATATATAAAATATTTTCTTGTGGTTTTTTGGTTTGTTTGTTTGTTTGTTTTTTTATGTGGATGATGGGTTCAAACTCAGCTTCCCATGCTTACAGAGAAAGCACTCTTGTCTACCGACAAGGCCATCTTCTTTGCCCCTAATGTCTGCTTTTTTGTTCACCCTTAGCATACTCAAGTTCATTGGCAAGCAGCTTTGCTGGTAAACACAAGGTTTACAACAAACATTTCTCCCAGTGTTAGTGTCCTCAGAGGTGAGCCTTCTGACCCTAGCAAACCCATCTTCAATGCCCACCATGGCCATCCTGAAGACAATGAAGATGGCCTGTGCAAAAAAGCAAGCTTCAGGACACGGACCTGGCCAGTCCCTTAGCCACTTACCTCATTCAGCTTGACCCAGTTGAAGGACTTCAGTGGGTGTGAAGGCTGGGGGATGCACTTTTTCCTGAGTGGGGCGTTGTTGGTGGGAAAGGGGTCCTGAGGCAGGGGCAGGCCTGAGTTGAAGCAAGGTGGGGCACCTGGGGGGATGGGAGGCCCGCCAGGAGGAAGAGGAGGTGGGGGTGGGGGTGGGGGTGGGCAGCAGGCAAAGGGGAGAGGAGGTGGGGGTGGAGGCAGTTCATTGGTTGTTGTGGAGGAAGACAAGGTGAGTGGACCTCCAGGGGGAGGTGGGGAAGACACTGGGCCAGTCTGTGGGAAGACAAAAAAGGCAAGATGGTGCACTCATCAGCACACAACCTAACCAAGTCTCCACACTGTCCTCATTTCCTTGCTGAACCTGCCATCCTTCACATACATCTAGACACCATTTTCTATCTCTGCATCTCAACAGCCAACAGACACACACACACACACACACACACACACACACACACACACACACACTTGACACTAGGCAATCAGAGTCACAAACATCAAAGTGAAACGTCAGGATGGATGCATACAGTGGTGCTCACTGACAAATTCATCCAGCCACAAGGAAGGGGCAGGAATTCTACCTGCGTCATCCCATCTGAGACACACTTCTGGGAGCAGCGTCATCCAGAGGAAGGGTCATTCTTTTCTAATTTGTTAACATTAAAGGGTCACCCACACAGACTAATAAGCCACACCAATTGTGGTCCAAGGTCCTCCTTTCTCTTCTCCCTTATCTTGGGGTTCTTATCTTCCCCCCACACCTGCCGTGCCCACTCTGGTGAAAAACTCAGGGTGCTGACTAAGCTACATAAACGGGAAGGGGGTGGTGCCCGCGCGTACTGAGATTTCACTGAGTTGTGCTACCAGCTCTGCCACTTGTCCCCTAGCTTGGCGCAGCTCCTGGGACTCGCGGGCCAGTTTGTCCTTCATCTTGTTCAGCGTCCTCATCATCTCGTCCTTCTCCAGCGTCTTGGTCTCACATTCCCGCTCTTTTCTCTCTAGCCGGCTCAAGAGCTCCATGTGTTCTGGAGGGCAGTGGGGAGGGGGAGAGGGAGGGAGAAAGTGAGAAGAGAGAGCGGGGAGCAGGCATGGCTTCTCTGAGTAAGGAGATGGGTTCCCAAGCAGGATGGTAAAGGGCTCAGGGAGTGGAGGTAGAGCTGGGTTAGGCAGAGCCTCTCACCTTTCCGGAACTTCTCCGCTTGGTCCCTCCACTGCTTTACCTCATTCTCGTTGATGAGCCTGTTGAGAAGTGGAGGGACCCCATGACTCTGACAACCACCTCACCTCTTCCCGGAAGTTGGGCATCTCTATTCCCCAGAGGTAGACCCTGATCCCTGATCTGTTCAGGCACAGGCTTCTCAGATACCTCTTTGGGTCCTCATTCCTGACCATTCTCACCCTGAGGACGTCATGGACCATGAGAACAGGAAGGACCCCAAGTGGTCTTCCAATCCAACATCCTGTGTGATGGTTGATGAGAATGAAATGTACCTAATAGGTAGAGGGCTGAATCCAGGCTGTCTTTAGTCCCATTAACACACACATGCGTGTGCACATAGACAGACAGACAGACAGACAGACAGACAGACACACACACACACACACACACACACACACACACACACACACACACACACACACACACCTTTGTAAAAGTAGATCAATGCATCTAAGAGCCAGAAACATCAGCCCAGTGTGTAAGGGTAGGGAAAGCTGTCCACCACAACAGAGCAGAGAATTAATGGAACATGATCCTGGTCACATCTGAGATACATTCATAGCAAACTTCTAACAGGTGCTAAAAACTAGTGTTTCCTCAGATTGCAAGGCTATGAGCGATTGGATCCTAGCAGGATAGCCTAGTAATTATTCCATTTTCCATTTGTTTTCATATCTACTTCATGCCACTGCATGTGGAAATCAGAAAGGACAACTTTGAGAGCTTATTCTCTATCGAGTGGATCCTGGGGATTGAGCTCCGTTTGTCGGGCTTGGCACCTGGTGTCTTTACTGCTGAACAACCCTGCTGGGCCATGGTGAGACTTCTTTGGAGGGCCATTGCTGTGGTCACTGGGGTGTTTTCACCTTTGACCATGCAAAGAAGTGGCTCCCTAGGAACAGATAGAGTTTTGATTATGTTCCCTGATTTGAGGAGAGTTGAGGGGTAGATTGGGTTCTTCTAGGGCCCAGCAAATGCAAATGGTAAAGAAAGACTAATTAACCCAGACAGCCTGGCTGTGCTGGGACCTGGTGGCACTCCTAGAGTTTGCTGACACAGGAGCTTGTGTGAGTGAAGCAGGTGCCAGTTGAGGCCCTTGTGGATGAACTGGGCTGCTACCATTTGTCAGTCAAGCCCAGCGGCCCAATTAGGAGATAACTGGAAACGTCAAATTGTAGACTTGTGTGTGCTACATCCAGGGAAGCAAGAATTGATGGGAGGGCCAAAGGAAGCCAAATGACCAGATGGGGGTGGGGAACCTCTTGCGTGGTCCATGAGTTCTGTTCTATAGAGAAAGGCTCTTAGCAAAGAACTCTAGGAGACACCAATGCATTCATGTGCCAAGCCAAGACGCAGGAAAGCCTACCACTTAAGACCTTTCCCCTCTCTCCAGCCTGCCTCCTGTCCCCAGATGCATCTTGGGGGGGGGTTGGTCAGGAACTTGTGTTATCTAAGTAGATCGGGGACACAGAAAGGGTCAGAGGAGAAATGGAATAGAGATAAGAAGAGACAAGCCAGTCATATCACACACATGAACAGGCATGGACACATGCATGCACATATGCAGAGATTACCCCTGGCCCTGCTCTGACTTCTGTGGCCTCAGTGGAGAGGCAGCTAAGGCTAAATCAGAGACATTTAAGGCTGGGCCACACTTGGATCAGGCCTCCCATTTGCAATAGCTTAAAATGGTTTTAAAGATTAGGGGCATTTGAGTAACAAGCCAGTTAGGGGTTGAGTGAAATCAACGCTTGATCATTTATGCAAATAAAGTGAGAATCTTTTAAAATCCACTTTGCATTTGGAATGCAGAGCCAGGAAGGAAGGCACTTCCTCCAATGAAGGACAATTAGTTCAAACTCATATCAAAGTTAAATAAAAATTGAAGTAGAAAGCCAGGGCATTAAAGTAGGTCTTATTGTTAGCTCACTAGTTTAAACATAAATGGTTTCTGTGTGTCCTTCTATACACACACTCAGTAGAAGGTCTACGGCTCCAACAACCTCAATATGTTCATGCTCAAATGGACATGTCCCATGTCAGTGGCCACCAAACTTTCTGGAAGGAGCCAACGTTGATAGTTTGGGTATGTACACCCTGCACAGTGGCTGTCACGCCATCTTGTGTGTGTTTGTATAAAGTATAAGGACACACTGAGGCAATAGCTCTGGGGGTAAAGGGTCAGACTTGAGTTTGGTCCCTGGAACCTGCGTAGACAGTGGTTGAGGCAGTGAACACCTGTAATCCCAGCACAGGGAGGTGGAGATAGGCAGATCCTCAACGTTCTCTACCTGGCTAGTCTAGCCTAATCGGACCCATCGCAAAGGAGATGGGCAATGTGCCTGACCATACTACTGGAGGTTGTCCCTTAGATTCCACATGCACATCCTATGTGTGCATGCATTCACATATGAACATGTGTGCCCATATGCATGAACATGACATATGTGCACACACACCAAAACAAAAAATAAATAAAGGAAAAACAAAACAACACAATTCTCAGCTCAGGAGCTGTAGTCTACTGGCCAGTGCTCTGTGGAAATGTTCTTAGGCCCTTTGGCTAAGCCTTGCAGTGCATGCACTAGGGAGAACAGAGGGTTGAAAGTGTAACATATGCCCACACTGGCCAATACAGTCATCAGTAAGATCATGATGTGCAGCTAGTTACATTTAAATGAGACAAAATAAAGACTCCAATCTCACAGTTACACTGGCCACATGTACCTGAATACACATAGGCCAAATAATGGTGGCTTCTGGGATTAATCTTGATTGTCACCTTGGCAGGATTTACAGTCATCAAAGAGGCAAACCTCTTGGTGCATCTGTGAGGAATTCCTAGGGTGGGTCCACAGGGAAGGAAGACCCACCAGCATGTGAGGGACCTGCACTTCATGAACAGAGAGCCAGCTGAGCCTCAGCATCTCTCTCTCTCTCTCTCTCTCTCTCTCTCTCTCTCTCTCTCTCTCTCTCTCTCTCTCTCTCTCTCTGTGTGTGTGTGTGTGTGTGTGTGTGTCTCTTTCTCTGCGTCCCAGTAAGCTGCCTCAAGATCCAGCCAGAATGGATTATACAATCAGCTATGTGTCAAAAGAAACCATATTTTCTTCCTTCTTTCCCTCCTTCCTCCTTTCTTCCTTCCCTCCCATTCTCCCTTCTGTCCTTTTTCTTCCCACCCTCCCTCTGCCTCTTCCTCCTTTCTCTCTCCT